>NC_063349.1:45278458-45298682 GCF_021869965.1 Rhincodon typus | reverse complement strand
CTCGTCCCTGCCTCCCTAACCTGTTCTTCCTCCCACCTATCCCCTCCTCCCACCTCAAGCCGCACCTCCATCTCCTACCGACCAACCTCATCCCGCCCCCTTGACCTGTCCGTCCTCCCTGGACTGACCTATCCCCTTCCTAACTCCCCACCTACACTCACCTTTCCTGGCCCCATCCCCGCCTCTTCGACCTGTTTGTTTCCTCTCCACCTATCCTCTCCTCTATCCCTCTTCTATCCGCCTCCCACTCTCTCCCTATTTATTTCAAAACCCCGCTTCCCCTCCCCCTTTTCTGATGAAGGGTCTAGGCCCGAAACGTCAGCCTCTCTGCTCCTACGATGCTGCTTGGCCTGCTGTGTTCATCCAGCCCTGCACCTTGTTGTCTTGTATTTTGGGGAGTCGGGAAGAAACAACTCAGATCCAGACACTGTTTGGGCTTTTACCTTTGCAGACTTCTGGCGTGTTGATGCTGTGCCGATGCCTTTAACTTCTAGATCCATTTAATGCTGTAAAAAAATAAGCAATTACAAAGATTGACTGGAATCTTTCTTTTTCAGGAACAAAATGACTTTTAAAAGATTGTACTGTACATCAGAAAGCTCTGGAGCTGTTCAGGGAGTTGGTAGTAGAACTAATGTGCCACCTTACCTGGTTGAGCCGAGCCGGGCCTAGTCTAGTCCACCCTGGAACTCACCTGTCGCTGGCCAAGGACTCACCTGGCAGCTACCCTCCCGTCAATCACTCCGCGTTGCCATGACGACCAACGCGTCCTGCCGCACTTCTGGGGTCCGCAATGCGCATGTGCAAGCTGCAATGCTTCCGCGCACAGTTGCAGTGATTGCCTAAAAGAGCCTGGAGCTGGTCCAGTAGAGCGGATCAGAGTCTGGGCATTTTCTTTCGTTTCACGAATGCAACCAAAACTTTAGACGAAGAGTTGGTCCAGAGACCAGTAATCAAATGGCTTTCTTTTGTGTAGTAAAATTATCTAATCCACTGACATATCAGACAATATCGTGAAAGTCTGGACATTTTTTAACCTATTTTTTTCCTAATTAATCTGTTCAGTGGTATTATTATACATCTCCGGAGCAGGTGGGATTTGAACCTGGGTCTTTTAGTTCAGGAGTAGGACACTGCACCACATTAGGGACCCCTATTATTAAACCAAAAGAAAATTACAGTCAGTTGTGCAACATTTGCCATTCCCAGTGACTCACCTTTTGCTTAATGTACATTCCTGGTGCAGGAATTGATCCACTGTGCATTATAATTAATAATAAATTGCTGCAATGTCTGGAATACTGAATCTATGTTAATGGGGACAGTACCTGGGCAAGATAGTCAGAAAAAGGCTTGTCGCAATAAAATAAAAATCACATTCAGCTGTACGAATTGTAATTTGGTAGTACAGAACTTGACTGCAGCTGGAAAAAAGATTTTGTCGAAGCTCTCTGTCCTAATCTCAATAGGATAATTCACAAGAAATACTAATGGAAAAATAAGACAATAATTTAACCTGCTCAAGTATTATGGCATCTCTGGGGCAAATCAGACATGAACCCAGAGACAGGAACAGGACCACAAGGGGCTATGATGTTTGCTTTCCTCTAATACATTTACTTTTTAACTAGAAGATATATATCATATATAGTCGAGTTAAAGTCAATCTCATGTAGAAGTTGACTTCCTATTTTTGGCCAAAAATTCTCGAATTTTCCATATATCTCCTGTAAAAGTCAACCCTATTTCTTCACAGATAACAGATCAACATTTGCGAGTCAAGGTATTATCCTGTACATGTTATGATGAGAGAATGATCAGTGAGACTATATGGGAGTCAAATGTCTGATAAAGCTTTTATTTCTGATTAAAATGTTAAAATGTTAGTTTGAAAATCTAAACCAACAGTAGATGAGAGAAAACAGAGGGAAATGGCAGAACTTGGTGTGAAAGTTTAAGACGCATCAGGTCAGAGTCAGGCACAGTCATATGCCTTCATCATTTTGCGTAAAAATGTACTCCAGAAAAAACAAAAAATATACAGCAGTGTTTAAACTGGAAGTTATTCAAGTTGCAGAGAAGACAAATAACTGTGTAGCAGCAAGAGAATTCTGTGTTTTGGAGAAACTTGTGAGAGACTGGGCTTCTACTAGTGATACAGTATTTTGGACTATAGCATGAATTTCAGCCCCTCAAAAGTAGTATCCATGTAATAGTTGACCCCATAAATTTAACATTAAAAAAGTCTAAAAAATTTGACTTTTACATGAGTTTATACAGTAATTCCAGAAAGGATCCAACACGTGACCACTCATTTACAAGATCAGTGCTCCAACTAATGAGCTATGGAGCTTCAGCCAAACATTTCTGAAGGACAAACTGCTAAGATAATTGACAGTGATGGATACTATATGACTGTACTGATTGTTTGGTAAGTGGTTTTAAGTAGTAATTACCAGAGCTCACTTTCCAACTAATCAGCACGTTCCTCATAAAAGGACTGAAAACCAAAGGGCACAGTTTTAAAGATATTTTCAAAAGATGCAAATACGAGGTGAGAAAATCTCACAGAAAGTAATTGGACTTTAGATTGCACTGTCAGGAAGTATGGTGGAGGTAGGTTCAATTAAGGCATTCAAGAGGCCATTGAATCATTATTTAAAGAGAAACACCATTTAGGGTTATGGGGGAAAAAAAGGTGATTGGCCCCAAATACGCAGAAAGCTAGTCAGGATGGTGGAGGATTAAAGGGGAGCTTGTAGGTGGTGCTGGTGTTCTGATGCATTTGCTGCCCTTTTTCTTTTAAATATGAGTGGTCATTGGTTTAGAGGTGTTAATTCTAAAGGCAGTATAAAAATGTAAGTTGTTCTTGGCTTTAAATTACTTAAGAATAACATGAGAAATTTGTTTAAAAAAAAAAGTCATTTTTAACTTTTGATGTTCTGGCAACCAACAAGAAACAGATGCAGAAATGACGACATAGGTCTGAGGAGAAATCTCTTCAAAGGAATTCTATACCCAAGCAATTGATGACCCTAAGGTGTAGGATCAAAAGTAGTGCATCTGGCCTATCGAGACTGCTCCTCCAATTAAATCATAGCTGATCTGATAACCTTCAACTCTACTTTCCAGCCTTCTCTCCATTAACTTTGCTTCCCTTACTGACTGATCATGTCTACCTCAACTTTGTATATAATTAATGACCCATCCTCTATAGTCCACTGCAATGAAGAATTCTGCAGATTCACGTCTGTCATTAAAAAAAATCCTCATCTCTGCTTTAAATGGGTGACTCCTTACTCTGAGATTATGATCTCTGGTGCTAGACACTCCTACAAGGGGGGGAATCAACCTTTCTGCATCTACCCTGTCAAGCCCCCTAACAATTTTATATTTCAATAAAGTCTCCACTCGTTCTCCTAAACTCCAATAAGTACAAGCCCAACTTACACAACCTGTCCTCATAAAATTCCTTCATACCTGGAATCAACTATGTGAGCCCTCTCTGGATTGTATCCAATGCCAGTATACCTTTCCTTAGATAATGGTATGTATATTTAAGACATAGGTCAATAGATATTTTGCATAAGTAAATTGAATAAATACAGTGATATTTCAGGAAGTGGTGAAGTTGATGTGAGAGATTAATGAGCGAGTGATTTAGTAAAGATCTTGTCGAATTGAGGAGCAGGTTCTGGTCTGTTAGCCCTTAACAATTAATTTTTTGACTCCTTTGCTGAAGAAGAATCAGATTCAAATAATTAAATCTATCCATTCTCTTTGCAGGTATTGACGAATTTGCTGTGTACTTCCAGCAGTTTTTGGTGAGGACTGAGAGGCTAGATGGCAAGTGCAAGTGAAGTGAGAGCTCAGTCTGGAAGGCAGCAGACTGAGTCTGAGTCTGAGTCCACCAGGTTAAAAGATCAATACTAAGGAACACATTTCGCAGTCTTTTCCTGCACATTTTTCCTTCCCATGGCTTATTAAATTCAGGTATAATTTACTCGGTAATAAGCACAAATGTGTATATCCTTAAATACAACAACACCTCACTTAAAAAAGCATGACAACATTTCAGGGTTGAGTCCAGTATTTGATAAAAAGGAAAATAATATCCACACATTGTGATTAAACAAGTGTTCAGTTTACTAACAAGAACTTAGATAGATCAAAATCCCAAATAATGCAATGCCACATGTTAACTTCACAAAGGTTTTAATACAAAAACACAATCAAGGTCATTATAACTTTATGGAACAAGTAAATCCTAACTTTAACTAAAACCAATTTTCTGTTGCATCTATGCTTTTGTATATATTAGGACAATGTCAATTTTAGTCTGTTATAAATAGTAATGAATCACCAGCAAGTTAATATTTCTATAAAACCACACAATAGGCAGCAAAGTGGATCAATGTTATTCATAAAGTATGAATATACAGGGATCATTAGCAATTCATTTCCCAAACTCATTCATTTTATTGCGTCTTCTCAACTCCACGGGTTCATGAGTTTCTGACAAATCTGCAGCAACTTCAATGTCGCCTTCAGCGTCCTCTGTGAAAACACTACTCAACTCAACCTCATCACAAAATGGTACTTTGCCAATTATTTGATCAACATTATCTAGCAAGTCTTCTTCACCGTCTGCAGAGATCAGATCATCAGACATTTGTGCCTTTATCTCAACGTCCTCGACACGATCTTCATCCTCAGTGACAGGTGCTACATCTTCTAAATTGGGGAGAAAACAGATTATAATTTTAAACTGAAATAATTTTTGAAATTATATTAAAATGATCATTGGGAATAAAGTACTAATGCTCCATACAACAAAACATTTCCATGTAAAATTCTTTCCAAAGTTCTCTTCAACTCCTCAAGTACCATCTCAAAATAATATTATAAGATTCTGTGATTATGCACAGTTAAAAATATAAAGATCATCATCATGTTCTGGGAGACAGCTTGAATTTATGTAGTGCCTTTGACATAGCGAAACATTCCAAGATGCTTCAAGTGCAATATCAGACAAAATTTTAATCTAAGCAACAAGTCATAAACTTGGTCAACAAAGTGGGTTTCAAGAAGAAATATAAAAGGAAAAGCAACGAACTAAAGCATGAGATAGTAGGAACTGCCGATGCTGGAGTCTGAGATAACAAGGTGTAGAGCTGGATGAACACAGCAGGCCAGGCAGCGTCAGAGGAGCAGAAAAGCTGACGTTTCGGGTCTGGACCCTTCTTCAGAAATGGGGGAGGGGCAGGGGGTCTGAAACAAATAGAGGTGGGAAGGAAGGCAGACAGGTCAAGGAGGCGGGGATGAGGCTAGTAGGTAGGAAGTGGGGGTGGGGGTTGGTCAGTGAGGTGGGAGAAGCGGACAGGTGGGAGAAAAGACGGACAGGTCAAGGAGGCGGGGACGAGATGGGCTGGTCTTGGGATGAGGTCGGGGGTGGGGAGATTTTGAAGCTTGTGAAGTCCACATTGAGACCATTGGGCTGCAGGGTTCCCAAGTGGAATATGAGGTGCTGTTCTTCCAGCCTTTGGGTGGCATCATTGTGCCACTGGAGGAGTCCCAGAATGAACATGTCATCCAAGGAGCGGGAGGGGGAGTTGAAGTGGTTCGCGACTGGGAGGTGTTGTCGTTTGTCACGAACCGAGCGTAGGTGCTCCACAAAGCGGTCTCCAAGCCTCCGCTTGGTTTCCCCGATGTAGAGGAGGCCACATTGGGAACAGCGGATACCACATTAGCGGATGTGCAGGTGAACATCTGTTTAATGTGGAAGATTTTCTTGGGGCCTGGGATGGAGGTGAGGGGGAGGTGTAGAGGCAGGTGTAGCACCTCCTGCGGTTGCAGGGAAAAGTGCCAGGGGTGATGGGGCTAGTGGGGAGTGTGGAGCGGACGAGGGAGTCGCGGAGACAGCGGTCCCTCCGGAAGGCAGATAAGGGTGGGGAGGGAAATATATCCTTGGTAGTGGGGTCAGATTGCAGGTGGCGGAAGTGGCGGAGAATGATGCATTGAATCCGGAGGTTGATGGGGTGATACATGAGGACAAGGGGAATTCTGTCTTTGTTGTTATTGCGGGGAGGGGGTGTGAGGGCTGAGGTGCGGGGAACGCGAGAGATGCGGTCGAGGGCGTTTTCGATCACTATGGAGGGGAAATTGCAGTTCTTGAAAAACGAGGACATCTGGGATGTCCCGGAGTGGAATGCCTCATCTTGGGAGCAGATGCGGCGGAGGCGAAGGAATTGGGAATAGGGGATAGCATTCTTGCAGGAAGGTGGGTGAGAGGAGGTGTACTCTAGGTAGCTGTGGGAGTCGGTGTGTTTGAAATAGATATCAGTTTCCAGGTGGTTACCAGAGATGGAGACAGAGAGGTCCAGAAAGGACAGAAAGGTATCAGAGATGGTCCAGGTGAACTTAAGGTTGGGGTGAAAGGTGTTAGTAAAGTGGATGAACTGTTCGAGCTCCTCGTGGGGGCATGAGGCGGCGCCGATACAGTCATAGATATAATGGAGGAAGAGGTGGGGGATGGGGCCAGCGTAGCTGCGGAAGAGGGACAGTTCCACGTATCCTACAAAGAGGCAGGCATAGCTTGGGCCCATGCGGGTACCCATGGCCACCCCTTTTGACTGTAGGAAGTGGGAGGAGTTGAAGGAGAAGTTGTTAAGGGTAAGGACGAGTTCGGATAACGGTGTCAGTGGTGGGGGACTGGTCAGGCCTGCGGGAGAGGAAGAAATGGAGGGCTTTTAGGCCATCTGCATGGGGAATGCAAGTATATAGGGACTGGACGTCCATGGTGAAGATGAGGTGCTGAGGGCTGGGGAATCAGACGTTTTGGAGGAGGTGGAGGGTGTGGGTGGTGTCAGAGACGTAGGTGGGTAAGACATGATCAGGGCATTAAAGTGAAGCTCACTGCCACAACTAAGATAGTGATGTACTTTAGTTCATTTTGAATTAACTTAGAACCTCAATATTTTACATGGAATCACCAAACATCTTACCATCAATATTGGGTGCCTGTCTCTCTTTCATCAGCTGCCTTAATTGCTGAAGCTGTGTCATAATTTCATTCTTCTGCTCAGAGGCAACAGCATCAACACTAAAGTGAATGTAAAGCAATAAAGACTGAAGTTTTAAGTTAAACAGTGCTCAAGATATTATATGGCATAGCAGTTTAATATTGTTTCATCTGTTTTGCAAATTAAGCACCATATTGTACAAGTTGCAATTGCTCAAGTTACACCCAATTGCAAAAATAAGGATTGCCAGGAATTAGAGTGCTTAGAGTACTGCAATATTTTTGAAAGCAACAGTTGAATAGTTCACTAATACAAATTAATATTTAAATCCAGACTGTAAAACTTTTATCTCTGTACTTCATTGTGGTTCAAACAAAATTTGTAACTATATTTGTTTTCTGCAATAAATAAGTCGTAGCAGTTAATTTTAAACAAAAATCATAACTCCTAAACTAAAACTTAGTGAATGATAAACACATTACGTATAATTTATGTAATTGAACAATTCATGATAAATTAAGATTAGTCACTAGTTACAATAGTCCTGCGTTGGCATCGCAAATAAACAGCAGTTGGCTCTTATCTCTACCTCCAATAAGCTTAAACCCAAATAAAAAGGGGGAAGTTTTGTTACTTTGGTTTAAGTTAATTCATAACAATGACAGCAATAAAATGTTGATCTGAACAGTGCTCCAGGTTCTTTGCAAAAAAATGGAAAGCAATGATGAAAAGTCAGTCCTGGTCTTCAATAATTTTACCTGAATTAACTGCACCTAAGCTGCCAACATGCTGCTTGTCAAGTCCACTCAACAGCCCAATTTTATTGCTTGTCCCCCACCACCGGATCATCGCAACTCTTAAACCTCTTGCAGCCCCCTCATTCCCACTACTCATTCCAACTTGTCTTCCCCATATATTATCATGTGCTTTCTCCCCACTTGCCCCAAATTTCTCTTGCTCACCCACAAATGACTCTTTTGTAATACGCAGGAGAGGTTAAATGATATAATGCTCACAGGATTAATTCCGCATCATCTTTGCATTAAGCAACACTGGATCACTATGATTTTAATTTGTTACAATATTGCAAATAGTAGTATTTGTTCAATGCATTAGTCCAGACACTGTTCACACTGCACTGATGCACGCACAGAATATCTTCATATATATTCACACACTGATTCAATTTCCAGTTGAAGGTATGATAGTTGTTAAGTTATTTATGACAATCTCCATTCATACTAAAGACCCATAATTTACACATGCTCCCAGCTGCCCTACTCTTCCTCTCTTCCTTTTATCGGAGCTCCTGGCGTCAAGTTGCGATAGATATCCGATTGAAGCTAACATCAATCCATTCAGAAGGTAAACTATTTGAAAACTATCACAGTGATGTGGTATTGAGGCCAAGTTAGAAATTACACCACATCTTCACAATTCTTGTTACACAAACAGATTTTCCAACAGGATAATATTGTGATCCTCTCTACTCACGGAAACTGGCTGATAGAAGATGGCAAGAGCAGCTTATCAAAACAATATCCATATATGGAATTACAGTTTATAGAATTAGAGATTAATACTAACCGGAAGTAGATAGCTTACAACAGTTTTAGTACTAAGATTTTCCTACCTAATAACTATCTGTGGGACCTGCCAGAAGGACTGCGGAGTCTTTTCCAATCCTGTACTGTGCTACGTTCCCAATAACTAGAGGCATAATGCACAGAGCGTAAAATGTAACTTATTCAATAACCAGAGCAATCTCTACACAACACACAACTTGTTATTTATTTTGATTTCACAAAACAAAACACGTCAGGAAGTGGAATTTGAAGAACATAATGTGGACCAGTTAAGTGTGCATTAATTGGGTGACTAATTAATTGGATTGAGCACATGATTTGAATCCTACAGAACCCCCTTCTCCATTCTCCACACTGAGCAGGTTCCATCTGAATCACTGACGTTGACTAGTTATGTCTAGTTGTGGTGATGACAGCAACTGTAGGTATTTTTAAATAAATCTGTTGAGACATGTTATGACACAAGTCTGCAACAGGTGGGACTCAATGCCAGACCTTCTGGCACAGCAGCAGGGACTCTACCACTGCACCACAAGAGCCCTATGACACCAACTGTACAGTCTCTTAACATGGCAAAGGCACTTTACTGGAAGGTGGTAGGGGGAGAACATGGCAACAAAAAAAAAAGATGGAAGATCAAAGGCAAGGTCAAGAAAGTTATATTTGGAGACTCTTCAAAACAGAAAGAAATGAAGTAAGGGAGCTCCGGGAGACACCAATGGGAGTTGTAGGGTTGCCAACAATGAGTTGGGGTGGGGGAGAGAGAGGAAGGAAGTGGGGAAAGGAACAATGATCCAAATTTAAAACAGTGCAGCTGACAAGGAAAAGTGTAGAGAGCTGCAATTCTGGTGGTAGGATACAGCAAAGATACAAATGGATACGGTCAAAGATTTTCAAGATGTGGCAGTCAATTGAGATTGGTGAGAATAAAATGCAGTAGGTAACTAGGATCTGGAGGTTTGCAGACAGTTTTAGAAGAATTGTGATCATGTCTGCAGTAAACTCTGTGTACAAAATGAGGACAACAGCCAAGGCCTGAACCTGAGGCACAGTAGAAGTAATTAACATGACACATTAAGAGAGCGCTCTAGGAGGTCAGGAATATAGGAATAGAAACTGAAAGTACCCACTAAAGCAGATGCCAAGGAGATCAGCCACAGAAGAAAAACAGTGGAAGATGGAACAGTCAATCAAATGAAAGTCTCCAAGAAGCTGAGGTGGGTTAATACACTGGTTGTCAAATAAGGATGTTTAAGAAAATCAAATGAACATTTACTGTGAAAAAAACAAAGTATTAAAATAAACTCAGCAGAAGAGCAACAAATCACTTACCAGCTGGTGAGTGGATCTAATTCTTTTACTAATGAGTCCAGCATTCTCTCCGTCTGTGCCAAGCGTATCTCCAGTTCAGAAAGCTGATTTTCTAGATGAAAAGTTTCTCATGTTACTAAAAAGTTAGCTAAACTAGTTTGCAATCAAAATTTTAACATTACCCTGGCTCAGTTAGTAGCTTTCTAGCCTTGATTCAGGCCATTGGGCCAAGCATAAGGTCAGAAGTGGGGATGTTCGCCAATGACTGCACAATGTTCAGCACATTCGCGACTCCCCAGATACTGGAGCAGTCCATGTCCAAATGCAGCAAGATCTGGACAGGCTTGGGCTGACAAGTGGCAAGTAAAATTCGAGCCATACAAATGCCAGATTATGACCATCACCAATAAGAGACAATCTAACCACCGCCCCTTGACATTCAATGGTGTTAGCATCACTGAATCCCCCACTATCACTATCCTGGGTGCTATCATTGACCAGAAACTCAACTGGACTCACTACATATAAACAGTGGCTACAACAGCAGGTCAGAAGCTAGGAATATTGTGGCGAGTAACTCACGTCCTGACTCCCCAAAGCCTGTCCACCATCTACAAGGCACAAGTCAGGATTATGATGGAATACTCCCCACTTGCCCCAGTGCAAGTGCAGCCCCAACAACACTCAGGGAGCTTGACACCATCCAGGACAAAGCAGCCCGCTTGATTGGTACTACATCCACAAGCATCCACTCCGTCTACCACCAATGCTTAGTAGCAGCAGTGTGTACTATCTACGAGATGCACTGCAGAAATTCACCAAAGATCCTCAAGCAGTATTTTCCAAGATCACGACTACTTTATCTAGAAGGACAATGGCAGTTGATATGTGGGAACACCACCACCTTCAAGTTCCCTTCAAGCCACTCACCATCCTGACTTGGAAATATATCGCCGTTCCTTCACTGTTGCTGAGTCAAAATCCTGGTATTCCCTCCCTAATGGCATTATGGGTCAACCGAAAGGGGTTCAAGAAGGCAGCTCATCACCACCTTCTCAAGGGCAACAAAGGACTGTCAATAAATGCCGCCAGCCAACGATGCCCATATCCCACAAAATGAATAAATAAAGAACAAGCCCCAATTCTGACTTGAACGAACTACGTAGGGTGACATTTCAGTACAGAGTAGAGAGATTTCCATTCTCCTTCTCTGAAAGCCATTGTAAAATCCATTCTCAAGATGCAGGTACTGGTAATAAAGATGGCATGTATTGTACATCCCTAGCTGTCCTCCAGAAGACGGTGATAGCTCACTTTCCTGAACCCTACAATCTACACACTACACAGTTAGGTTGGGTGATGTAGCACTGTGACAAAATTATAATAAAGAAACATCAACATATGTCTAAATGTGACTGGGAAGGTAATTTAGGAGGCTGGTGTTCCTGTGCACTTTCACACGGCATAATCATCAACATACTGCATATCCTCTGCGCTGCAGGGTAGCTAATAAATATTTATTAGAAATTAAGGCAAGCACTGAAGAATCCAAACAAGTTATCTGACATCATTATCATTATATGTGCAGTAACACCAAGAACAATATAGCAATAACCTAATAAAACATCCAACAGGTTTCACAAGAGGAACAAAACATGTAACACACAGCCACATAAGGAGAAAGTAGGTAGGATTACCAAACTTTTGATCAGAAGTATGTAATAAGATGTGTCTTTTAAGAAGGAAAGCAAGATAAAGAGACAGAGGTGTAGGTAAGGTATTCCAGAGCTTAGAGATAAGGTCAAACTGAACTGAAGGTTCAACTAGAAATGGAGAAGTTATTAAAATCAGGGTTGCTTAAGAGCCCAGAATTAGAGGAGTGCAGATAACTTGTACGATTGAGAAGTTAAAGCATACCATAGAAATAAGAAGATCAAAACTATGGAGAGATTTGAAAACAAAGATGATAATTTCAAAATCATGGCATAGCTTGATAGGAAACGAATGCAAATCGGTAAACACAGGAGAGTCAGGGGAATGGGAAACAGACAAATTAGGCTTAGAGGAAGAAAGGACATAGTCACCAACATACATTGACATGAAGCCACTGGTACGCATTTCAGCAGAATCAAATTATGTCACAAACTGCATTAGCAGTCATTGCAGAAAGGTTCCATTTTCCACACAATTTATTGTAATTAAATATATACCTGTATTTTTCCTCTTTTTGTCAACCTCCTTATTTTTCTCTTTGCTTATTTTTTCATTTTCATTGAATTTTATCTGAAAAGCCAGGAAAGATATTTCAAACAATTACAGGTATCGCAGTGAGCTCTATAAGACCTGTACAAAAGTGCAAACTATTCTTTCACCTATAGAAGGCCAAAATATTTAAATTTTGGAAGCAGCAAATTTTCAACTGCATTAATAGAAGCAGACTATCCAGAATAAGAGTTCACATTCTGGGCTGATGATTCAGTTTAACTCTCTTTCAGATGAAACATGAAAGTAAAGCCTTGCTCAGGTTAGTGTTAAGAGCTCCGATGCCATTATTTGAAGGGCAGCCAGGGAACAGTTAGCACCTCAATTAACAACACTGAAACTGATCACTTGTCTCATTGAAGAAAGGTTCTGAAGGAGGGTCACTGGACTCAAAATGTTAACTCTGCTTTCTCTCTACTGATGCTGCCAAAACTGCTGGGATTCTCCAGGAATTTCTGTTTATATGTGTTTATCTCCAGCATCCACAATTCCTTGTTTTATTATTCATCTCACTGCTGTTTGTGGAACCTTGCCTTGCACAAGTTGACAGATATATTGGGCAGTGGTGAGACCATATCTGGAGTACCGAGTACAGTTTTTGATCTCCTTATTTAAGGAAAGCTATAATTGCAATAGATATGATTCAGAGAAGGTTCCATCAACTGGAATCTGGAATGAAGCTTATATGTCTTATAAGAAATGGCTAGATATTTGGGCCTATATTTGTTGGAGTTTAGGAGAATGAGCGGTAATCTTATTGAAACATACAAGTTCCTGAGGGGATTTCATAGGGTGGTGCCAAGAGAATGCTTCCCCTTGTGGGAGAATCCAGAACTAGGGGTTCAGCTTAAAAGTAAGGTGTCTTCCTGTTAAGGAGAGATGGGGCAAATTTTGTTCCCTCAGAGGGTCGTTAGTCTGTGGAATTCTCTTCTCCAGAGTGAAGTGGAAGTTGGGTCATTGAGTTCAATAGATTCTTAGTTGACAAGTTAGTCAAAAGATATGAGGAGGAGGACAGGAAAGTGGAGTTCAGGCCACAGTCTGATCAACCATGACCTTATCGTATGGTAGAGCAGGCTTAAGGGACTGAACAGCCTACTCCTGATCCTAATTCATAGGTTTGTATCAGGAAAAAAACAGAAGTTGCTGGAAAAGCTCAGCAAAAACTCTGAGGAAGGGTCACCGGATCCAAAACATCAACTCTGATTTTCTTCTTCACAGATGCTGCCAGACCTGCTGAGCTTTTCCAGCAACTTCTGTTTTTATTCCTGATTTACAGCGTCCGCAGTTCTTTCGGTTTTTATATGTATGTTTGTATGTTTGTTTCTAACTTCTGGAAGAAATTAACTGGCTGTAAAGGACTTTGAAAGTGAAAGCTATCATACAAATGCAGACCCTTGTTTTCTTTTTGCACTGTGAAGGCTTTGTTTAATGCCCAAAACTTGTGATAATCCAGGCAATCCTTGTCTACACCGTTTCAGCAGAATTCATTACCCTATTATGGTCAATTTTTCCACTAAAATAAAGGATAGCAGGATCTCAGTTAGATACATTATGCATCTTTACTTGTTACTCATCAAAGGTCTGGAATAATAATACATAAGACGTGAGTTCAAATTCTATCATATCACTTTGCAAACTTGTGTTCAGTCGTTTATGAAAATTCAAAGCTAAAAGGTTGGCAATAGTTTAAAAAAAGTGACCATCAAGCTGTCAGATAGTCTTTAAACAATAAACTAGTTTACTGACGTCTTTAATGGAAGGAGCCTGCCAACCTTACCAAGTGTGGTTTAAACATGATTCCAGTTTCACATCAACTTGTTTGTCCAACTGTCCTAGCAAGTCCCTCAATCAACTACAACCTCAACAACTACAGCAGTTCAAGAAACTGTCTCGTCACCTGATCAGGGCAGGGATGTTTAACATTGTGTTTGACACATTTTTATTGAATAAGAGTATCCTCAGATATGGAGTAAAGGCAGAATATTGAGTTTAGATGCAGATCAGTCATAATGGCAGAGCAAACCCAAACGACTGAATAGGCTATTCCTGCTCATAAACAGAAATAACAATAATGCAGCAGAGTCCCAAGTGAGTGGCATTTGGCTGTATTTTGTTGCCTGATCCGGAACTTGAGAGAGAGGAGATGGGACAATTAGATGTCACACCGGGATGCACTAACCCTGCTCTGAGATCACCTTCTGTACCATCTCCATGAACCTGATTCCCTTACAAATGTTCGATATTGGTATGGTATTCTAAATGTAACCTAACTAATGTGTACATAGTATTAGCATTACTTCTTTGTTTTTGTATGCTATGTGGCTCACTCTAGGAGTGACCTGTACCTGAACACACTAAGCGGCCCAAGCATGGAACACAGAAGCTAAGCAAAACCAAGCAGCCTGCTCACACAGTGAAATACAATGGTACCTTAGAACACAACTGATAGAAGGTCAGCAAAAGAACACTATTTCCCATCCGAAACAATTCTGATAAAAGGAAGCCTCAGGACAGATAACTGCCAAATCCAGCTTTATTAAAGAAAGGATGATTGTCCCAGTAAATGAATAATGTCAGGTGCAAGATAAGGTCCCCAAACGGCTGCAAAGATAACAGCTATTTTGTCGTAACTGGTTGCCTCTTTGCAGCTACCAGCAATATTAAATACTTACTAGCTAAAAAATGCTGTAATCATAGAAGTTGGTTTCAATACATAACCAGGATATAATACAAGCCTTAAAATACATTTAAGCTTAGATGCGAAAATTAACTTGCCTTTTCTTATGCCCTGAACAATATAAATTACAGTAGAAGTAGTTGTATAATGTTACAATTATAATTAACTTTATAACAGAAGTTAACCTTATAGCATTTAGTTAAAACTAAATGACTTTTTATTTTACATTTATGTAATTGGGACAATGGGAAAATCAAAGGAGTAACTGAATAATGATAAAAGACAGCACCAAAATACAATTGGTAATAGAATTTGAGCTGTCCTTACAGGTAAACATGCCTGAGAAAGACCTGAAGGAATACAGCCATTAAACGTTTGCAATGCGAATGAATAGGATGTATAGGAAGATCCTAAGGCCTAGAGATTACAATGCCTATCTAATACCATAAGATCATGGGAACCTGGGGGTGTCCATAGAAGTGACCATCATTGATTAGGTGTCCCGCAGGATTGAGTGTTTGAATTAAGGGGAAGGACGGTGACTACGTTCTATTTGATTACTGTAACACAAAATACATAAAAATGATGTATTTCTTTGTAAAACAGAGGATGTGTCATTGATCTATCTTCCGAAGCTGTTTCAGGGAAGATCCTTTGGCCCTCACCCTGCATAAACCGGTTTCTGCTTGAATAAACATCTTCTCCTTGCCTGAATCCTGCCTGCCTCCTGAGTCTTTGTCCCTGGTCGGGAAAAACGCTCACAATTAAAGACCAGGATATTGCATACTTTATCAACTTGACTTTCCACTCTGCCTTGTACATCTGATCCTAAGTCTCTCTGGTTTTCTTTAAAAATTTGATCATCTCGCATAAATGACAGTTTCCTCTTAAAACGTATTACATCACAAGCGTACCCTTTAAACATTCTCTGATTCTATCATCCCACTACATCTATGCTCAATTTATTGATCTGCATTCTCCTGAAGTTACTTACTCCTCAAGATTAATCAAGTTTTTGTGTCATACAAAATTATAAATTAATTATAAAATAAAATTAAAAATTATAATCATTTATGTGGCTGCAATCACAAACACAAAATACCTCAGGACACTTCGCCGCCAATGACAGTTTCTGAAATGTAGTCACTATGGTAATATAGAGATATATTGAGGAATTCTCTGACTGTAACATTGGTTGAACCACAATTACTTCCTGTTTAGCTAAATTCCTATCCATTCTGCTTCAAGGAAACAACAGGAAATAATGACCATAACATGATAGAATTTAGCATTCAGTTTGAAGGGGAATATTGGTTGGGGAGCCAGAACTGGGGAAAGCAATCTAGCAGCAAAAACGGTTGTGGAATCATGGGCAAACATTTAAAAAAATAGTTAATGGCTCATACAAAGATATATTACTGGAACGAGAAGTACTCTAGGGGATATGCTAACTATGGTTAACCTGGAAATTAAGGATAGCATCAAACTGAAAGAAAAAACATAAAATGTGGCAGAGACTGGTGGTAATCCAGAGGTTTTGATAACGTTTTAAAGACCTAAAAAAGACAAATGTAAGTGAGAGAAAATAAACTTTGAGGGTAAACGTGCAAGAAATATCATGACAGAAGGAGCTTCTTTAAATGTACAAAAAGGAAGAGAGAAGATAAAATGCATGGGCTCCTGAGAGAATAAGGCTCAATAAATTATAATGGGAAACCAGGAAATGGCAGAGAAATTGAATAAATGCCTTGTGTCAGTCTTCACAGCAAAAGACTGTAATAGCATTCTCAAATTACTAAATAACCAAGGGGCAAAAGAGGGAGAGGAAATAAATAGAATAGCGACCACTAGTGCAAAAATGCTCGAGAAACTATTGGGCTCAAGACTAAAAGTCCCCTGGACTTGATGGAATGTGTTCCAGGATAGCAAAAGAAGTATAGAGATACTCAATGCATTGTTAGTGATCTTAGAGGAATCCTTAGATTATTGAAAGGTCCCGAAGGATTGGAAAACTGTCAATGTAACACTTTATTTAAAAAGGGGAAAGAGACAAAGACTTGTACCTAAAGGCCAGTTAGATTAACATCTGCTACTTGGAAAATGTTAGTCTATTATAAAGGATGTAATAGAGTATTCACAAATACAAAATATGATCATACAGACTCAGAATGGCTTCATGAAGGGGAAATAGTGCTTAACAAATTTATTAGGATTCTTGGATGGGTAACAAGCAGGAAAAATAAAAGCAGAGCCAGTACATGTAATATATTCGGTTTTCCAAAATAATTTTGAGGAAGTAACAAGCAGGAAAGATAAAGGGGAAGCAGTGGATGTCATATATTTGGATTTTCAGATGGTGTTTGATAAGGCGCCACACCATAGGCTACCTAAAATAAGAACCCATGGCGTTGGAGGCAATATATTACCATGGACAGGGGACTGGATAACCAATAGAAGACAGAGTTGGGATGGGTCAGAGAAGTGAAGTGAATGGACTACAACAAAGTAGACAAATGACAAAAAAATCAGGAGAGCAAGAGGTGAGGATGGGCTGAATAGCCTACTTCTGCTCCTATGTCTATGGCATGCTGTAAGTTATACTTTTGGTTGAAAAATTTAAATGTTGCATTATCAATTTATTCATACATTTTGTTACATCAAAAATCAAGTACCACAGATTGAAAATTCCTACACATATGAATTGACATATTATAAGTTGCAAAGCCTCCTCTTTTCGTTTAATTTGTATTACTGTCACATTAGTCTTAGAAAACGTTAGAAAGAGGAAATTGTCAATATTTTGCCAGTGACAGAGGTGAACAGCTTTCACAAACATTCACAAATTGTTATTATAAAGTACATTACAGGGATGCACTTACCTGCACAAGTTTGTAAACTGCATATATACTTATTCCTATTGCATAAAGTGGCATTAACTGGAAAACAAATCCTTTGTTTCTGCCCTGAGTCTTCTCACTATTCATTTCCTTTTGATTTGTGCTTCTCATCCTGAGATTAGGTTGTCCTTTGGGATTATTTGATTGGGATTGTGCAATCAGTGGCTGGCCTCTTCCAGGAACTGTAATAAGCATCAAGTGAAGAGATTCAAAATTGCCATTCAATATGTTATAATATTCCAGATATCCAGCTATACCATTCACTGAAAGAGTCAAATTCAATCACATAAAATGAAGAATTACCTGAGAATCCTCCAGTCTCTGTTAACTGCTTACTAAGAATGTCTCATCAAAATGTGTAAATGCTAGAATACCTTAAACTGTTGCTGTCTTATTCTTTTTATGATCACAGGAGCCCACTAATTCTAGCAGATAATAGGCCATTCAGCCCATTTAGCCATTCAGTGAGATCACGGTTAACATGACAACCTTCAACTCCACTTTGCTGCTTTTTCCTCATAACCTTCAATTCTCTTAATGATTTAAAATCTATCTTGGCCTTAAATATACTTACTGACCCAACCTCTATAGCTCTGTGGTAAAGAATTCCACAGATTCACTACCTCTGATAGAAGAAATTTTCCCTCAACTCTGTCTTAAATGTGTGACCCCCTTATTCTGAGATTGTTTCCTGAGACCAGCGGGCACAATCTTTCTGCATCGACCCTATCAAGTCCCCAATGAATCTTGTATGTTTCAATAAGGTCATCTCTCATTCTTCAATAAATGAATAAGTATAGGCTCAAACTACTCAATCGCCCCGCTTAAGACAATCCCTCCATATTTGGTATCGGCTGAATGAACCTTCCCTGGACTGCTTCCGATGATGGTATATCTTTCCATTGGTAAAAGGCCCCAAACTTTTCACAGTTGTGATCTGACTAGTGCATTGTATAGTTTCAGCAAAATCTCCCTACTTTTATGCATTGCCTTTGGAATAAAGGCCAGTATTCAATTTGCCCTCCCTTTCACCTGCTGAACTTGGATGCTAACCTTTGGTGATTCATGAAAGAGGTCGCCCAAATCCCTCTGTTCTGTAGGTTTTGCCGTTTTTCTCCATTTAAACAATATTCAGCTTCTCTATTCTTTCTGCCAAAGAGCATAACCTCACATCTTTCCACATATGAGATGTGCTAAGTAGAAGGTGATGCAAAACAATTTCAAGAAAAGGAAAGTAAGACTGGTTAATTCATGTTACAAATCAGCTATCAGATAGAATGGAAACCCTGACCTGGGCCAACACATGACAATCGCACTTTACCATAAGTGCCAGGCAGTGACACACATGCATGCATGCACAGACACACACGCATGCATGCACAGACACACACACACACCTCTCCCAAATCAAGATCCTGGGAGTCACAATCGACCAGAAACTGAACTGGATCAGCAATACAAATACTGTGGCTCTCTAAGAGGGCAGTCATTGGTGAAGTGGTAATGTTGAGGACTAGTAATCTAAGACCCAGGCTAGTGTTCTGTAATCATGGGTTCAAATCCCATCAAAGCAGGTGGTGAAATTTGAATTCAATATAATTCGGCATGTAACCATTGTCTGCTATCATAAAAAGCTATCTGGTTCATATATAAGTAGGCCATCTGACCCCTCGAGCCTGCCCCACCATTCAACAAGATCATGGCCGATCTTTTAATGGACTCTGCTCCACTTACCCACCTGCTCACAATAACCCTTATTTCCTTGACTGTTCAAAAATCTATCTTTGCCTTACAGGAAAGGAAATCTGCATGTGACTCTGCAGCAATATTCTTGACTCTGAACTGCCAATCAGTTCAAGATTAACTCGGGATCAGATCCAATGTTGGCCTTGCCAGGGACACCTGCATTCCATATGTGAATGTAGTTTAAGTGCAAGTACAGGCTACCAAAATGCCCAAGGGAACGAGGGATAGGCAGGCAGCCTTCAACAGGAATGTTATCAAGGACGCCGATTTATTTCAGTTCAAAGGCATGTTCCTTTGTATTACAAAAGCTGCACTGATAATTTTGGATTACACAGGTCATCAGTGAATGCTGGTATGTATGCTTCACTCAAGTCAGAGGAACTTGGATATGCCGTTAAAAGTATCATAATCTACAAGGCTACACTGCAGGAGGTAAACAGCTGCAACAGTAAAAATAAGTGATGTCAGGGAGACAGAAGATCAAAAGCCAGATAAACAGAACATTGTGTACAAGGAATTTATTTAATTTGAACAAGAAGATGATGAGTGTAAACCAATTTAGCGATAAGGGGGTCACACATTTAAATTGGTATCGGCTGAATGAACCTTCCCTGGACGGCTTCCAATGATGGTATATCTTTCCATTGGTAAAAGGCCCCAAACTTTTCACAGTTGCGATCTGACTAGTGCATTGTATAGTTTCAGCAAAATCTCCCTACTTTT
>NC_063349.1:45265976-45278058 GCF_021869965.1 Rhincodon typus | reverse complement strand
CGGATTCTCCAGCATCTGCAGTTCCTACTATCTCTGATTCAAGTAAACCTTGTAGCCTTGTCTACACTCTTAGGCACATATAGAGGATCCCTGGAGCTATCTAAAGAAAAATGGAAATACTCCCATGTTCCCATCTTAGCCTTGGTTACTTCACGCCTCTGTCTGGTCCTGGTTGATACCAGGTCAGACACAGGCTGAAACCCAACAATCGTCTTGGGGTGATAACCTCATTCAGTGCCTGCATCCAAGCTTCTAGTCAGTACATCAACACCTTAGCCATTATTCCCCGTAATACAGTCTGGTCACTGCTTGTACTCTTGCCGGCGGACAGGGACTGCAATCTCCGCTGAATGCCTGCATCACTCTCTATTGGTGTATCTTCCCCATGCCATGGTCAGTGCCCATTCTTAGCCCCGCCTGTGCCCATTCCATACTCACACCCAAGACCAATGTCCACCCTGACCTCCCCACGTGGTCAGTGTCCATTCCTCACTTCCCGCGTCCTACTAATGACCAGTGCCCATTGCTATCTCCCCCACCCGAAGTGGTCAGTGCCATTCCACATTCCTCCCCCCACCCCGGTCACTGCCTATTCTCCCTTTCTCCAACCCCAACGTTCTCGGTCAGTGCCCACTCCTCACCTCCCGCGCCCTGCCAGTACCTGGGGGACCATGACCCACTGACCGGGTCCGGCCCGCAGCATTTTTCCCTCCGCCGGGCGTCCCCAACATTCTCGGAATCACCACAAAGACAGAGATGAAGAGACATACAGCCAGGACCGCTTGCTGACCGAGCGACATGATCAGCTCAGGCCGCTTTGGCCTGGCCCAGCCCGGGCCGGCTTGACCGTGAGGGAACCGTGCCACCGCGCCGCCACCTCCCTCCTACGGATCGCCGCCGGCAGGTTCCGCACCAACTGTTTTCGAAACTCGATCACCATTCCGGGCAGAGCTCATCCAGGCTTCAGAAGCAGAATCAAATTACACTAGAAATGTGAACTCTTGTCTCTATCTTCTCCCCCCACTGGATGTTGCCAGATCCTCAGCTTCTCCAAATTTTTCTGACTTTTTAATTTGGTTCAAAGTTTGTTGGACTTCAGTGGGGAACTGCATTAAGTCGCCATACTATAGAGGACTATTTGGCTGTTCTCTGAGAGTCAACTGGTCTCGGCCTTACGCTCTCGGAATGATAAAGGCCAAAAATCACACGACACCAGATTATAGTCCAACAGGTTCATTTGAAAACACCAGCTTTCGCAGCTCAGCACCCTCCTCAGGCATTGTGTGAGAAAGAGGGTATAATACACAGAATTTATGAGCAGAAAGGTAACAACCCTAAAACTGGCTACCTCTTGTTGAATCTTTAATCAGTTCTCACTTGTAAAAGGATTAAGACCCAGAGGAGACAGATTTAAAGTGATTTGCAAAAGGAGCAAATGTGATGTGAGGAAAATACTTTTTTCCACACAGCAAGTAGTTAGGGTGGGGAACATACTACCTGGAAGTGTGGTGGATGCAGGTTCAATTGAGGCATTCAAGAGTGGTTGGGATGACTATAGATAAAGATAATATGCAAGATTACAAAGAAAAAGCAGGAATCAGCAGTAGGAAATAATGCTCAATTGAAGAGCCAGTGCAGATAAGATCAGCCAAATAGCCACCTTCTTTGTGTAACACATCTGTTACTGGGACAATTCTAAGTATTGCCTTGTGTCTGACAACTATAGTAAGGATAAAACAAAGGACCTCTCATGATAGAGATCTGAAACAAGAGAAATTGCTGGAGAAATTTAGCAGGTCAAGTAGATAAAATGTTTCAAGTCCTGTGACCCTTCCTCGGTGACCTATATTAGGAAGTTCAACCACATGGAATTTCAAATACTTATGAAAAATGGGCACATTTTCATCTTGGATTCATCAGAACAATTCATAAGAATACCAATCTTAATGGAAAACTAATATTTTGGCACTCTCCTGTCATGTAATTGTAATACCTCACTAGAATACTATGCTGGAATTCAAACCTTGCTATTAATGGTGTGGTCAAAAAATTAAAGATTTTATAGAAGTGTGCAAAATTCACCAGTTTATCTGTCCTTTAGATCCTTGTTTCTATACTTAACAGGAGTTATTGTTTATTACAAATGAATAGATTCTAGCTACAGATAAACAATTTTGAACTATCAACACATAACTCTACTAGTTAAACCTCTAAATTATTGATTATAAAACACACAGATACGGTCAGACTCAAAAAACATTGTGTTATCGGCACAGAAAAAAACCAGGAAGGCAGATTAATGATCCAGGTCCATAAGGTTCACTGATCTTTTTGGTTTGTTATGATCTGTTCCTCCTTGATCTTCCTTCTGCAGATACTTTCACTTGCCTACAGGAGGCACAGATCAACTTACAAAATGACTTGTTTGTGACTTTTGACCATGTACAGCAATGAATGAAGGGAAATAAATTGGCTTTCTTCATGTTTCAGTTGCTTTTTACTGCGCAGAAAAGGATAACCCCTTCATTTTTAGCAATCCAATGGCTTTAAACTGAAATATTCACACACAAAAGCTGTTCAGCTACCTGGCAGCTGATCTCATAATTGTTGGCAAGCAGAAGATCTTTATCATCAGAAACTGGTCGCCATTCCATAGACCAATCAGCTAGTTGGTAACAGCTGAATCCCCATTTGTTTACATCCACTGGCTGTAGCTCCAATGCAATTGAATGTTCCCCATTGCTTGGACAAAAAGCAGTTATAATAGAGATAGTAGGAACTGCCGATGCTGGAGTCAGAGATAACAAGGTGTGGAGCTGGAGGAACACAGCTTCTAAAAAGTGCAGAAACCTTTCCACAATCTGTGGTTTTTAAAACAATCTCTTTCCCATTTCAGTCCACAAACTGAAATACAGAAAGAAAATGTGTTCACATGCCATTTAAAAATGTGCTTCATCACAAGATGTGCGATTTACAAATACATGAGGCTTCCACCCATCCATCCTTACTCTCCTGCCCCATACAATCATAATATTTCTGAAACTTCATTTCACTTTCATTCTTCTTGGCAACACTTGTCCTGTCCTACAGTATGGCCTGGTTAAGTTAGTCTTGCTTTTTCAAATTCACTTTTAGCGATACTTAATATAAGTCAGTCAATTTTAATTGCTTAAACAGGTCTTCTGCTTGTCTCACATGTCTTCCCATGTGTCATTATAAACCATCATAACATCTTAATAAGTTGTACAGTTATAAACCTCAGATACAACTTGATTCTTAAGCCTCTGGAATGTAGCTGGTGTGTTCTTTTATCATAAATGACATCACTGGACATTGGTATAAAGCATTTAGTGTAACAAAAGTGGACATTTCCTTAGCCTTTTATGTAAATTAGATTTGCCAGTATCACTTCATTAGATCAATCTTAAAAAGGAATGAGGCACTGCCAACCCTATCAATACAATCTTGTAATCGTGGAATTGGGGTGCTTCAAATCTATCTTTGTGACCACGTTTACCTTTCTATAATCAACAGAAAATCTGGATGATCTATCTGGCTTAGGAATTACTACTACGGTGAACTTCAGCTGCTTTGGCTGTGTTCAATCAAGTGGTTTTCCAGCATGTATTCAGTCTCTGTTACTACCTGAGCTTGTTTTTCTCTGTCCCAACTCTCCTATGTCCACATCATGTTTGTTAGCTAAGCATCCAGGTATATTTCCTCAGTTTACTTTATACTTTCTCAATAATCTTACAAAATCCTTCAGTTGTCTTTTCTCAAAATATGAAAACATGATCTAACTATCCCAATATTTCTCCGATGGCTAGTCAAATTTTAGGAAGTTCACTTGAAGAAGGTTATACCTCTCATTCTACCTCACTATTGTCTTTGTCATCTTTTACTTTAAACATGTTATTGTTCATACCATCTGACACACTTGTTTCTCCTTATCCTCTTCCATATGATGATACCATTTCAACATGTTTATGTGACATAACCGATTCTTTTTCCTACCATTGGGAATATTTATTAGGTATGTCACTTTACTAAACCTCCTAACGACTTTGTATGGACCACCAAATATAACCTTTAGAGTTTCTTATTGCAAAGGCAATAATACCAACACTTAATCACTTGCTTGAAACATTCTAGTTGCTAAATGTTCATCTGTCCATGCTTTCATTTTCACTTGTGAAAATTTCAAACACTCTTGCACTACCCTACATGCTCCCCAGTCTTTCTAGAAATCTGGGCACATAATCCAACATTAAGGTTCTTTATGGTTCAGAAACTTCTTTATCGATTTTAATAGGCCTGTAATCTCATCACTATAAATCAATTCAAATGGACTAAATCCAGTAGATTCATTTAAGGAAAAATAATACTGGATTGTCCCAGGCCTGTGGGTATTCATGACAGTATGTCTTAATCATGGTTTTGAGAATCTGCTATATCTCCAAAAAAAGACCCTGAACTACCTGTTGCCTGCCACTTTAACGCACTACCCTTCTCCCTGGCCAACATCGCTGTCTCTGGCTTGCTGCAGTGTTCCAGCAAAGCCCAACACAAGCTGGAGGAACATCACCTCATTTTCTGCTTGGGAATCCTACAGCCCTCCGGACTCAATGTTGAGTTCAATAATTTTAGGGCCTAAATTCTCCCATGTCCCAGCCCCCTACCCCACACACCAGGCCTTGTTACCACATAGCCTGCCATTACACACCCCTTGTTGTTAGTCACTAACAGTCCCCATTAACAACTATTCACCCTCCCAGCCTGATCGTTAGCAACTTCTTTGTCTGTCTAACTGTCTTTCTCTCTCTTTAGGCTCTATCCTATCATTTACTCCCTATCCCACCCACCTCCCTATTTTCTGCATATAAACTGACGTTTTCCCAGCCATTATTTCTGAGGAAGGGTCAACGGACCTGAAACGTTAACTCTGTTTTTCCTTCGCAGATGCTGCCAGATCTGCTGAGCTTTTCCAGCAACTTTGTTTTTATATCTCCAAAGCTCCCTGTTTTTGCAGTAATAAACAGTTAAGCTCAATTGTTTTATAACGAAAATGCTAATAATCTCCTAGAAAACTTTAGACAGAGTTAGAACCATGATCAGATTGTATCTCAATTAGTAGTTCATAACAAGTAAAAACCTGAGTTAATTATTCTACTACCATCCTAGCTGTAACTGTCCTCAAATGAACAGCCTCTAGGAATCATGTCGTTAGATCCATAATTGTAAGGCGAGACTAATGTCCTGTTATTGTTCTTGGTAATTTCCTTAACAAATCTGTAGTACTAATGGTTGACTGAATTTTTCTTCAAAAACTGGAATGGATATCAAATAAAAACTGAAAGAACTGCGGATGCTGTGAATCTGACACAAAAACAAAAATTGCCGGAATAGCTCACCAGGTCTGGCAGCAACCGCGGAGAGAAAGCAGAGTTAACATTTCGGGTCCAGTGACCTGTAGTCTGAGGAAGGGTCACTCAACCCGAAATATTAACTCTGATTTCTCTCCACAGATGCTGCGAGAGCTGAATTTTTCTAGCAATTTCTCTTTTTATTGTGCTTGGTTATGGGTATCAAAAGTTTGATAACGTGTTGAGGTCCTCCTACTACCTAACAGATATGCCATACTTTACAGAGCTGCACTATGTCTTTACGAAGTCTTGGCCGTGTAAGATACCTGTTAATTAATAATTCTGTTTTTCATAGTCCCACAGTCACCATGTAATTTTTTGATCTACATATCTACATATGACATCTAGATGGTACTACTACTTGATGAACAAAACGTCCATTCTTCATTTGAATGTCTCCACTTTGTCATCAGAAGATTTTGAATATAACATGCTGAAACTCCTCCAACTTGATTCATAAACCTCTGGAATGTAGCTGGTGTGTTCTTTTACCACAAGTGACATCACTGGACATTGGTAAAATGCCAGCCTCAGCTTCAGTGTGAACTGTCTGTGCCAATTTAATTAGCTCTGGATCTGCTTCCCGAGTTTCAATTAACGAATACATGCCAAACACGAATTATCCTCATTCTCAAACAGAATTCAACTACCCTAACATCTGGCTTCTGGTGATCCATGTGGTTTAGCCATTATTCACCACACATCATGGAAAAATAACCAAAACCTATTCCACCACCTTGACCTCAACTGCAATTTCTGTGACTGTAGATGAAGCCGTAACTTTGACTTGCAAAATCATTCTCCAGGAGTATATCAACTCTGTCCATAGATAATTCATTAACTACCTCAATGACTACTAGTCCTGACAACAAATGACAGTCCAACCGGACTTTATACAATGAAACAAGATTACTCTCCATTGATCCAATTCACTCCGACTTTCAACTTTACTGCTTCTCCAGCAAACGAGTTTGAGTGGCCCCTGTATTCCTTGGTATTGTTATGGGCTTAGAGGCTTCCATTAAAGCAAAGGGGTTATTTTCCTTTAGATTAATCACCCTTTATATTTCTTATGTACTTCTCGTGTATCCTATGTATTACTTCTGCACCCACATCAGTATTTACAAGTCAGACACTGGAGGTAAACAAAGCTACCATTTGATCCAAAGCCTTTTTCTTTTGAATTTCCTTTTCAAACTCATTCTCATGAATCCCAAAAAGTCTCATGGGATTCCCTAGTAACTTCAGCATTCTGAATGAATGTGACCTACCATTACAATGAAAACACGTCAGAATCCTATTTTAACTTTTCCTTCTAATCTGAGAAGGACAATTCCAGCAATCCATTCTTTATCCTGTCTACTTATTTTCCTTTCACTCACCCAATTTTCTATCCCTTTTGAATTAATGAGAATGATAGAAATAAAGTTTAGGTTTATGGATTAGCTCATAAGCATCAGCCTTTATTGCTGCCTGTATAGCAGTTGCACTCCTTTAGTCCTTGAGGTCCTCAACATGGGTTCTTTTCAAGGAAGATATAGTGAGTTTGTTTAAATTCTTCTAAGAGCTTCATACATGGTCTCAGCTTCTAATGCTCATGTTCACCTGTCAAATTACTTTGCTTTCCCTTTCAATTCAATCCATGTTTACACTGGCTGTTTCCTTAAATTCCAGAAACTTTGCCTTTATTGCCTCAGGCAGTAACTCATATACAGAATTTTTTTTTCAGTGTCTTAACCCTGAGAAATCTCCTCTGACAGTAAATCAAATTTCCTGTGCTTTACCTGTCAGCTTAAACTACATGACTGTGTCCAGTATTCTTTTGTCCAATCTATTTGTCTATTTTTTTCAGAAGTTATAAAGAATGCCTCCACACCCTTTTCCTCAAATTTTGGTAGGCAACGTGCAAAATTAAACACTTTCTTACTAGACTTAAAATTATGATTCAGATTCTCCCCACCTGATCCTGTGTCAGCATCTGACATCTCCTATTTCAACTGCATCCGTTTAGCATGATATTCATGTTCCTTCGCTTTCTCTTCTTGCAATTCTAATTATAATTTTCTCATTTCCTATCTTTATTTCTATTTCTTCTTCTTAACTGTGTTTCCCTTTCCTCATCCTTCTCTGCTCCTTGTCTTTTTTCTGCCACATCTAGTTTCTTCATTCTCTTCTCATGCTCAAGCTGCTTTAACTGTAACTGAATATCACCTGATTCCAACATTTCACTTCCTGGGGCACCTGGACGCTCTAGTATTTCCTCCAAACTCAATTATCTCTGCCTTCTTAGCTCTGTCAGGAAATGCTACCTCCAAGTCAAACAACCTGATATTTGAAAGTTTCCTTAAGACTGCCAGGGTTAAAGCTGCACTTGCAGGAAATCTTTGCTGTTTCCAATGCCATGACTTATGTGCACTTCAGAACCTGTTCTATTTACAAATACCACCCACAAATCCTTGCTGCCTCTGTTTCAAATTAATCCAAGATGAACCACAAACTTTGTTACATCTCACTGGGGTATTGCACTGGAAATCAGACCCCACTTGACCCAAAGTTATCATAAATGTTAAAGATTTTATAAAATTATGCAAAACTATTCAATTTACTTGTCTTTTAGACCCAGATTGCTAGCAAGCATAGACTGTGTTTTAGGACTTAACAAGAATGACTGTTCATTAAAAACAAATAGATGCTGGCTATAGGCAGACAATAATAAACTATTGATACAAGACTCTACCAGTTAAAACCCTAACTCTCTTATGTTAGAATTTTATGCATATCAATCAGATCCCCTCTTATCCTTCTAAACTCTAATGAATACAGGCTCAGTCAAATCTATTTCTCCTAAACTCCCCCTACATACACACAAAGTTTACTGGCAATCATTCGGGTCATGCTGACCATCCTTCAGCTGGGAATACATGATCTGTTTTGGGAGGCGTGAGTTGGGCATCTAGGTGACATGGCAGGTCCATCGGCATTGCTGTTGAATTATGGTGGTGGTGATGCTGGCTTTGTTGGCCTCCTCCAAGACGCTGGTGTTAGTGCGCTTGTCTTTCCCAGGCGATCCACAGGATTTTTCGTAGGGATATCTGGTGATGTTGTTCCAGTGCTTTAAGGTGTCTGCTGTAGGTAGTCCATGTTTCAGCTCCATGAAGCAGTGTGGGAAGGACAACAGTTTTGAGGTCCAGAAGTTTAGTCTGGGCCTGTAGTCTTCAAACACCCTTCTGTGTCGGATGTTATGAGTGGAGGGAAGGACTGGGATGGCAATTCAATAGTCCACATCCACAGGATTCATTGAAACTATTCCTTTGGCTTTTCAAGACCTCATTGTCTCCATGTCTGTTTAAATCTTTCTCGTCTCACCTTAAAAATATGCCCCCTCATCTTGAAATTACGGACTCTAGGATAAAGACACCTGCATTCATCTTACCTAAATGGCTCATGATTTTATAAACAACGATAAGATCAACATTCAAACCCCGGGAATTCCAGTGAAAAATAGTCCCAGCCTATCCAGCCTCTCCTTACAACTCAAGCCCTCCATTGCCAGCAACATTCTGGTAAATCTCTTCTGAACTCTCTCCAGCTTAATAATATCCTTCCTAAAACAGGGCGACCTGAACTGGACACAGTACTCCAGAAGAGGCCTTACCAACATAATGTACAACCTCAACATAATGACCCAACTCCTATATTCAAAAGTCTGAGCAACAAAGGCAAGTGTACTAAGCACCTTCTTAACCACCCTATTTGCAAACTTCAAAGAATTATGTACCCAAACCCTGAAGTCTCTCTGTTCTACAACACTAACCTAGGGCCTTCTTTTAATTGTACAAGTCCTGCCCTTGTTTGTTTTACCAAAATGTAATACCTCACATTTATTCAAATTAAACTCCATCCGCCCATCTTCAGCTCATTGACCCAATTGATCAAGATCTCTTTGTAATCTTAAATAACTTTCTTCACTGTCCATTATATCACCAATCTCAGTACCATCTGCAAAATTACTAACCATGCCTTTTATATTCTCATCTAAATCATTTGGCCCTTCAACCCTGCACTGCAATTCAGTAGGATCATCTATTTCAATGCCATATTTCCACATTTGGCCCATACCCCTTAATGCTTTTAACACATAAAGCAAATCCTTGCCATTTTTAAACAAGCTCCACACGCACGATTTTCAATGTTCGCAGGAGTTCTCAGGAACAGAACCCTTGCAGATACTGACGAATGACTGTATCTCTCTCTTTCTTGAATATATTCAGTGATTGGACCTTCGCAGCCTTCTATAATAGGGAATTCTATGCTGGAGTTTAATACCAGTTGCATGAAGAAATCCATCCCTTTCTCAGTCCTCTGGTTCTAGAAACCCAACCAGGGAAAATGTCCTCATTATATCTTATCTACATGTTTCAAAGAGATCATCTCTCAGTCTTCTAAATTCCAACAAGTAGAAGGGTCACTGGGCCCAAAACATGAACTCTGCTTTTTCTCCACAGATGCTGCCAGACCTCCTGAGTTTCTCTAGTAATTTCTGTTTCAGTTCCACCCAGCCCTGTTAGAATTTTATATGTATCAATCAGATCACCTATTATCCTTCTCAACTCCAATGAATACAGGCTCAGTCAATCTATCTCTCTTCTGATAGTCCTGCTATCCCCAGTACTGGCTTAGTGAGCCTCTGCCACACTCACTCTATGGCAAGTATACCCTCTCCTCACACCCAGGCCACACCATTCCTGAGACCCTACCCTCACACCCTGCCCTTTCTTCCCAGACTATGATCCCCAAGGCCCTATCTTCATACCATATGCCTTTTACCCAGACTATGCCATCCTAAGACCCTACCCTCACACCCTGCCCCTTCTACCCAGAAGAAGGGTCTTGGGAATCATGGTCTGGGTAGAAGGGACAGGGTGTGGCAGTAGGGTATTAGGGTGGCGTAGTATGAGTAAAAGGAACATGGTTCGAAGGTAGCGTCGGGACGGGGGGGAGGTGAATCAATCTTCGCACCACATTCCTTTTACTCAGGTTAATGTGCTCCTTCCACGCATAACCTCCCTCTGAGAACCCACCCTCCAGGCGAGCCGCCCTCTCACTGAGCCCTCCCCCTATCCCAGTCCCGCCTCACTCAAAGCGAATTCAGGCCATGGCGATGGTAGTACTCCTTTCGTTACCGTCTCTGCTTTTCCTTTCGTCGTCCGGCGACGCGTATAAGTACCCCATGGACGCAGAGTTTGTGAGGAAATGCGTGGACGAGCACAACCGGTACCGTTCCGGGGTGACACCGGGAGCCGGTAACATGTACTTCATGGTAAACTTTACATAGGAAAAAATTCCATTTAAATCTTGCATTTGATAAGATTACTTGAGGGAAATAGTGAAACGGAGAGGTTAGATAAGGCGAAGTGTTTATCTCTAGGAGCTTCGCGTCGGGGATTAGCAACGGGTAAAAAGGCGGGAACGGGCTTCCAATGTTGGCATTTGGGAGGAGACTGCGCATGCGCGTTTTAACCGGCGGTCCCATACCAGGCTGAAGCTATCAGATAGTTTCAAGGTCACCCTCCACCAGAGGAAGCGTGGGCTTTCTGGCGGTTTCAAGGTTACCCTTGCCTTACCCCTGCGGGTAGAAGGTCAAGCAGTTTCCAGTCCGTCCCCGACCGGGAACAGGCTTGAGCCCATCCAGCGGTTTCAAGGCTGCTCTCAGGTCGGAGCTATCCGTGTAGGAACACTGGCTTCCTGTTCATGGTGCTGTGATCTTGACGGGCGAATACTTCCTAAAATCAAAATAAGTTTTGAAATTAAAATGGTTTGAGACCTTTTAAAACACGCAGTAAACCCCAGAACCATGGTGGGGAAGTTAGTTGTTTTTTGAGTTGGACTCGTTGACATGGCACTTACTTTAAACCTTTCAGTGCCTGATCTTTCCGGTTCAAATTTAGCCATATTGAGGTTCGCGGTGGATTCATTCATTCATCATCCGCTGACCCACGCGTTACCAAGGTTTATGAGGTGTTCAGATAGTTCAGGCGGTTTGTGATGCAAAAAAATACTATTTTCCAGTCAACCTGTTCAGAGATGCTATCACACACCTCTGGAGTAGGTGAGACTTGAACTCGCGGGTCCTGGCTCAAAAGTAGAGATATTACAAATGCACCACAAGAGTCCTTTGGTTTGTGATGCAGAATGATGCCAACAAGACTAGGTTCAAATCCTGCACTGGATGAGGTTGCAGTGAAGGACTCACCTTCTCAACCTCTCCGATTACCTGAGAAGAGGACGTGCATTTGAGTGCATCACAGCTTGGTATGGCAACTGCTCTGCCCAGGACCGTAAGAAACTACAGAAGGATGCGAACACAACCCAGACCAGCATGCAAGCCAAACTCCCAGCCATGAACTCCACCCACACTTTTTGTTGCTGCGGACAGGCAGCCGACATCATTGAAGACCCCACCCACCCCACTATACACTCTTCCAACCTCTTCCGTTGGGCAGAAGACACAGAAGCATAAATACAGGTACGAACAGCTTCAAAAACAGATTCTTACCCGCTGTTATCAGACTGCTGAGTGGACCCCTCTAATTTTAAATTTAATGTTGATCTTGCTTTTGTGCACCTCCTGTGCAGCGTAACCTTGTGTGTGTGTGTCT
>NC_063349.1:45208699-45265576 GCF_021869965.1 Rhincodon typus | reverse complement strand
GGGTGGCTAATGTTGTGCCTTTATTTAAGAAAGGCTGTAAGGAGAAAACTGGAAACTATAGACCTGTGAGTTTGACATCAGTGGTGGGTAAGTTGTTGGGAGGATTCTGAGAGATAGGATTTACATACCTTTGGAGAGGCAAGGACTGATTAGGGATAGTCAGCATAGCTTTGTGCATGGGAAGTCATGTCTCTCAAACTTGAGATTTTCAGGATGTAACCAAAAAGATTGAGGGCAAAATGGTAGGTGTTGTCTACGTGGACTTTAGTAAAGCCTTTAGCAAGGTTCCGCATGGTAGACTAGTTAGTAAAGTTAGATCACATGGGATTCAGGATGAGCTTGCCAATTGGTTACAAAGTTGGCTTGACGGTAGGAGACAGAGGATGACGTTAGGAGGCATGGTTGGTAAGTTTGCAGATGACACCAAAATTGGTGGTATGGTTGACTGTTAAGAAGGTTGTCTAAGATTACAAAGGGATTGTGATCAATTGGACCAATGGACTGAGGAGTGGCAGATGGAGTTTAATTTGAATAAATGTGAAGTATTGCATTTTGGTTAAAAAAAAAAGGGAAAGACTTACACAGTTAATGTTAGGGCCCTGGGTAGTGTTGTTGAATTCAGAGGTCTAAGGGTTCGGATACATAGTTCTTTGAAGGATACATCGCGGATACATGGGATGGTTAAGAAGGCGATTAGCACACTTGCTTTCACTGCTGAGACCATTGAGTATAGGAGTTGGGATGTCACATTGAGGTTGTACGGAACATTGGTGAAGCCACTTTTGGAATAGTATGTACAGTTCTGGTAACCCTTTTATGGGAAGGATAGTATTAAATTGGAGATGGTTCAGAAAAGATTTACCAGGATGTTGCCAGGACTGGAGGGTTTGAGTTATAAGATAGGCTAGGACTCTTTTCACTGGAGAATATAAGGTTGAGGGGTGACCTTTAAAGAGGTTTGTAAGATCTTGAGGGGTATAGAAAGGTGAATAGCAGGTGTCTTTTCCGTAGGGTGGCTGAGTTCAAAACTAGGAGGCATATTTTTAATGGAGAGGAGAAAAATTTAAAAGGGACCTGAGGGGCAATTCTTTTTTCCCCACACACAGTGGTTCACATGTGGAATGAACTACCAGAGGAGGTGATAGATGCAGGTACAGTTATTTGGATAAGTACATGAATAGGAAAGGTTTAGAGGGATGTGGGACTAGATTAGTTTAGGCAACTTGATCGTCATGGACAAGTTGGACCAAAGGGTCTGCCTCCATGCCGTATAACTCTATGACTCTGTCTGTAGTGACCCTTGGATTAAACTCTCACTAGTTGTTTCTGATGTCAGAACGGTCCTCTGGGATTATGGCAACTTTACTTGTTACTATAACGGTTGGTCGTGTTATAGAATCCCTACGATGCGGAAAGAGGCCATTTGGCCCATTGAGTCTGTACCAACAGTCCAAAGAGCAACCACCCAGATCCAGCCATCCTACCCTATCCCCACATTTTTCACAGCTAATTCACCTAGCCTGCAAATCCATAGACACTACGGGGCAATTTAGCATGACTGATCAACTCAACCCGCACATCTTTAACTGTGGAACGAGCACCAGGTGGAAACCCACGCAGACACAGAGAAAATGTGCAAACTCCACACAGTCACGCATTGCTGGAATCGAACCTGGGAACCTAGTGCTGTGAGGCAGTAGTGCTAACCACTCCATGTCAGGCAAGTATCAGCCAAAACTGTTTGAACAAACCCAGATTTGCATGTAAGGGTGGTGAGATACTGCAAAGGTCAGTGGTGTGGCACATAAGGCATCATGCGTCTGTTAATTACAAATAAAAACAGAAATTGTTGGAGGAACTCAGCAGATTTGGCATAGTGGACAGAAAGCGTAGTTAACATGGGTCACTGGACTTGCAGTGTTAACTCTGCTTTCACTGCTCAGATGGTGCCAGACAGATCAGCTGAGTTTCTCCAGTAAAGCTGTTTTTGTTTCAGATTTCCAGCATCTACTGTTCTTTTTTTTTTATTTTGCATGCCTATTAATTACTCATTTAATAATTTTTTTGTTTAAATTTTTAAAAATGAATTTCATGCACAGAATATACAGCAGTCGACTATCATCTTAGAGACCTGAGGCATTGAGCTCGGGTTGTAATGTACTTTCAACAACTTTCTGGGATGGTTTGATTAGGGTGAAGTTTGATCTTTCTTATTCCGTGGATGATCATGAAGAAATCTGCTGCAGAATTTGTTTCTTGTCTGAGTAGTTTGACAAGTGTAAACAAATTTGTGGCAAAGTTAGAGAGGTGGATTCTGCACTGTATTCTGTATCAAATGATCAAAAGTCGGGAAATGTTGGATCAATTTCATGAACTGGATGTGACGTGGATGTTGGATTTTTTTTTTCATTCAATGCTTTTTGGCATTTTACACCTCCTGAGGGCTGTGGATGATTGAGTAAATTTAAGACAGAGATTGATTGATAGATATTTGATACTGTCGATGGGTGTAGTGCAGGAAAGTAGAGTTAAGATTAATCTGACATGATAACGAAATGATAAATCAGACATGAAGGTTGGTTGGCTTACTCCTGTTTGTTATGCTGTTACATTATGATCTTCACAAAATATACTTTTTATAAAGCATAATTTTAAAAAGTCCCTCCTGAGACATGAACATTTCTCTTTAACCTTATGTTTTAATCTGTTTATACCTCATTCATTCATGTTGGCAAATGTGATCCTTAATATAAACTAATACCAGTTGATACTGGAAATAGACCACTAATTGTGGCCGTGAGCATGACCAATTGACACTAACTTTGTATATCTGCATACTCTATTATAAATCAATTCTTGTTTTGTCTTTTTTGTAAAAATAACAAAATTACTTTTTCTTCACAGCTCCTAATCTTTCACCATTAAGAAAATGTTCTAATTTGCTGTAGATTGGAAATGGCTAACCTTGACATCCGCTCGTTAACTTTGTTACCATAGTTTGGCTCACGCACCCAGTCTGTCTGTCCTGCTCCTATTTCTTTTTTAACTTCCTGTTTCCATGTACAGAAAGTATTCCTTTGAATTTAGTAGCAAAACTTTTCCTTCAATCAAAAAGTAAATAGATTAATAATCTGAAGGGGAATGTTTTGCAGAGCTGTGGGAAAGAGCAGGAACTGGGACTGTTTGGATATTTCTTTCAAAGTGCTGGCACAGGCAGAATGGGCTAAATAAGCTTCTTTAAAGTGTATCTGTCATGCTCTGATATGTATGGTGAAAGACTGTGACTCTAGTCCAAACATTTCAGGGCCCCTATTTACATTATGAAAAGTAACTACTTGAAAGATTTCTTCCCACGTACTTTAATTTACAATTGATTGAGACGATTAATTCAGAAAACTAAAAAACATAGCTAAACATTTTTTTTGTATTACTAAACTTCTTCATTAAGGCCTCTAGCTGTTTACCAAAATGCTGAAATGATGTATGTAACATACAGTAAAAAATACAAAATGGAAGTGAATCCCAATTGCTTAATTATCACTGAGTTTTATTATTATTGGTCATATGCACTGGACTGACAAAGTTAATTGTAAAATTTAATGTATGAGATGAATTAGCTTTATGGCATTGTAATTTTTTTCCCACAAATCTAGAGTTGGGATGCAGGTCTGGCTAAAACTGCAAGCGCATGGAGCAAGACTTGCAGCTCTAAACATAATCCACACCTGAAGAGAAAAGGAGAAGCCCATCCGATTTTTGAGACTGTAGGAGAAAATATCTATGTTGTATCAGGCCGCTTTACTATTGAAAATGCTATCAAAGAATGGTATGATGAAGAAAAATATTATGATTTTGATAACAATAAATGCAACAAGAAAAACATGTGCGAACGTTATACCCAGGTATATGTTACTTTGTCTCTGCTATCCTCCTTGTGCAAGATATTTTCTATTATGCAGTCAAGAGAATAAGCACTTTAAACTCTAGCCTTCTATCAGTACATACTGCTCCCTGGATGAGGTGTGATTGAACAGGACAATAAGAATTTCCTTCTAAGGATGCATATCTATCTTCATATATCCATAAGAAACTGTTAACTGAGGTGAAAGCCCATGGAAATGAGGGCAAATTACTGACATTGCTGGGAAATTGGTTGAGTGACAGGTGACAAATTAGGAATAATAGGTAGCACTCAAATTGGCAAGATGTGACTAGTGATGTTCCACAGGATTTGTGTACGGGCCTCAATTATTCACATTTATTAATGACTAGGTGAATGGGCAAAACTGTGATGGATAGATTGCAGTGTAAGCAAGTGTGAGGTTATCCGTTTTGGACTGAAAGAAAAGATCAGGATATTATCTAGATGGTATGAAGTTAAATGCAGTGGATGTCCAAAGAGACTTGGGAATTCAGGTGCATAGATCTTTAAAATGCCACAAACAGCTGCAGAAAATCAAGCAGACTGATAGAATGTTGGCCTGGAGCTAAAGTTGGTACAACGGGAAAATCCAAAAGGGTTCGCAGGAAATGTGTTCTGTGGGGCTGACATACTTGCAAAAGTTCGGGCTGGTCCTTGTCCTGTCGTGTTTCTGTTTCGGCAGCTAGATTGTTGCCCTTCATACGTGGAGGATCAGAGTACAAGGATGTAGAAGTTATACAAAGCCCTGATTAGACCCTGAGATAACAAGGTGTAGAGCTGGATGAACACAGCAGGCCAAGCAGCATCAGAGGAGCAGGAAAGCTGATGTTTCGGGCCTAGACCCTTCTTCAGAAAATTTCTTCAAACCCTACTTGGAGTACTGAGCAGATCTGGGCACCACACTTTAGGAAGAATATATTAGCCTCGGAGGGAGTCCAATTTAGTTTTAGAAGAATGATACCTGGACTTCAAATGTTAAGCTATGATGAGACATTATACAAATTAGGTCTATTTTCTCAAAGGTTACGGGTTGATGTGATGGAAGTCCTCAAGAAAATAACAGGAAGAGTAAAGTAAAATAGTGATAAACTATTTCCACTGGTTGATGATTCTAGAACTAGGGTGCATAGCCTAAAAATCAGGCCACACCATTTAGGAGAGATATTCTGAAGCATTTGTACACGGAAAGGGTGGTAGATGTTTGGAACTCTCTTCCCCAAATGGCAGTTGTTGCTAGATCAATTGTTAATTTTAAGTCTAACATAAGTACATTTTTGTTAAGCAAAGGTATTAATGGCTATTAAGTATTAATTTATGGTCTTTTTAATATCCCTTTTCATAATGCATAGTGTCCAGCACACACTGAACTTACACACTAATAATTCCCTTGAAGAACAGGCATTTGATTTGAAATTTAGTTTGTGAAATTAATCTGTATAACACTGTCAGTATTTGGAACATTTAAATCCACGATACAGATTGTCAACATAATTGGTATTGGCATTTAACACAATGCTGATCAGAATAGATAGGTCTGAATTTCACCTAATTCAGAAGTACTTTAAATTAATTGATACCTGATGAAAGAAAAAGCGCCTTGTTGCTGCATGTGAAATGAATCCAACTGCCATTTTGAAATTTTGGAGAAGCTATAATCTCCATTCCACAAAATTGAGTCATTATTGCTGATAATGCCTCACTTGGATAGCACACTAGAAATAATATCCTGTTATTCCCACATTTGTCACAAAAGCTAAAGGTTTTAAAAAGTACCCAGAATTCTCCAATTTACCTGTCTTTTAGACACAAGTTGACAGCGTGAGCCAGGTTACTGTATTAGGAGTTAATATTTATTACTGAATAGATTCTAGCTATTAGTAAATGATTAGAAACCATCAGCATATAACTACTAGTTAAATCTGTAGCCTTGTTACAAACTCCTCTCTTTCTCTCACACACACACATGTGGAAGTTATGGGTGGAGAGAAAAATTGGATGGGAGTTCAATGGTTCCTGTTTACAAAGTTGCTGAGAATTTATTTTGCTGATCAGAATGCTGCTTCTATGTCTTCCTTCTCTGGATGCTTTCACTTGTTTGCAGGAGGTACAGGGTGACTGGTTTACACTTATAAATGGTTTCTGACTTATTTTAAAAATGACTGATTATAACAACTGTTGAGATAAAATAGATTGATTTTTCCCAGGCTTAGTGTTTTATTTTGCTTCATAGAACAGAGGCAGCTTGTGGAGTTGTGATGTCTTCTCCCTCTTGTTCGCAGCCACAGTTGTTAAACTACTTAAGAACCTATCATATGGTATTGGCAGGCAGAGGCTTTTTGTCATGAATATCTACTCAATAGTCCACAGATCAATTAGTAGTTGCTGACTCAGTCTCCATTTTAACACACCCATGACACCAGTTCTTTGACAACTTCTAGCAGTGCTTGAACCAGCGGCTATGTAAACAGTACTTAAGATTGTCAGGTTATTTGCATTCAAAAATCTTATTTTCTCATTTAAATCTACAATTAGAAATATATAAAAATAAATAGACACGATCTTTACACTGTTTTTAGAAATATATTTAGAAACGAGTTGATTTTAACCTGGTGCACAGTTCAGGGCAGCAGAGTGTGAAACAGGCACAGACTAGAAATGCAGAGTACTTTAACAATATCATCATCTTACACACCACCAATCAACTTCCAACATGATATGGGAGGAAAATGACAAGTGATGATCCAATGGAAGGGAATGTTTAAGCTACTCACCGATGCAGGGGAAGACCTGTTTGTGAACAGGTAACCTGTGTGATGAGTCGTTGATTGACATAGATCTTGTAGGTCACAAAAAGTCATAGCTCAGGTCAGCAAAGCCCCAGACTTTTCATTTGAGGTTTGGAAGACCATTCTGCTTCCTGGTTTAGCTAAGGAAAGTGCTTACTGTCAACGGTATCTGCTGCATTCATTTGGTACTGAGAGCTCAGTAGGTTGAGGTTATAGACTCGTTCGCCGAGCCAGTGTGTTTGGTTGCAGACGTTTCGTCACCCTGCTAAGTAACCTCGTCAGTGCACCTTCAGTGAAGCGTTGGTGTTCTGTCCCGCTTGTTACTTATATGCTTTGGTTTGCTGGGATGGTTCCGGTTCTGTTTTTCAGTGGTTTGTATATTGGGTCCAGTTAAACTTGTTTGTTGATGGAGTTCCGGTTGGAATGCCAGGCCTCCAGGAATTCCCTGGCATGTCAATGTTTGGCTTATGCTATAATAGATGTGTTGTCCCGGTCAAATTCGTGTCCTTCTTTGTCCGTGTGTGTTCACAGCAGTGAGAATTGGTTGTGTCTCTTGGTGGCTAATAGGTGTTCGTGTATCCTTATTGTCAGTTTTCTTTCAGTTTGGCCTATGTAATGTTTTTTCATGGTCCTTGCCGTACCCTACCCTACCTCACCCTACCGTACATCAGAGATGTATCAGAGATGACCACAATACTACTCCTAACCCTAGGTATCAGGTAGCCCACAAACCATCACCCTGCAACAGCTATTGATGAACATAAAGGACCCCAAATCCACAACCAATGAAACTAATGTAATATACAAAATATCATGCAAGGACTGTGAGAAACATTACATAGACCAAACTGGAAGAAAACTGACAATAAGGATACACGAACACCCATTAGCCACCAAGAGACACAACCAATTCTCACTGGTTTCAATACATATGGACAAAGAAAGACACAATTTCGACTGGGACAACACATCCCTTATAGCTTAAGCCAAACAGAGACATGCCAGGGAATTCCTGGAGGCCTGGCATTCCAACCGGAACTCCATCAACAAACACGTTGAACTGGACCTGATATACAAACCACTGAAAAGCAGAACTGGAAGTAATGCCAACCACCCCAGCAAACTGAGGCGTATAAATAACAAGCGGGACAGAACAACAATGCTTCACTGGAGGCGCACTGACTGCGTTACCAAGCAGGGTGACCAAACATCTGCAACCAAACACTGGCTTGGTGAACAAGTTTACAACCTCATCCACAACCCGAGCTACAAATCTTCTCAAAAACTTTCAGCTCAGTGGGTTTAAATCCAGTTGAAGTCTTGTCTTTATATATGTGAGGCTCCCATATAAATGGTGGGCATTCTCATCTCTAGTTAAGATCAGAAAAAGACAGAAACTGGAGCTATTCAATTTTAACACCTTGTTCATACTGTTCCCAAATTCTGTTTTTATCATTCTCCCAATATAGCCTTATAATAGATTAATCTTGCCCATCTTCCTTTTCCCTGCATTTTTCAATCCCTTTTCTTTTAAGAAATACATTTGCAACTTTTCCTGGCAACTTGTTTGACTAAATCAACATTCTTTTTAAGAAAATGCCATATCCAATTACACTCTTTTTACAGCAAATTCTCTCATCTTAATTAGTGTGCCCTTCACATTTTCAAGAATTTTCCTTGATCATCCTTGTCTTTTGTTTATGGTGGATGCGTTGTCAAAAGTTATAAAGTTGTCTCTTTTACAAAGGGGGAGCAAGCATAGTTACCATAACTGAAAATTATCTTCACTCTGTAAGTTAGTCATCTCACATAATGGGTTGAACCTTCTGCTTCCTCCCCATGGAGGGGAGCATGTTAGAAGCAAGGGGAAGGGGTGGCTTTCAGTAACTGCCCACCCATCCATGTCTCCAGTCATCCCCAGATCAGGGCAGAACAAGGATCTAACCCAACAGAAATGTCACGCTATTACTAGTGAGGAACGCTGCTGGTGTTCACACCTGCCATGAATTAAGTTAATAGTAGCAATGGAATGAAGAGGCCTTATATGGTCATTAATTTACCACTTCAGCATCTCATTGGGAAGCAAAGCCTTCTTGTCCAGAACTTAACTCCTGTGGTCAAAATAGGGCAGCAAAAATTTCCCCAACGCCAGTCTAACTGATTATTATCTTTTCATCTCACCACCTTTCTTGTTACTTTTCAGGAGGAGGATATTCTACCCAATACATTTTCTATAATTAAGTGAATGAAACAACTGTTTGTTCAGAATGTTCAATGACCACTGTTTTTGCTCAAAATTCATGACGTCTACTCTGTTACCCATGGGCAACCCAAGACTTTTACGCACTAAGCCATAGACTGAAAGACTCATGCATTAATTCTCATACAAATCAGGCCGACTTAAATACATTTAAGTGTTCCTTCAAAATTTAAATTGGTAAAGAATAATTGAAACTGAAAAGCTTTCCAAACTGTTCACGGTGCAATTTTTAGTATTCAATCTGTAATGACACCAAGCAATAGCACCCTCGTTTGTGCTGCATGCTAATAGATTAAAGGAAGTGGTTACAAATGCTGTCTTTCTAAAGTATGACAATGAGTGTTCCTTTTTAACGTCCTTAGCCCACAGGAAAAATATGTTTCTTTACTTCCTCATCAAAATGACTGAAGACAGATAGGGACAACTGCAAAATTGTTCCTTTTATATTTAAAAAAAAACAAATTTTTAAAATTGGCCAGATTAAAATTTCTGAAAAGGAAAAATATTCTTTTTAATCAGTCACATTGATTTGCTGTATGTATAATAGATTTAATTATTGCTACAAGAATATTGAGTAATTTTTACATCTTTTCCAGCTTGTTTGGGGAGAAAGTTATAAACTTGGCTGTGCAGCTAATTACTGTCCCAAAGGGATTAAAGATTCTAAAATTGAAAAAGATGGATCAGTGTTTGTGTGTAACTACTCACCCAGGTAAGTCTTTATTTAATTAACTTAAATAATCTTTTTGTTTGTAAATGAATGGCAGAAAACTGCTATTAATTTTAACAATTGATCTCATGCACCATTAGAACAATTGATTTTATTAGAAAACATCATTAACTTTGGGATGAAAAGTCGTAAAACTCAGGTAGCAATTGAACATGGTAAGAGTAGAAAATTGCAGAATTTATGACGAGATATCACACAATAGCATTACATACCTTAGTCATTTTAGGTTTGTTACAATCTGAATTATTAACTGTTGTTTCAAAATCTCAAACAATATTAAGGCATTTTGTTGGAACTGCTACACTGCTGCCAACAATTAAATGTCCAAAATGTACGTGAGCATTGATCATAAAAAGGATGATAATTCTGCATTTGCTAGGAAATGAAATTAATCTGTGAAAGGCAGAATCTTTACGATTTGGATGTTTGTTCTGTATGCTCAGTTCATACTTGTAAATTTTAGCATCTGATGTGCTGGATTCTGTGGACCTGGGAAACAGATTAAAAAGTTAGATACTATGAATGTGTCTACTTTGCACAAAGTAGACCCTATAGGTCTGAGAACAATATCTTGCTGATGACAGGTAATTTAGGGGTAGGGAAGTGGGAGAGCAGGAATTCATAATGCACTCTGGTTATTGCAGTTCTGCCAAAACAGGCTAGAAAGTGTCATGTCTGAGATATGACTCTCTCACTTACAGAAGGTGCTCAGTAATTAGAATGCATTTTTCCTGAAAATGCACTTTATTCACAACATTTATAAGAATGCATTACACTACAATCTAAATTCAACATTGACAAAGTATAGTAGTTTAATTTCTTTTAGTATTGTTTCTCATTACACTTGCATTTACATTTCATATCAAACCTTCTCTGGTGCTTGTAGCCTCAAATTTTGCTTAAGTCCCAAACCTTTGGTATGCTTATCGGCGATGTCCATAGACTATAACTTTTCCCAGTTGTGTTACTTTAATGTGTCCTCAGTATGCAGTCAAGGACCTTGAAATGTGCCAGTTTGCAACACTTGATTTCAGACAGCTCATTTCAGTGGAAGGCCGCAGGTTTTGTGCAGAGAAGACAAGTGTGTTCCATCAAGTTGATTGACTTCAACAGCAGTTTGTCTCAGTGTGAGTCCTTGTGAACAGCCAGTAGAACAGAGTCCTGAATTACCATGCTACCCAGATGAACCTCAATAAAAACCACTACATCTCTTTCCAGACCACCTTTGCAAAGGCAATCTCCAAATGAACAGGCACAATGGTCATTTCACACCTGCAACTGCTCTGAAGACAGTGTGCAATGGCTGAAGGATCTGATAGGGGAAGGGCTCTTCTCACCAGACAAGTTATGTCCTTATAGAATCACAGAATGATACAGCATGAAAACAGACTCTTTTGGACAGACTCTTTGGTATTCTTGAAGGAGAACGACATGATGGATGGTGAGTCTCAGGAAGGAAATTCTGGGACTGTCAATATAAAAAAAGATGTTGAATGTTTTGAAAAGCATTCGGGTAGTCAAGTCCCCAGAACCTGCGATTCTATCACAGAATGCTGAGGGAGGCGTGTGAGGAAATTGCTGGGGCCTTGCATGAAATCTTTGTAGCCAGTTTAGGCACAGAGGAGGTTCCAGAGGACTGGAGAACAGCCAGTGTTGTTCCTTTTCTTTAAGAAGGGCACCAAAGATAATCCCAGAAATTACAGACTTGTGAGCCTTATGTCAGTGGTAGGGAAATTATTGGAAAAGATCCTTTAGGGATAGGATTTACTGATACTAGGAAAAAACATGGACTTATTTCTAAGGTAACATTGGATAAATGTGAGGTATTGCATTTTGGTAAAACAAACAAGGTCAGGACTTACGCATTTAAAAAGTAGGGCCTTGGGTAGTGTTGTAGAACAGAGAGACCTGAGGGTTCAGGTACACACTTCTTTGAAGTTTGCATCACACGTAGACAAGGTAGTTAAGGTGTTTAGAATGCTTGCCTTCATTACTCAGACCTTTGAGAATAGGAGTTGGGACGTCATGTTAAGGTTGTACAGGACGTTGGTGAGGCTTCATCTGGAGTACTGTGTCCTGTTCTGGTCACTCTATTGTAGGAAAGATATGATCAAATTGGATAGGGTTCAGAAGAGATTTACCGGGATGTGTCAGGAATGGAGGGTTTGAGTTATAAGGAGAGGCTGGATAGGTTTGCACGTTTTTTTCACTGAAATGTAGGAGGTTAAGGGACGACCTTACAGAGGTTTACAAAATTGAGGGGTATAGAAAGGTGAATGGCAGGTATCTTTTTCAGAGGGTGAGGAATTTCAAGAGGCATATTTCTAAGGTGGGAGGAGAAAGATTTTAAAAAAGACAAGAGGGGCAACTTTTTTTACACAGTGGATTGTGTGTGAAATGAACTTGCAGAGGAAGTGGTGGATGTGGGTACATTACAGCTTTTAAAAGACATTTGGATAATACATGAATAAGAAATATTTTGAGGGATATGGGCCAAGCACAGGCAGGTTGGGACTGGTTTAGTTTGGGATTATAGTCGGCATGGACTGGTTGGACCAAAGGGTCTGTTCTGTGCTGTATGACTGTAATAGGCAGCATTGGTTTTGTGCAGGGAAGGGGTATGTCTCTCAAATGTGATTGATTTTAGAGGAAGTGTCAAGGATGATTAATAAGGGCAGGGTGGTAGATACTGAAGTCCATATAGATAAGGCCTTTGACAAGGTCCCTCATTGGCAGGCTGATACAAAATGTGAAGTCACATGGGATCCACGGTGAGCAGATAAGTAACATAATTAAGATACAGTACTGGCCTAGATATAGAAAACAAAGTAGCGGTGCAAGGGTATTTTTCAGGTTGGAGATCTGTGACCACAGGGATCAGTGCTGGGATCCTGTTGTTTGTAAAATTTATAAATGATTTGGAGGAGAATGTAGGTGGTCTGATTAGTAGATTTGTGAATAATACAAAGATTGGGGGAGCTGCAGATAGTGAGGAGGATTGCCAGAGGAAATAGCAGGATATGGACTGCCAAAGAAACTTGCGTAGAAAAATGGCAGGTGGAGTTTAATCTGGATGAATGCAAGATGATGCATTTTGGAAGATCTGATACAGGAGGGAAGTGTACAATAAATGGCACAACCCTTATTAAGCACTAACATACAAAGGGATCTAGGCATACAGGTCTACAGTTCCCTGAAAGTGGCAACACCAGTAGATAACATGGTCAAGAAGGCATATAGCATAATAAAAACCGAAAGAACTGCAGACACTGTAAATCAGGAACAAAAACAAAGTTGCCAGAAAAGCCCAGCAGGTCTGGCAGCATCTGTGAAGGGAAAAAACAGTTAACATTTCGGGTTCAGGGACCCTTCCTCAGAAGACAACAAGCTCAAGAATCATTGGTAAGGCCCGGTGTGAACCAAGTTCCTCAGAACTGAGGAAAGGTCACCGGACCCGAAACGTTAACTCTGTTTTTTTCCTTTACAGATGCTGCCAGACCTGCTGGGCTTTTCCAGCAACTTTGTTTTTGTTCAAGGCATATAACATGTTTGCTTTCTTCAGTATGGGCATAGAGTATAGTTAGGCCACGTTTGGAATATTTTGTACAGTTCTGGACACCACACTACAAGAAGGATTTGGAAGCTTTGGAGAGGATAAATAAACGGTTTACCAAGATGTTGCCTGGTTTAGAGTGTAATAGCTACAAGGAGAGATTGGACAAACTTTGTTTTCAGTTGAACATTGGAGGCTGAGGGGCAACCTGAAAAGGTTTACAAAATTGAGACGCATGGATAGAATGGATAGTCAGTCTTTTTTTTCTAAGATAGAAATGTCAGTTACGAGGGAATACGGGTTTAAGGTAAAAGCTGGTAAGTTGAAAGGAGATGTGAGGGGCAAGTTTTTTACTCTAGGTGGTCAGTGTCTGGAATGTGCTGCCAGAGAAAGTGATGGAGGCAGATACAGTAGCAATGTATAAGAGGCACCTTGACAGATATATCAATAGGCACAGAATAGAAGGATACAGTTGACATAGAGTTCAAAGGTTTTTAGTTTAAAAAGACATCATGTGTCATCGTGGATTCTCCCTGGGGGGAGCAGTCCTCCACATTAACTGTTTGGGACACCGTGGACATTGATTGTCCATCAGCAAAAAAAGATTGATCACTCATTATTCTTTGTGACTAGTCTGAAGGTTATCAATTGGACAAGCTTCTTTCCACCAGTTTTACTACTGCCGAAAAGAGGTCATTTCAAACCTATGCCAGAAATACAAAACTATGATTGTACATGGTCTTTAGAGAACTGCTTACGTAAGCATCACAGTAAATTGTTTTAGATTATCAGACAACAAGCTCAAGAATCATTATTGGTAAGGCCCGGTGTGAACCATGTCCTAAGTAGTTATATTCAAGTATGTGCAATAATTTCAGTGCGTATCCATGCCCATCTTTGCAATTCCATGTCTGTGCCCTTCTATTCAGGGTTCCAGGCAGGTAATAGTAACGAAATGGACTTTGTGACAGTGACAGATGAACACGCTTTGTATCTGTGAATGTGATTTTACACTATCCCTCCTCAGTCTATCTGTAGCCTTTGTTTATGCCACCCTCTTTTAATTTCTCTTCTCCTTTGTCCAGCTGGACGAAACTGTCCTCATTTGGTTCTGTTCACACACATGCCTGAAGAATCATTTTACAATTGTTTCTCTTTCTGTTGCCCACACGCTTTCCTCTGGAATCCCCTTAAGATCCATCCTTGTGCTGTTTTGTATTTCTCAGCAACATGCTACCCCTCAGTATTCCATCCAAAAATACATACTTTGTTCAGTAGTCATTACAACATAGAAGGATGCTATTCAGCTGTTACTGATTCTTCAGAGAGCAATCCAATCATTCCCATGCCCTTGCTCCATCCCTGAAGCTTTTCTCTTTGCCAAATACCCTAAGTCTGAGTCCTCTGGTTACCGATCCTCCTGCCAGTTAAAGCAATTTTCATTTATTTATTGAATGTGCCCTTGCACAAAAAGAAGAGACCTGAAGTTTGTCCTTCTAGATGGTAGAGGTTGTTAACACTCTTCAAACCTGCAACTTCTACCATCTCGAAGAACAAGGGCAGCAGATGCATGGCAACACCATTACCTGCAAGTTCTCCTCCAAGCCACATACCACCTTAACTGTTCAGCTGCTACAGAAACAACACTACCAGCTAATGTTGGGGTAGAGAGCTGCCCTTCTGTCTTCTGTATATATTCTAATGGTGTGTTTGGCTATTGTTGTTAGTATTTGTTTGCTGTCATTTTATGTATCACTGAGTGTGGAAGTTTTCTGTACTTAGTTTTACAGGCCTACACCTGTCAAGGGAAATGAGCTATAAATATCTGCTGTAAATATAAACTCCTTATGGATAATATTGATTTTGAGTGATAGTGTAATATTTTTATGACTTGGTTACTCATTAAACACTGTTCTCTATTTTCATTGTCAGTATTGTTTTTCATTTTACCACTCAAAGCCAAAATTATCCCCAAATTCCATTGATTGCTGTAGGTTCAAACAGCTAGAATTTTCATTTTCTCCAATCAAATTAGTTGAGGTAGAGGCAGCAATATGCACAATGTGATTAAAGGAAACTGGAGGTCACAATCACATGATCTTACTAAATTTCAATAAGATTACGGCTGATCTCTCTCAACTGTGCTTTTCCACCCTATGCCCATAACTCTTCCTTCAAGCAGCTAAATTACTCCAGTAGAATCTGAGGCAGGCTTCTTGGAGCTACTAGCCTTCTGTTCATAATTTTCATATTTGTATATCACAGACATTTTTCTCATGCTCCATGCAATGACCAGGAAAACAAGATTTAGCCTCTTTTTAAGTATTAAGCATCTACGATGTTTCAAGTTCATTTTAACTTCTTTTGGGAATGTCAAGCAAGATACTTCCAATATACTGTCTTGTGTGTTAATATTATTTGTTGGAAGTAAAATTCAGGACCACAGACAGGTTTTTTTTTTGCAGTGGAAATCGTGAAGGACAGTCACCATACAGTAAAGGAGCACCTTGTACAGCTTGTGGTTCGGATTTTTGTAGGAGCAATTTATGCAGTAAGTCAATTAATAAAAAATAATTTTAACCTTTGTTATCAATTTTTCAATTAATTTTTGACTTATACTTTTTTCTCATCAGGTGAACCAGATCGTGAAGAAATTTCCCGTATGTTTTCATATTAATACTAATATTCTATTTCTGTAATATTAGCAATATTATTACATATCAGTTACATGTTTTTCCTTTGCTTTCTGATAGAATACCCCGAATGGAATCCAGACTTTGGATCAGCCTCCATTTTATTGTCAAACTGCCTTCTGACATTTATGTCTATTACTTTAACACACATTCTATGGTGATAACTTCTCAGATATATCCCATGCATTTCTGGCACTACTTTGTTTTCTTCTGGCTCAACTAGGTGGATGTGAGGTACTGAGAAACTGAATTCTCTCCCAACAATACTGCTTCATGATTGTCACGCAGGCATATAAAGGCATCTCCTATGGACTGTTCAGATTCCTGTTATCACTTTCCATTGTTATTGAAATCCTACTATTATAAAGTCTTAATATTTACTCATTAAGCCAAATATATTTAAATGAAATTCCAGATCTATAGGATTCAAATTCCATGTGCTTATCAGCTTCCACAAAAAACTTAATCTAAAACAAAAACAGAAATTGCTGGAGAGCAGACCTGTGGTTCTTTGTTTTATTTTAAATCTTGTTTGTTGAGATTTTAACTTTCTAACCAAAGCAATAGTCACATTTGTACTGTTTCTGTTACAACTAGGCCTTTTGCTTTTGAATAACATGCCAGTTATAAATTCAGCACTGTTCTTTTAGTAGTGGTTTTTAACAGGTGGATTTCAGTCATAAAAGGGTGGTTATAAAGGTAATTTTTAAAAATCAACCTATTGGTTACATTTGTGCTGACATCAAATGCAATATTAAAATAGCAGATAGGCATTTGGTACAAATGTCAAATGAATGGAGACAATGTTGTATTACAAGTCCTACAGTTGTGTATATCAATATGCATCAGGTAATGCATATTCACTACATATGCAAGTATGCAATGTTTCTTGTCATCATTCAGCTCTCTGGAGTGGAACTAAATCAATTGCATTTTTTGTGACTGCTAAAATGGAAATAATTGTGGTCTCATATTTTTCTCTCGGCCAGATTTCTGTCTTCCTGAACTAGCCCTATTGCCAAAGTAGAAGCACAATAGATATCTCTGATAGAATGCAGTTTGATCATCTGTCTTGCTCTGCAGTCATTCAGCTGCAAGAAATTTTCTTGTATAATTTAGCTGTTTAAGGTTTAAAAATTTGGCTGTTATGTTTCAAAATTAACTTGGCAGTATGCTGGCGCACTAATGAAATATTACTGTGTACTGACATAGAATATCAACTGGCCAGTAGTTACATTTGTGACCAATTTTTTTTTTAATGGTTTTGCACAGTTAAGGATTTTTAGTAAACTTTTAACTTTGAATACTTGTCATTATTGAGGTTGTAGACTTGCAATCAAACACACCGGCTCGGTGAGCAAGTCTACAACCTTGTCCACAACCCGAGTTACAAATCTTCTCAAAAACTTTGAACATGTAATTATTTTGTTTAAAAGTGTACCTCATTGCATACTATTATATACTTGCATTCCTAGCCAATTGCAAATAGTTTGCAGGCTCCTTTTTATTTACAGTTGGGTATTTCTGAAAGAAATGGATAAATGCATTTGAAAACACATTTCCCAATTCTACCATGCATATTAGAAAGCACAGGGGCATGGTGTGGTATGGGTGGGTGGATACAGTCCAACAAATCCTGGATTGCTGTAGGTTGCTCCAGTGTAAGGGAATCCATTCATCCTGTGTTAGGGTGAACTTCCAACTACATTTAAAGAAATCCTGCAAATTAAAATATTCATTTCCCTAATTTTGATACTGTCCCATCCATCTACAAAAGGTGACAGATATGCAATAAAAAATTATTTCAGGTGAGGAGTCTTCATCTGGCACTCCTTTGCTGTTGGTTGACAGGCAGATTCTGTTACGAGTGTTGGACATGAAGGTAACTAATATCATTGTATCGCTGTTATCAATGTTGCCAAGCTACTGCAGCCATTGGTCATCATGGTGGTAAATGGCAGCCCACAAGAGGTGTAGCCATTTTCATCTGTGCTCATAGTGATACCTAGGTGCAATAATCAATCTGTCAAGCTTGCAAGCACTTGAAGCAGAACTTTGGGCATCTTACTGGTTATTTGGCTCCAACTACCTCACTGTATAAGAAGTCCTTGTGTGTACAATCATTTAAATTCTGCAGATGTGATTAAGGCATTTAGGACCCCTCAAATTGCTAACACATTTGGAACTCTGCTTTTGAGAAGACTGCTGCATTCTTGATTGTTGTGCCAGGAGTTCACAACCGTGTGGGGAAAATATTGAACACAGGCCTTAAATTATTAGCTTGGTACTAAGGGTTAGCTTGATGTTATATATAAAAAACACTTTTTCCTTGTAATATTCCTGACTAAGATCCTGTTTTTACAATGATCAATAGGAATGATATTCTAAAACAGTTTCTTTGTGTTGTGTTCTTGAACACTGCTGAAGATTTTGGATTTCAATGCATCACATTTTATTAAGCAATTAATCTTGTTTGCAAAGTTTTTCATCCACTTAGATTGAGTTGCTACATAGCATTTTATATGTTGTCCTCCATTTTTAACTTCAAGCAATTGAAAAAGTTCATAGTTGTTTAATAAAGTGCATGGTTTACATTGACTAAAAAGTAATTTTCATAATCTATTTAACAGGCAGTGAATGAACATGGATCCATATAAGTAATTATAATAAATAACAAAAGTTGTATACTGTGAACTGTCTAGTCAAAAATCCAAATCTCTAAGATTTTTAAGTTTTTCCTGTGAAAATCAACACATTCAGTGTTTTGGTATCCGGGTTTGTGCAGCAAGATATTTGGAAACTAACAAAACTCACGAACCTGTTTGAATTATTTTCACCAGTTTTTTGCTCCTTTAAAAATATTTGACTTACTTCTTCATTCACTAATTAGAACCTATTACCTCCTAATTTCTTCCATTTCCCCAGCCCCCTTGTCCTTGTTTAAAATTTTCCTCTAAGTCATTTGTAATTGCAATATGAAATTCCAAATGCTGTAATTTTTGGCCTGCCATTTCCAACACCACTCATGCAGATTTTTTTTTTTGTTCGTTAATGGGATGAGGGCATTGCTGGCTCGGCAGCTTTTATTGCCCATCCCTAATTGCCCAGAGGCAGTTCAGAGTCAACCATATTGCTGTGGTTCTGGAGTCACCTGTAGGCCAGACCAGGTAAGGATGGCATTTTCCTTCCCTAAACGACATTAGTGAACCAGATGGGTTTTATCAAATTGCTAAACCATTGCCGTACATGCACTTTGATATCCTATTCCCAGCAAAATCTTTATTTCATTCTCATCATGTTTCCTTGATATGGCCCAGTTTAATTCCCTTAAGACCCAACTTTTGAACAATGCCATTCTTTTGTCATAGGGTATATGAGATGCAGAGCCACCACATGCAGGTACAACAAGATCTCAGGCACTGTACCAGCCACTCACTCGGTGCAACTGTTATTCATTTTCCAGATATGCTTGGATGTATCAAGTGAACTCCCTCTATTGCTGCTGCTTTATTTATGTTTAGTGCAACTTAGTAGGGAGGGGCAGTATGCAGAAACAGATCTTTTGGCACAATCAGTCCATAATTGGTTTTTAGCCTCCAATTCACTAAATATGTATCCATTATCAATGGCATTTATTGACCTTGATAGGAAGAGGAGTGGACATCCAGTTCCTTGAACTAATGCTAGCATTCAGTCAGATCAAGGCTTTTGTTTCCATTTTTGCTTCTGCCTTTTACATTATAAAAGTTACAAGGATCTCCTCTAAAAAAATTTCATTATAAATATTTTTTACTCAAGTGAAAATTGTTTCTGGTACTAAGCAATACTTCTGTAATTACATGTAGGTATCTCAAAAATGGGAAAAACCTAAGGAAATTAATAACCAAGGAAAAAATTATGTTCAGAAACCATGTATGAAGAAATAATTAACTAAGAATCAGGTACATCATTAATCAAAAATTACAAATGAGTAAACATTAACTAAAGAATAATAATGAGATTGTTAACTGAAAATCAAAAACCCTTGAGGATAGATGATTATGGGGAAAAAATGAGGCAATGGATGAATAATAAAAATCCATATTTTTATAAAGTGGGGGGATGTTGATTATGGTAAAATAAAAACCAAATCATGTGATATGACCTTTCTGAAAAATACTGTTGCCGTCTTCATAGTTTGTACAATTACATTTACTTTCCCCAGGTCTCCCAATTTATGCAGTTGTGATCAAATAGAATTTGCTTCAAAATTCCAAGACACATTTTTTCCAGGACTGGCACATTGAAAAGTACTGGTGCTTTCGAGTGTTGTATCACAACGCTGGTTCCCATTGAGCCAGGAGAAAAGTGAATCAATAACCACTAAATTGCTTATGCAAATAGTCTTCGAGTAATATTTTCAGGCAAGAGCATCACATTTCCTTGAGGGAATGTAAGGGCTTGCTTAGCTGGGTGGGGTAGTAACATGCCTTTGTGGCTGTATCTTTGCTGCGCCGAGTAATAGTGATAAACCAGAAGACTGTTTTCTGATGCATTAAATCCACCAACCTGTGATCAACTATCCAGGGTATACCATCTAAGCTAACCAGGCTGAAGGGGCTGGCCTAATGGTAGAACTAATTGGCTGGATAGTAGAAAGCTGGGTGGTGATCAACATTCTCACTAAATTGTGTTGTCAAACAAAATTCCCTGCACAGGTCACACACAAGTAAGCTGTACACACTCCAAAGCTAATGGGTATGTTAGTGATGATTCCTGAAACCTAATGACACATATTTCTTAAAACTGCATAGATCAGGGCTGCCATGTGTGGGTGAACCTTGATCAGATGAGCCATGATCTTACTGCATGGTGGAGCAGGCTTTGGGACAAGTGCTCAATTTAGTAAACTGTACATTTGTAACCAGTCACGTTGCCTTGGTAATTTACAGGTCCTCAGGAACTCTGGGATCTTCTGGTTGGATAAAGTTTGCAACAGCATTCTGATCCTGATTCTTAAAGCTTAGAACCTGTAGATCCCTGTTTGAGAATCCTTCATTGAGATCATGGATACTTAACTCGCATCTCTCAATATCATCACTGAACTTATGAGGGCCGCCAACCACATGATGGTCACTGACCAAGTCATTATTTCCATTTCCGCACACGTGACCGCTCCTGTACACACACCCACTCCCAACGAAGTCTCCACCCCTGCTCCTAGCTCCAGCTCTACACTCAGCCCCAGCCCCAAGCCCTGCTGGGTATTCACCCTCCCCAGACCTCCCTTCACTGAGGCTGAATGGTCAGTCCTCAGCAAAAGACTCGCCTTTGTTCCCCTGCGCCCACACATGAATGAATTCCACGTATACCTTGATGTCAACTCTTTTTCCTTCATCTCCATGCCTATTTCTTTGAATAATAATCCAACCCACCCTCCTTCCCCCTCCCGGCCTCCTATTCTCCCTTGACCTCCTCATCTCCAACTGCCAGCACAACATCAATCACCTGAATCTCTCTACCCCCCTCACTTACTCTAAACACTCCCTTTCATGATGCACAGCCCTCCACTCCCTTTGCTCCAACCCCAACCTCGCAGTAAAACCCAACAACAAGGAGGGGCCATGCTGGTAGTATGGTGAACTGACCTCTACATTACTGAGGCCAGACGCCAACTCTGCCTCCACCTACCATCCTCTCAATCATGACCCCACCTCTGATCACCAAGCCATCAACTCCCAGACCATCAACAACCTCATCACCTTGGGAGATCTCCCGTCCACAGCCTCCAGCCTGATAGAAACGAGGGCAGTGCAGGGTTGGGGAACTATCTTCTACACCAAATCCATAAACCTGACTGCCCTGGTCAACCCATTGTCTCTGCCTCCTCCTACCTTGACTCGTTTCCCCTTTGGTCCAGGAAATCCCTGTCTACATTTAGAACACAATCGATGCCCTCCACCTTTTCCAAAACTTTCAATTCCCTAGCCCCCAACACCTCACCTTCACCACAGACTTTCAGTCCCTGTACACCCGTATCCCCCACAAAGATAGCTATAAGCCCTCCGCTTCTTCCTCTGCCATAGGCCCAACCAGTCCCCCTCCATCGACATTCTCATTTGCTTGGCATAACTGGTCCTCACCCTCAACAATTTTTCATTTGATTCCTACCACTTCCCATAAACCAAAGGGGTAGCCATGCGCACCCGTGTGGGCCAGGGCTGTGCCTGCCTCTTCGTAAAATTCATGGAACAGTCCCTCTTCGACAACTACACTGGCAGCATTCCTCACCTATTTCTTTGCTACATTGATGACTGTATTGGTGCTACCTCGTGCTCCTGCAAGGAGCTCGAACAGTTCATTAACTTTGCCAACATCTACCACCACCCCCTCAAATTCACCTAGATCATTTCTGACACCTCCCTCCCCTCCCTGGGCCTCTCCGGCTCTATCTCTGGTAACTGACTGACTACAGACACTCATTTCAAACCCACTGACTCCCACAATTACCTCAACTACACCTCCTTTCACCCACCCTCCTGCAAAAATGCTATCCCATACTTTCAATTCTGCCTCTGCTCCTAGGATGAAGTGTTCTACTCTAGGACTTCCCAGATATCCTCCTACTTTAGGGACCATAGTTTCCCCTCCTCTGTTATTAAAGATGCCCTCAACCGCATCTCCCCCATTTCCTGCATTTCTGCCCTCAAACCTTCTCCCCCAAATAACAATAAGGATAGCATCCCCTTGGTCCTCACCTACCACCCCACCAACCTCCGACATTTCCGCCACCTACAATCAGACCCCGCCACCAAAGATATTTACCTCCCCACCCCTGTCTGCTTTCCATAGGGCCCGTTCACTTCCACCCTCATCAGCTCCACACTTCCCACCAATCCCTCCATCACACCCGATACCTTTCCCTGCAACTGCAGGAGGTGCTACATCTGTCCCTACACCCCTCTCACCTCCATCCAAGGCCCCAAACCATCCTTCCAAATCCACTTCATCTAACCTCACCTACTGTATCTTGCTCCCAATGTGGTCTCCTCTATATCAGGGAGACCAAATGCAAACTCGGGGACCGGTTCGTGGAGCACCTGTGCTCTGCATGCACCAACCAACCCGACCTTCCAATTGTCATCCACTTTAACTCCCCTTCCCACAGTGACATGTCCATCCTTGGCTACCTCCACTGTCTGAGTGAGGCCAAACATAAATTGGAGGAACAAGATCTGATATTTTGCCTTGACAGTTACAGTCCAATGGCCTGAATATTGACTTCACCATCTTCAAAATCTCTCCACCCACAACCTGTCCATCTTCCAATTCATCTATCCACTCCACCCTTCACACTGACTAACTACAATAACTCCTTACCTGCCTCCATCTAACCAACCCTCCCCCCCCGCCCCCCCCCCCCCTGTTTATTTAATGCTGGGCTCCCGTCCCAGTCTCCAGTCCTGACGAAGGGTTTCAGCCCGAAACGTTGACTTCCCTGCTCCTCAGATGCTGCCTGACCTGCTGTGCTTTTCCAGCTCCACATTTATTGACTCAAAAATCTATTAGTCTCAGTTTTTAAACTCCTCACTGACGTCACAATGACTAGTGGCCATCTTCATTTGATACCGTGTTGATGGAGGTATATTTTGAAATATTGAGCCTTCAGATCTGAGTGGAGTGTAACAAGGTGAATTTATTCAAGTTTGTACTACATGCACGTAGGACAGGTCCTCTAAATCAAGCTCAGAGACACTCCCCTGTTTACAGCTCAAAACAGTATATTTATACATTTTTGCATACAATGGTTACATGCAACATTGATTTAAAATAAGCTATGTGTCAAACAAGTGTCAATCATTCCCTTTTCTAGGCATGGCAAACTTACATTGTGATTCTGCATCCTTTGATTCCTAGTCCTAGAGACTTAAAACACTGAAACAGACCTGTGGTCTAACTCATCCCCTCTGAACAGACATCCCAAACTGACCTAGTCCCATTTGCCAGTTTTTGGCCCATATCCCCCTTCCTTTTCATATACCCATCCATATACCTTTTCAATGTTGTAATTGCATCCACCTTCACCACTTCTTCTCGCAGTTCATTCCATACATGCACCATTCTCTGCATTAAAAAAGTTACCCGTCAGGTCCTCTTTAAATCCTTCCCCTCTCACCTTAAACTTACACCCTCTAGTTTTGGATGCCCCCATCCTAGGAAAAGGACTTTGGCTATTCACCCTATCCATGCCCCTCATGATTTTATAAACCTCTATAAGGTCACCCTTCAGTCTCCAAAGTTCCAGGGAAAAAAAGTCTCAGCGTATTCAGACTCTTTCTGTAGCTCAAACCCTCCAGTCCTGGTAACATTTTTGTAAACGTTTTCCCGCATCTTTTCAAGTTTAACAACATCCTTCCTATAGAAGGGCAACCAGAATTGTACACAGTATCCTAAAAGTGGCTCACCAATGTCCTGTACAACCACAACATGACATTCCAACTCCTACATTAAAGTTCTGACCAATGAAGGTAAGTGTGCCAAGCGTCTTCTCCACCACCACCACCTGTAACTCCACTTTCAAGGAACTATGCACTTCCATCCCTAGGTCTCGTTGTTCGGCAACACTCCCCAGTACCCTAACATTACGTGTATAAGTCCTGCCCCGGTTTGCCTTACCAAAATACAACACCTCACATTTATCTAAATTAAACTCCACATCTGCCATCTTTGGCCAATCTGATCAAGGTCCCATGGTACTCTGAGATGATCTTCACTGTGCACTACACCATTTATTTTGGTGTCAACTGTAAATTTACTAACTATTCATATAAATAACAAAAAACAGTGGGCCCAGCACTGATCCTTGTGGCACACCACTGGTCACAGGCCTCCAGTCCACAAAAACCCTCCACCACCACTCTCAGTCTCCTGCCTTCAAGCCAATTTTGTATCCAATTGGCTGACTCCCCTGGATCCCTTGTGATCTAACCTTACTAACCAGTCTACCACGCGGAACCTTGTCAAACACTTTCCTCACAAGCAGAAGCTTAGGGCATGGAGAGCAGATGGTGAGTCATCAGATGAGCCTTCTTGTCCATGTAGCTTTCAGTAATGTCGCATAGTTATTTTGTGCAGTTTAGATGGCCTCTGACTTCTAAGTAACTGCTGATTCATGGTCATGTGGTCAAATTACACAAGCTGCATTAGCTATTTCCTTATATAGGTATTTGCTCTTAAGCCTACTCTCTACTGCTTGTCCAAGCTTTTTTTTTAAAAATTGTGTGCCATGTTTCACAGTATTCCTTTCCTAGTATTTTCCCCTTTCATGCTCTTCCATCTTCCTTACCCTTATTCAGTTTGAATCTAGGTAATTGTTTAGTAAGGACCACCGGTTAGGGTTGGACTGTTGCAGAAACCACTACTGATAACACAGCACTTACTAGTCTTTTTCCATTATCTTCCTATAAGCATCTGATTCTCACGTTTAGGTTGGCAATGGGGAGGAATTTAATCACCAATAATAATATTTGGAATTCTTTACCCTCGAGAGCTGTGAGGTATTGAGTCATTAATTATATTCAGGGCTGAGACAGCCACATTCTTGATTTCAAGGAGTCTACTCATCTGGTCTGGCAACATCTGTGGAAAGAGAAACAAAAGTTAATATTTCAAATCAATGACCTTTCATCAGTTGAATTCTGATAAAAGATCATAACAAAAATATAAGAATTAGGACAGGAGTGCATTTCCCAATTTTTTTCTCAACACAGCTTCTTTGGACTCCTCAATAATGCATAAGTTAATTATGCAAAGGAAATGAAGCGAAAACATAGTAAGCCAAATAATTTACAAATAACAGAAGTTTAAAAATGTCATCACACACTAAAATATCATCCTGTAAAATCCAATCATGCCCCAATCAAGTCCCTTTTCTAACACATCGGTTTAACTTAACTGATGCTTCAATTTCTGGTAAAGAATCTGATAATCACTTACTTGAATCTTCATACAGCTGAGCTTAGACATCTTTATAGCTTCACATAACACCTTCAGGGTTTTAACAAACAGTTACAGTCTGTAAATTTCAAACTTAATTCCTTCCATAAAGGTAAACTGTTTCTTAACACTTCTGAAGTATCTCCCTTCTTCAGGAGAAACTGTTTTACACTTCCAGCTTCAAACAAGATTTCTGTCAAACTGAAATGAAACTAAAAGCTTTCTTCAAGCGACGGATGTTTCCCAGAAGCCAAAACATACTATTCCAGAACCTTCTAACAGAAGCCTAATGTACAACTGTTTACTTTCTTCACTTGTAAAACTCATCCAATTAAGAATGAAACCTGTTACTGTCCAGGAATTCTTTCTCTCATATTTGTAGAGAACAAGGTCAGCCAGGTGGATCTCATAAAATGAGTTCCCTGATTGGTGCTGTTAATCTGTTCCAATCAGGGAGCCCTGACCTATAGATATAAACAGGAGTGTCAGTTATCCTGTTCAGTCTGAGACCTGGCTCTGAGGAAGCTGGATCTGTAATTTGGTCTCTTCACATGTAAATAAAGGGTGACTTGTTGACTGGATACTGGCCTCTGTTGAGTTATTTCAGTGGCAACAAGAGAAAAGCACACTCCTGAAGAAATTCACTGGTAACAGTCGTCTTTGACTTAAGTATTTCTGCCATAATGCTGTTATTTGGGAAGTCTGACTCGTTTGATCCTGCCGTCAAAGACTAGGCCCAATATGTGGAAAGAATGTGTTATTTTTTCCAGGCAAATGACATTGGAGCAGATGAAAAGCAACGAGTAATTCTGCAGACAGCTTGAGGACCCACATTTTTTTTCAGTTATTAGGAGCCTAACTTTTCCTGAGGCATCAGATACTAAAATCTTTCAAGAGTTGATGAATTTAGTTAAGGATTATTATGACTCAAAGTCTCCTTTAATTCTGAGATGCTATCAATTTTATTCAGCAATTCGAGAACCAAGGGAATCCATATCGAGATCTATAACTAGGTTAAGACACTGGCAGAGGCATGTGACTTTGGTTTAACACTGCATGAGATGCTGAGAGACTACTTGGTATGTGGGATTAACAATGTAACCATGCAAAACCGTTCACTAGCTAAAGCCCAACTGAACTTCAAACAGGCACTACAACTGGCTTTGTCAATGGAAAATGCAGCAAGTGAGTTGCAGGGTATTCCAATGGAAGTGGACACCTTCACCATTCCGACTGGGGGACAGCACTTGAGTGAAGGCAATTGCATAGCCTCGCTCAGGACATAAATAGTGGGACTCTAGGTCAGCCCACAGCAAAACCCCAAAACAAAGCAAAGCCTCAGCCAAAAGGTTAAAACGTTTTTTTCAGGATCCGACAAGTCATTGTTGTTGCTGCCATTATGTGGACTTGAGATAGCGAAGAGACCCACTAGACCTAAACTGAATACAAGAACTCATTGGCTGGTATTCAGGATAGTGCACACCCTAGAAAGTCCACCTACATCTGGTTTGGAACAGTTAAATTGCTCAGCAACGTCCAAATCAGAATCAATCAAAATAAATATCCGGTTAAATGGTCACCCTGTTTTAGTGGAGGTCAATATAGGTGCAGCCATTTCAGTGATTGCAGAACCAGTCTTTAACAAAATTCACTCTGGATTCCGACCCTTAAGTTTGCGCAAGACGTCTGCTAGACTGAGAACCTATACTGGGGCACCCCTACAGATTAAGGGTACAACTTTGGTCACGGTCTCTTATGAGAAGCAATTGGTTTAGTTATCACTGACTGTAGTAAAAGCCCAAGTTTGGTGGGGTGAAATTGGTTGAGAATGATTCACCTATATTGGCTCAACATTTTGGATAAAAAGTGGCTGTCTGAATGAAGTCCTAATTAAATACCTGGAAGTTTTTCAGGAAGGTCTACCGATTATCAAAGGAGACAAGGCCAGTTTGCATGTTGACCAGAACGCAATTCCACAATTCTGCAAGGCCCGATCAGTATCATTTGCCTTACAGGCAAAAGTAGAAGCAGAATTCAGAAGACTGGAAAGCAAAGGAATCATCAAACCAATCCAGTTGCGAATAGGTCGCACCAGTCACATTGATTGCGAAAACCAATGTTTGCCTTTGTGTAGATTTTAAACAAACACTAAACAGTTTTTTGCCGCTAGATAAATACCCAATGCCTTGCATAGAAGATATATATGCAAAGCTGGCAGGGGGCTGTGCTCCACGAAGCTGGACATGAGCCATGCGTACTTGCAATTGCGGTTACATGAGGATTCCCAGACGTATGCTACAATTAATAACATATAGGGTTGTACCAATATATGAGACTGCCATTTGGCAAACTGTCAACTGTGCAATTTTTCAGTGGACAATGGAGAATATTTTATAAGCTTTACCCCAGGTCAACATTTAACTGGATGATGTGATAACAACAGGGCAGATCAATAAAGAGCACTTGGATAACCTGGACATAGTCCTTAGACATTTCTCCCAGGCAGAAGTAAGCCTTAGAAGGGAAAAATGTGTTCCAGGCACCACAAGTGACTATTTGAGCTACAGAGTCGACAAGGCTGGATTACATCTGTTGGAAGATAAAGCAAGGGCGATGAAAGATGCACTGGCTGATACTTGGGCTGGTGAATTATTACAGAAAATTCATATATAACCCGGCCTCCTTCCTGGTACCTTTGCATCAACTCTCAAAACAGGGTCAGCCTTAGAAATGGTCACGTAGCCAAGCCATGGCTTTCAGGGAACAGAAGAAACGGCTAACGTCCTCGAAGGTGTTGGCGCACTGTGCTCCCAAGCGAGATCCGGTATTGACAATGCGATGCCTCCCGGTACGGCAGCAGGGCGTCATTAGCTCACAGGTGGCTCAATGGAGAGGAATACCCACCCAATAGTGTATGCAGCCAGGACTTTGCAGGGCAATAAGTACGCTCAGACAGAGAAAGGAGGTTGGGTGATCATAGTTGGAGTGAGGAGGTTGTACTAATACCTTTGCTGACGTAAAGGGAAGTGTGGAAAAGTGAGGACTGGGGACGGGGTGTGTCCAAGTATCGTAGCGGGGCGCTCGCTCAGTGCTCCACGCTTCAAACCCGGTCACACTCAGCCCAGTCCTGTCATGGCAAGCGCAGCGGTGTCCTCGCTTCTTGCGGCGTTTTGGTTGCACCTGCTCCCGTATGAGCCTGCCTTCGGGTCTCTGGTCTCCATCACCGATCCGACTTTCATCCAGGAGTGCGTCGACCAGCACAACAAGTTTCGTAGGGAAGTGGTACCGCCCGCCAGCAACATGTTTGCGATGGTTGGTTGAATCCCCGCCTCAAAAACTTCGAACAGCCCCACACAAAATAAAAGTACAGCGGGCCGTGAGTGGAGATAGGTTCTGTCGGGGTTGTGGCCCAGGGGGGCGGGTGGTGGTGAGTAAAAAGTTTCTTACCGTCATTGGGTGTGGAAAGTGAGAGGACGGATGGTTTCCTTCCGACGGTGACCGTGAGGAACAGTTGGCGGCAAATGGCAAGGGAAGGTTCTGGAAGTAACGCGACCGTTGGATGGCCGGGGAGTTCAAATTTTACGTGCGCCGCGTGCCTCGTACTTCAATAATCGAATCTGTCCCAATCAAAAAAAAACAGAAAGAATGTTCAGAATTCATTTATAAACAAGTTCCCCGTTTCGCCGGTAACAGATTTCCCTTTTTCTCTGAGGCTAAAGAAACACCGGGTTCAAGTCTCTTGGGTGGGATTCGATCAGAGAAGGGACGCAGGAGATCATCTCGAGATCTCCTGAAGCTATATCCTTGCTCCACGATGCCACAGCCCGCATCGCACCGTCGGCAAAAGGAACCAGGTTCGGGATCCATCCCAGCCGGATGAACCGCGTGTCAGAGATAGTAGGAACTGCAGATGCTGGAGAATCTGAGATAACAAGGTGTAGAGCTGGATGAACGCAGCATCATAGGAGCAGGAAGGCTGACGTTTCGGGCCTAGACCCTTCATCTTGGCCTGCTGTGTTCATCCAGCTCTACACCTTGTTATCTCTGAACTCCATGTCAAACTGATTGGGATAGCTGGGTTCCTCAAAATGTCACTGCGGACACTTTGTTTGCCTCGTGAGCTGTGGTTAAGTGATGGCGCACGCTCCCGTTCCCATCCATCACATGGCTGACCAGGAATCTCTCCCGCTAAAAATTGGACTCAACCTGTCCTGGCCGTGTTATGAACACACCTTCGAGAGATAGCTTTGGTAGCCGTCACGATAGTAGAAGTAGAGATTCCCTTCGAGGTAACACAATTATGGATCCGTTCTAGTCAGGGGGAGGCAAAATTTCATGATGGGAAGAGTTTAGAAAAGCCAGGAGACCAATGAAATCAGAAGGTGATGAAGTTAGTAAAATAGGTGGGAATAGGATCACTCCGCAGGAGCATTTTAGTTTTGTAATTTTCTTTTTCCCCCCCCCGTTTAGACGTGGGATGAAGCACTTGCTAAATCTTCAAGAGCATGGTCAAGAAAGTGCCTATTCAAGCATAATCCATACCTGCAAAAGAAGGGAACAGTGCACCCCACCTTCTTTCCTGTAGGAGAAAACATTTATATTTCCACAGGGAGTTTCAATGCCAAGAATGCTATTAAACGATGGTATGATGAAGTGGCTGACTATGATTACAGTACAAACAGCTGTAAACCAAAACGACAGTGTGGACATTACACGCAGGTAAATATACATGCTATTTGGAGATATTCTGTTCCTTTTAATCATCTGATGAAATTTTGTAAATAGTTATGATTTCAAGTGTCTTTTAGCATGCTTTTATATAAATTATGCAAGGTCAGAAATCACACGACACCAGGTTATTGTCCAACAGGTGTATTTGAAAACACAAGCTTTCGGAGTCTCAGTCCTTCTTCAGGTGTTAGTGAGAGACGTTGTATCAGACACAGAATTTATAAGTAAAAGATCAAAGGTTCACACCATTGATGGGGATGTACTAAACAAACCTAAGATGCTGTTAAATCTTTGATAAGTTAGAAGGTTTTAATTGATTAATAGGTATATGTAAATCGGACAATGAAGGCCATCAGTTTAACTGGGACAAAGTAACTATAGTAGCCCAAGCCAAACATAGACACGCATGGGAATTCCTAGAGTCATGGTTCTCAACCCATAAGGCAATCAACAAACATATAGAATTGGACCCCATATACAAATCCAAGACAAAACCAGAAATGACACTACTCACCATAACAGACAGGACAGTAGTATAAATTCCAAGCGGAGTAGAACAACATCGCTTCACCAGAGGCCTCACTGATGATGTTACCTAGCATGGTGATAAAACATCTGAACGAAAACAAGCCAGCTCGGCAAGCACGTCAACAACCTCACCCACAATCCAAGCTACAAATCTTTGCTAAAACTTTAAAGAGGAGTCGAATATTATTAAAAGAGAGAAAGCTGCAAAACGCAGATTTGGGAGTCCTTGACTATGAATCACAAAAAGCTAGTATCCAAGTTCATTGGGTAATAGGAAAGACAAATGGAATGCTGGCCTTTATTTCAAAGAGGATGGAAAATAAAAGTAGGGAGGTTTTGCTAAAACTATACAGACCACAGCTAGAATACTGTGAACAGTTTTGGGGCCCTTACCTAAGGAAAGTTATACTGGCACAGGAAGCAGTCCAGTAAAAGTTCACTAGACTGATATCAAGTGCGGAGGGGACCGTCTTATGAGGAGAACTTCAGTAGATTGGGCTTGTATTGTTGAAATATAGAAAAATGACCTTATTGGAACATACAAGATTCTTAGAGGATTTAAGGTAGATGTGGAAAAGCTTTTCCCCTTATGGAAGGATCGAAGACCAGAGAGCATAAACTCAGAATAAGGGGTTGCACATTTAAGACAGATTAGGAGGAATTTCATCTCTTATAGGGTTGTGACTCTGTAGAATCCTTTACCACAATGGGCTGTTGAGGCTGGGTCATTAAGTATATTCAAGGCTGAGATAGACAGGTTATGGGGAAAAGGCAGAAGAGTGAAATTGATGATTATCAGATCAACTTATTGAATGGCAGAGCAGCCTAAATGGGCTGAATGGCCTACTTTTGCTCCTGTTTCCTATGTCATATATGTCTAATTAACTGCTATGACCTTCAGGATTAGCTTTTACTGATTCTGACCAATATATAACAAGATTTTGAGGTGTTTGAATCCATGAGAATTGGTTTCTTCTTGAATTTGTGAGGGAAATATCCTTACATTTCCCCTTATTAAAATCTTAAATTCAGCTCCTGAGATGTGTATAAACATTGCATCCTTAATATTAGATCAACACTGAACTATCTTCATAATGACTGTGGCGATGGTAGCCCAGTGTTTATGACAGCTAACACATAAGTTGTATATGCATATCCTGTCATAGCACTGGATGAGATGATAATCAAATGCCACCAATGTTAGTGAAAACTGATGTGGTTTGATAAGGGCCTGTCACCTTGCACAACCTATGCCAGTATTGTTCCTATGCTAAAAGCATTTACAAAATGAATACAATGAACATAGTAATTGCTATATACTGCACTGCACCTTAAATGTCCGATAATTATGAAACAATTGATAATAGACAAAATATGCCTTGTGATGATGTAATGGTGGTATGCTACTTAAATGCATATTAGAAGTCATTTTACAATGTATAGTCCATTCATAAACTCGAGAATATTTGCAAAAATTGCTGACAAGAGTTTAATTGGGGGCCCTAATTACTTCTGCAAATGCCTTTGAGGACCATAGAAATAACATATGTGAACTGTATAAGTAGTGCCAGTTAACTACACTATTAATTTCTTGTTTGTTTCCTTATTTACTGTTGGAACGGAAACAGTATTGACATGGGAGGTATAGTGCTACTTTCCTTGATATTCATAATAAAGTGACTTTCTCTTTACTTACCTAGAATTATTGGACTTTTCACCAAAAAAAAACAAAAATCAGAGTTTTTAAATCAGCAAGAAATAATTGACATTAAAGATCTTTGAATATTTCTTCCTTTATGTAAGAAATTTCAGAAATAAGAACCAACAGTTAAGTTGTCACTGTCCTTTCACATGATGAAATGTGATAGCCATAATTTTAGGAAATGTATCTAACTAGTTGATAGGGCTGTGACACAGTAGTAGTGTCCATACCTCTGGGTCAAGAGGTCCGATTTCAAGTCCCACCTGCTCCAGAGGTGTAAAAGACTACTTCTGAACAGGCTGATGAGAAAATACCCATCTAACTCATTGATCTCCTTTGGCGTTATACATTGACAGTCAAGAACAAGTATAGTTTTCAGGTGTGATCTCGAGATGTTGATTTTGGACTGGGGTGGACAAAGTCAGAAGTATCACGACACCTGGTTAGTCCAACAGGTTTATTTAAATTCATAAGCTTTCGTAGCACTGCTCCTTCATCAGCTGAAGTGGAGGGAAGTGTACAGGCACAGAACATGTAGCTGGAGAGATATGGAAAGATAATTCCAAGTAATTAAGAGTGCCAGCAGATAAGTCCAAGTAGTGTGAGTGGAGTGGCAACAGGCTGAATAACACTTCTTTGCAGGTGATCAAAAGTGTCAAACGGTATGAGTACAGTGTCAACAGCTGAATAATAACTGAAGGGTTGACCTATGAACCGATTAATTATGGCAAAGAGATAATTACAAATCAAAAGTAAGTTGGTGCTAGAGACAAACCAAATGGATGGAATTACATGAGTACTGTTAGAGTCGCATGACAAGGGTCTAACCAAGGTAACAAGTAATCAAAAGCTGTACAAACTAATTAAGGTAGAGAGATAATAACAAGTAATCAAGGTAACAGTGTCAAAACAGAACGGTAAGGAAGATGTTACAAACACAGACAGTATGGTGGGGTTACATGTAGTGCAACATGAACCCAAGATCACAGTTAAGGCCATCCTCATGAGTACGGAACTTGGCTATCAATTTCTGCTTGGTGATTCTGCATTGCCGTGTAACTCGAAGGCCACTTTGGAGGACGCTTACCCAAAGATCGGAGGCTGAATATCCTTAACCACTGAAGTGTTCCCCAACTGGGAGGGGACACTCCTGCCTGGTGATCATTGACCAATGTCCATTCATCTGTTGTCGTAGTGTCTGCACGGTCTGACTGATGTACTATGCATGGGGACATCCTTTCCTACAATGTATGAGGTAGACAATGTTGGCCAAGTTGCATGAGTACATACCGTGTACTTCGTGGGTGGTATTCCCATATGTGATGGTAGTATCCAAGTCGATCTGACATGTCTTGGAGAGGTTGCCATGGCAGGGTTGTATGGTGTTGTGATTGCTGTTCTCTTGAAGGCTGGGTAGCTTGATACAAGCAATGGTCTGTTTGAGGTTAGGCAGCTGTTTGAAGGTGAGTAATCGAGGTGTAGGGATGGCCTTGGTGAGATGTTCGACGTCATCAATGACATGCTGAAGGCTGCAAAGGATATGGCTTAGTTTCTCCACTCCAGGGAAGTAATGGACAATGAAGGGTACTCTATAGGTCATGTCCCATGTCTGTCTTTTGAGGAGGTTGTTGTGGTTTTTCACTGTGGCATGTTGGAACTGTCGATTGAGTTGAGCGTCATATCTCGTTCTTATGAGGGTGTCTTTCAGCATGCGTAGGGGTCCGTCACATTCCTCTTCATCCAAGCAGATCGTGTGTGTATGCCGGGTTGGTCTGTAGAGGATGACTTCTTTAACATGTTCAGGCTGGAAGCTAGAGAAGTGAAGCAACATGAGGTTATCAGTGGGTTTGCAGTAGAGTGAAGTACTGAGGTGTCTGTCCTTGATGGAGATGAGTGTGTCTGAGAATGAAATCGATTTTGATGAGTAGTCCGCGGTAGGTCTGATGGTGGGATAAACCTTGCTGATATTGTCATATAGTCATTTCAGTGATTCTTTGCCTTGAGTCCGAAGGAGGAAAATGTTGATGTAATTGGTGTATAGCGTTGGTTGGAGATTCTGTGCGGCGAAGAAGTCTTGCTCGAACTTGTGCGTGAAAATGTTGGTATATTGGGGTGCAGATTTGGTTCACATGGCTGTTCCATGTTTTTGGATGAAAAGCAGGTTGTTGAAGGTGAAGATGTGGTCGAAGATGAAGTGGATAAGTTATAGGATGGTGGCTGGAAATTGCCAGTTGTTGGTGTTGAATACTGAGGCTCTTGCAGCAATGCTGTCATTGTGGGGGATGCTGGTGTAGAAGAGTCGAAACATCCATCATGACGAGGAATGTGCTTGGTTCAACTGGTCCGTGGGTACTGAGTTTTTGTAAGAAGTCTGTAGTAATGCAACAGAAGCTGGGGGTTCCTTGTATGATGGGTTTCAAAATTCCCTCGATATAGCCAGAGAGGTTCTCGCACAGAGTCCACTTGCTTGATACAATGGGATGTGTGGAATGTGTATCTTCAGAAGGCAGTAAAAGTGTCCTATGAAAGACGTACATGGGATGAGAGCACAGAGGATATTCTGAAAGTCTGGATCAAAAGTCTTGATCGGTTGTGTTGACCATTCTTTGGTCAGATCGGCAGGTAGTTGTCTGTAGTGTTACTGGTTGTTCAGTTGTCTGTATTCCTCTGCCTGCTGCAAGACCGATGGGGTCCATTTTGGTAGTGGCGCAGAAATTGAGCCCTCAGCTGAGAACTTCGATTTCATCTGGTTAAAGGATGTGGTTGTACCGGTTTCAACCATGGTACCCGGGGAGGCTTGGTTACTGCTGGTGGTGATGCCGAATTTCTCAAGTTTCCTGTTCTTGGTGAGAATGTAGGTGGCGTAGTTCCATTGCCTTGTCTGCTTGGCACTGTCTCATAGCTGATCTGATGTGTCCTCAGCGAAAGCTGAGAATATGGACTCTATCTTGGTTTCAAGGTTGCAGCGTCTGCTGTAGAACTGGTGTACGAGATGGCTGAGGAGTGTGTGAGAGGTATGATGGCAGAATCTCTCAGCATAGTCTGTGTGATAGGCTGACTTGAGTGAGTTTATGATCTGTAGAGCTTTCAGGATCTTGTCTGCTTTCTTGCATCTCTGTGGAAACTTGATGTCTGTGTCAATATGCATGATCTTCTTGGAGATCCTCAAATCCTCGTCACTTTGAGCCAGCAGTTTGTGGCGTCAATGTAGGCATGATTTGGAGCTGCTGGTGTTGGACTGGGGTGAACAAAGTCAGAAGTCACATGAGACCAAGGTACAGTCCAGTTTTCAGGTGAAACAGAGTTAGGAGGCCTGCAGGCCTAACCTGTTTTCAAGTCACATTTTGCCTCTTACTAAATATCAATTCCACATTTGTAATACTGCTTGTATACTTGGCACACTGTAATTGCATTTTCTTGGTCATTGACAGTGCCACCATCTCTTTGAATGCGTTGGTGTAATTACAGTCTGACGGTTTACGTCAGTTTTGTTATAAATATGAAAGCTTATAATTAACAGGACAAAAAAATGAACACTCGTGTTCAAAATGGTGACGGAGAAGCAGGGCTGCGTGCAGGCTGTAGGCCTGGGCTCATCTGCGCTCACATGCTTGCTTTCTTATTTTATCTTCCTTTTCACTTCAGATCTTTTTCTTTCTTTGTTTCTTTCATGTTTCTTTTCTTTGGAGTCTTTTGCGACTGGTTAGTCAGCGAAATCGGTGTGGCAGCTACAGCAGGCAGGGCACAGAATGGCAGCTCCTCCCAACGGTTGGATGCTCTGGTGGACGCGGCTTCTCATGGCTACTGGAGGTGGTGGCAGCAGCAGGGACATCCTGGCATTTGGGGCAGGCGGCAGCAGCAGCGGCAAAGCCCTTCCAGCGATCGAAGGCAGAAGCAGACTTTTCAAGGTGGCGGTGTCAGCAAAGCGACATCTCAGAGGACGTTGGTCAAAGTGGGACTCTTGGCAAATTGGCGTTGGCCTGGTCTAGCAGAGGAGCCAAGGACTCCTGGTTGCAGTAGGCCCAGTGCGGGGACTCCTAGCATTGACAAGGAGGCAGCTGCAGCTGCGGCAGCTGGAGCTGGGAACTCTTAGTTGTGGGGTGAGTCTGGGTTCAGCACAGGACCCGGCAATGGCATCAGCGAGGTGGGTTCTTTGGCAAAGAGATGGTGCCTAAAGTGTGGCTACATTTGGAATATTGCATGCAGCTATGGTCGCCGCACTACCAGAAGGACATGGATGCTTTGCAGAAGGTGCATAGAAGGTTTACCATAATGTTGTCAGGTCTGAAGTGTTTTAGTTAGGAGGAGAGGTTGGATAAATTCAGATTGTTTTCACTGAAAAGACGGAGGCTGAGATGTGACCTAATAGGTCCACAAAATTGAGAGGCATAGATAGGGTGGATGGTCAGAGGCTTTTTCCCAGGGTGGAAAGGTCAGCCACAAGAGGGCATAGGTTCACGGTGAGGTGTAGAAAGTTTAGAGGAGAAGTGCGGGGAAAATTTCTCACACATAGGGTGGTGGGTACCTGGAACATACTGCCAGTAGAGGTAGTGAAAGCATACATGTTAGCAATGTTTAAGGCGTATCTTGATAGACACATGAACATGACGTCCACAGAGGCATAGATACCGCAATAAGTAGAGGGTCTAAATAAGGATTTGGACAGGCTTGATGGGCCAACGGGCCTGTTCCTGTGTTGTATTGTATATTGATAGTAACAAGGTCAGCCAGCTGGGTGTCATAGACTATGAGGTCCTGATTGGGGCTGTTAATCTGGTCTAATCAGGGAGCCCTAAGTGACAGATAGAAAGAGGATTGTCAGAGATACTGACACTGATAGCTGACTCTGAAGAGGCAGTACTAAAGTCAAGGAGTGTTCATGTTTAAAGATAACTTGGTGAATGGATACCAGCCTTTGTGGAGGTATTTCAGTAGCAACAAGAGTGGAATTAATGATATAACTATGCAAAACGCCTGTTAGCTGAAGCCCAACTGGACAGTAGCTACACCTGGCTTTATCATTGGTAAATGCGGCAGATGGATCACATGAGTTGCAGGTTATTCTGATGGAAGTGGAAATCCTTGCCAGTCCAACTGAGCTCAGAGAACGTTTTGCAAGGTCTGCCTCAGGTTGCCATTTCTCTAGATGACATTCTAATAACAGGGAAAACTAATAAGGAAAACTTCAAAAACTTGGATATCATCCTGAGGCATTTTTCCAAGGCGGGTGTACGCCTAAGAAGGGAAGACTCTGTTTTCTAGGATCCCAAGTGACCTACTTGGGCCATGGAGTCAACAAGACCAGGTTAAACTTGTTGGAAGGTAAAGTGAGGACAGTCAAAGGTGCCCAGTCCTCACATCAGTGCCGGAGCATAGGTCATTCTTGGACTGTTAAATTATTGTGGATGGTTCATTCGTAACCTGTGGTCCATCCTGGCATTTTTGCGTCAACTCCTAAACAAGAGTCAGCCTTGGAAATTGTCACATAGACAAGCTCTAGCTTTCAGTGAAGTAAGGAAATGCTTGCCATCCTCTAAGGCACACTGTGATCCCAAGAAAGATCTGGTATTGACATGCAGTGCCTTCCCATACAGCATTGGGATAATATTAGCTCCAAGGTGGTCCAATGGAGAGAAATACCCAATAGTGTGTGCATCCAGGACTTTGCCTAATACAAAATGTAAATATACCCTGATAGAGAAAGAATGGTGGTCATATTTGGGGTCAGGAAGTTCCACCAATACCTTAATAGATTAAAATTTGTGATAATCACAGACCACAAACACCGACTTGGTCTGCTTAAAGAGGACACGGCAGTGCTGCTGTTATGAACCAGACCAAACCCCCTCAAAATATATTAAGAAGATAGCTTAGACCCCACGTTTTCTTACTTTAAAAGGCAAGTGCAAGGCATTGTGTTCTGAATGCAATTCAATTGGACAAAGTACTACGCTTGAAGCAAAACACACTTTATTCTTACATTTCAGTTAAAATACAGACATAAAAAGAGTAAAAAAGAATTTTAACTGTAACTGTATCAAAATACTCAACAAGATAATAAATACTGTTAATTAGCTGTTCCAAGTAACATTGCCATAGACACACCCTTGGCAAAGGCAAATTCAGTAAAATAGATTGTCTCACACGCAATATTTCTCCAGTCCAGGAGGAAAGAATATCAAGAGAAAACTTTGAGTGAGAGAGAGAGAACTCAAGTGTTTTGCTGTAGCAGGGGGAGTTGTATAGCACCTTCCAAACCCCAACAGCTGCTGAAAGTTGAACTAAAATCCTGTGGGAGCTTGACCCCATTTATTCCAACTTCTTTAAAAAATCCACAGCCTCACAAGCTGTTTACTTTTTTTTAATTTATTACAGGATGAGGGCATTACTGGCTAGGTTAACATTTATTACCCAAAGGGCACTTAAGTGTCAACCACATTGCTGCAGATCTGGAGTCACATTGTAGGCCAGTAGCTTCCTTCCCTAAAGGACATGAGTGAACCAGGTGGGTTTTTCCCCATCAATCAGTAATGGTTTACGTGGTCTTCATCAGACTCTTAATTCCAGAATTTTATTGAATTCCAATTCCAACATCTGCTGCAGTGGGATTTGAACCTGGGTCCCCAGAATGTTATTTAGGTCTCTGGATTAAAAGTCTACTGATAATACCATTAGGCCATCACCTCCCTCCCTTTATTAGCTTGGAACAAATCACTTGGCACATCTACCTCAACATCTTTTCATAAAAAGACGAGGACAAAATGTACCTTAAAGCCATAGTATCGTCACCTCACCCATAGCTTCAGGCCACATTCAGCGGTAGGCTATAATACTAAGCGCTTGTAAGTACAAGTTGGAATACCGTCCAGGAGGCTGAGTAGCAAATGCAGAGACATTGATCTGCCTCCCATTAGCACATGCACTACTTGTGGTACACCCAATGGAAGAGTCTGATGATATTACATTTTCTGGACACACTTCCAGTCCCAGCTGATAAAATCAGACTCTTTGGATGAAGAAAGATCCAGTCCTTTCAAAATTGAAACAAAAGATGATCAGAGGATTAGATAGGGTGGACAGCGGGAGCCTTTTTCCTCGGATGGTGATGGTTAGCACGAGGGGACATAGCTTTAAATTGAGGGGTGATAGATATAGGACAGATGTCAGAGGTAGGTTCTTTACTCAGAGAGTAGTAAGGGCGTGGAATGCCCTGCCTGCAACAGTAGTAGACTCGCCAACTTTAAGGGCATTTAAATGGTCATTGGATAAACATATGGATGATAATGGAATAGTGTAGGTTAGATGGGCTGCAGATTGGTTTCACAGGTCGGCACAACATCGAGGGCCAAAGGGCCTGTACTGCGTTGTAATGTTCTATGGGGGAAACCAAAGGGCTGTCACAACTAGAATTGAAACCTTTTTGGACCCGGAGAGACCAGCTCACAGTAGAGGACAGTATATTGTTGTGGGGAGCAAGAGAGATTGTCCTGAGCAAAGCTTGCCACCAAATACTGGCAGAACTCCACCAGGGCCATCCACGGGTCTCCAAAATGAAGGTGCTGGCACAAAGTTATGTCTGGTGGCCAGGCCTGATGCAGACACAGTGATGTTGGTGGGACAGTGCCCAGAGTGCCAACAAGGACAAAAATTACTGCCAACAGCTCCCCAACATCCATGGGAATGGCCAGGTGAACCTTGGAATCGGTTACACATCGTCTATGCAGGTCCTTTCATGTGTTCAATGTTCTTAGTCATTATAAATGCCCACTCAATGTGGTTGGACATGCATAGGGTGCATTGTCAAACATGGGGATGATGACAAAAAACTGGGCATATTTTTTCAATACATGGAGTCATGGAAGCGTTGAACACAGGCAACAGGATATCGTTTGCCAGCAGGGAATTTGGGTATTCCCTAAAGTTAAATGGGATTCAACATATAAGGGCAGTTCCGTATCACCAATCATCCAATGGCCTGGTAGAAAGAACAGTCTGAATTGTGAGGCTGGCTTGAAGAAACAGCTAGAGCCTTGCTAGAAACCAAGCTGTCACAGTTCTTGTTTGATTATAGGACCACCCCACATGCAACTACAGAGAAAGCACTGGCAGAGTTGCTAGTGGGTAGAAGACTCTACACCAGATTAAGTCTGATCTTTCTGGACGTGAGGGGGATGGTGGAACAGCATCAGGAATGATAATGCAGGACAAAAAACTCCACCAAGCAAGAGAGACAGTTTGATACAGGGCAGGAGGTTTGGTGTAAGAATGACGGAAATGGCTCTGCATAGTTAAGAGGCATAGGCGACATGAGGTCAGGACTACTGATGTATAAAGATCGTGTAGGTGCAAAACTTCTGAATAAGCACGTGGACCGTATGAAAGCCGCAATACATGCCCTGCCCTCAGAACAGTCAGAAAAGCAGCCAGAACCTGTGGGTTCACCCTGTCCGTCAAGCATTGATAAATCCTCAGAATCAGATGGATATGACAAATGTAGTCGCCTCGACATTTTTGCCGCCAGAAGAAGAGAATGAAATTCCACTGAGGCGCTCCTGGTGCAAGAGGCTAGCTTCCGTGCATTACAAGTCTCTATTGGATGCCGAGTTGGAGGACCCTGACTTGGCGCTGAGATACCCTGAGGGTTGTCCAAGTAAAAGGATCAGCCATTGCCCTCAGACTCAGAGGGGGAGGTATGTAGTGATTACAGTGAGGTCAGCTAGCTGGACCTCGTATAATATGAGTTCCCGATTGAGACTGTTAATCTGGTCCAATCAGGGAATCCTGGATGACAGATAAAAAGGGGTATGTCAGAGATACTGACATTCAGATAGCTGATTCTGAAGAAGCATTCCTAAAGTCAAGGACTGTTCTTGTGCAAATAAAGGGTGACTCAGTGATGAAATACCGGCCTCTATGGCTGTATTTCAGGTTTATTGAAGGAAATCAAAGAAAACCAAAAGTTTCCGGTGATGAACTCAAAACGGTACTCCTGGTAACAACAGGTTTCTACTATTTTATAGTTGAGTCTCTGTAGTCAAAGTTATAATTCATAGTGTATTGTGGTGCAGTGAAAATGTCCCTACCCCTGGATCAGAAGATTTGAGTCCCATCTGCCAATGAGATGTTGGGCACAGTTATGATTCTTGATCGATTGAAAATATAAGAAAAGCTCGTTTTCTGCCTGAGATTACTTTTTTCAGCCAAAGTTCTTATCTTTCTAAAGCAGGATGCCTTCCCTCTGATTTCTAGACCCAGACTGCTTTCTTTCGGCTGTTTTTGGTATAATAAGCCTATTTCAGTAACGTGCACATTGAATTGTTCCTTTTGTTACCCACAAATGATTTGAAATGTTGGTCATTCTGTGATGACGGCTTAATAAATGATGATCATTTGCATGTTCTGTGATTAAAATGGTTCTTTCATGCACTTGCTTTTGTTGGATTTCAAATTTGCCAGTTCTAGATCTGGGGTGACCATTGTATCTAAGCATGTATAAATATCTAGAAAATAGTACCTGTTAATTCCACATCTGTTGCATCCTGATGTTTCTTCAATGGTAGGTCTAAAAGGTTACTTATATTTTAATGATTCTCCAGAGACGTGTAGAAGAATCATTTGTTTGTGTAAATTGCCCAAATTATATTTTCATATTAAAAATATCTGTTGTTCTTATCTGTTTAGGAGCAAATGATACAAGCTCAGCAATGAAACATGAAGTTCTGTTCTTATTAGTTTTATGACCTTGTGTAGATTTTATGTTGTATTTATGGGTATAGCATGCAGATCATAACTTTGTTTATAAAATAAAAAAAACTACACTTAATGTTAAATAATCTTTTACTTTGCAGGTTATATGGGCAAATTCTTATAAAGTTGGATGTGCAGTTTCTGATTGTCCCAAAGGAATTAAATCTTCTGGATTTAAAGGACCAGGTGTAATTTTTGTCTGTAACTATGCACCAGCGTAAGTCTGTTAGTTTTTTTAAATTGAAAACATACTTTGATTTTGTTGAGGTAAGAGTGACTGCCCTTGAAATCAAGGCAATGGTTCACTCACAAATGGAATCAAGGTGAAATCTGGTTGGGAGTCTTAGCATACAGAAAGGTGGTTGTAGATTTTTAAGGTCAGTCATCCCAGTCCCAGCATGTTGCTGCAGGATATCCTCAGAGGGGGAGAGATTTAGTGATTACAATGAGGTCAGCTAGCTGGACCTCATACAATATGAGTTCCCGATTGAGACTGTTAATCTGGTCCAATCAGGGAGCCCTGGCTGACAGATAAAAAGGGGAGTGTCAGAGATACTGACACTCTGATAGCTGATTCTGAAGAAGCATTCTGAAAGTCAAGGACTGTTCATGTGCAAATAAAGGGTGACTCAATGATGGAATACCAGCCTCTATGGCTGTATTTCAGGTTCATTGAAGGAAATCAAAGAAAACCATGGGCTAAACAATTTTCGTTTGCTCTATCAATAATATTCCCTCTATATAATGTAAAGTCAGAAATGGGATATTTGATGATTGTACAGTTAAGAGTGCCAACTTGCAACTATTTAGATCTTGTGCTAACATGGAGTAAGACCTGAACAGAATTCAGGCCACGACTAATTTCAACAACAGGGAATATTACCATCTCCTCTTGGCATTAGCAGCATTACCATTGCTGAATCCTTCCAAAACAGTACCATGGGAGTTACCATTAATCAGAAACTTGAAACTGGGAATTTTGTGACAAGTACCTTGCCTCCAAATTCTCTAAAGCCTGTCCACCATCTAAAAGATAAAGGGAGGAAATTCCCTTAAGCAGCTCAACACCGAAGACAAGGTCGGCTTAAATAGTATCCAGTTCAGTACCTTAAACATGCATTCATTTCACCACCAGTGGCATCTCTGTGTGCACCATCTGCAAGACATACTGCAGGATCTTGCCAAGAATATTTCAAAAATGCCTTCCAAATCTCTAACCTCTACCACAGAACAAGGGCAGCAGATCACACACAAACACCACCACCTGAAAGTTCATCAAGGTTTGGTGCTTTATCGTTGTTACTTCACTACTGCTAGGTTACAATCCCGTAAATCCCTTCCACGCTGTACTAAGAGTATATCTACACCACACAGACTACGGTGGTCCACCTCCATGTTTTCCAAGGCAATCGATTCTGGCCTTGCTAGCAATGCATGCAATCCATAAAAGGATGAAAGAACATTTTTAAGAAAATTAACTATAATGTGCTGTGTTTACCTTTTTAATTCAAAAAGAATTGTTGATTTTTAGACATAATAAGGGAATAATTCTTCAGCTGCTGTTCTGTACTTAACCTATGATAGCCATGTCTCATGAAAATAGTTATTCCTATAACTCTGTCTTAAATTTATAACTGCCATTAAATCAAGGCATGCAATGTATGTAATCATTACAATTATTTAAATCACTACCCTTGAGGTTTGTTTATATAAGACAGAGGTTTGGAATTGAGCCAATAAAGGCTGCAATTAAAATACTTAACTTTGATTCCTTTATTCTTGAGCATTTCACAAAAAGATACTCACCTTGGAACTCCTGCATTGTTGTCATCGCCTAAATGCAGAGGAGTATGCATATACAAGTTGACAGAATGTTCATTTTTTTGACAACCAGTTTGTCAAAAATTACAAAAAAACTAAAGTCCTTAGTGCTTAGAAATCAACGGGCAAGGTGTTACCTAGCTTAGCATTCTTCAAGGTTACTCTTGAAAAAAAGTCTTATCTGGACCCCTACTATTTGGTGAGTTTATGTTAGATCTGTCAATCCATCCAATCACCTGACTCAGTTGTAAATTGAAGAGGATATCATTCTTCTTATTATTTTTGATGACTTCAAAAATGCAGTAAATACCAGACAAATGAAATTGTATGTCTGATTTCCACCTGCTTGGAAGCAGCATCTAGAGGAAATGGGGAAATAGCTTCAGAGAAACCCATCCAATAATTCATTATTTTTTAAATTAAAGGAATGAGCAACTGATTAACATCAGGTAATCAATCTTACCAATTCAAGTTGGAGTAGTTTGAAGATGATATGTCACGTGTTAAAATGACCAGTATCTGGGCCAGTATTGCATTCATTATTCTACCTTCCAAACAAACCTTTCTGTAAAAGCTAGGCACATGTGATCTTGAAGTCATGTTTACCTAAACATGCCTCCAACCGGGAGAAGCAGATAAAGCATTCCATTGTATTTAATGTAATGGGACTCCCAGCAGCAACTGGCAGTGGTGATGGGCACTAAGCAGTTGTGCAGAATTTCCGCCATCAAGATAAGGAGGACGGCTAGAGCAGTTGAATAGATTCTAGGTGGAAAATAAAAATTGTCTTTGATGGGGAGAGGGGTCATGCAAAGGATAGAGACAAAGAAGTCCATGTGGTCATTCAGTGTACATACACTCCTTGTTTATTCTTAATTTCCCTTTCTGTTTGTAATGACCTGATTCCAGTTGTGTAAAGAACCCTTGTTTCATGATCATTGAGCCATATAGAACATAGAACAGTACAGCACAGTACAGGCCCTTTAGCCCACAATGTTGTGCCGACCTATTATCCCACTAAGATCAAACTACCCTGCATACCCTACATTATACTATCATCCATTTGTGTATCCAAGAGTCAGTTAAAAGTCTCTGAAGTATCTGACTCCACTACCACTGCCGGCAGCACATTCCACACGCCCACCACTTTCTGTGTAAAGAATCTACTGCAGACATTTCCCCTATACCTTCCTCTAATCACCTTAAAATTATGCCCCTTCGTCATAGTCATTTCCGCCCTTGGAAAACTTCACTGGTTGTCCACTCTATCTATGCCTCTCGTCATCTTGTACACCTCTATCATGTCACCTCTCATCTTTTTTCGCTCCATGAATAAAACCCTAGCTCCCTCAACCTTTCCTCATAAGACCTGCCCTCCAGTCCAGGCAGCATCCTGGTAAATCTCCTCTGCACCCTCTCTAAAGCTTCCACATCCTTCCTATAATTAGGTGACCAGAACTGAACACAGTATTCCAAGTGTGGTCGAACCAGGGTTTTATAGAGCTGCGGCATAACCTCGCAGATTGTAAACACAGTTCCCCTGTCAATGAACGCCAATAAACCATATGCCTTCTTTACAACCCTATCAACTTGAGTAGCAAGTTTGAGGGATCTATGGACGTAGATCCCAAGATCCCTCTGTTCCTCCACACTGCCAAGAATCCTGCCATTAACCCTGTATTATGCACTCAAATTCAACCTTCCAAAGTGAATCACTTCACGCTTTTCTGGGTTGAATTCCATCTGCCACTTCTTTACCCAGCTCTGCATCCTGTCAATGTCCCGTTGCAATTACAACAGCCCTCCACGCTATGCACAACTCTACCAACCTTCATGTCATCGGCAAACTTACTAACTCATCCTTCCACTTCCTCATCCAAGTCATTTATAAAGATCACAAAGAGCAGAGGTCCCAGAACAGATCCCTGCGGCACACCACTGGTCATTGAGGTCCAGGCTGAATACTTTCCATCTACTACCACTCCCTGTCTTCTATTGGACAGCCAGTTATGTAGCCAGACAGCCAAATTTCCCTGAATCCCATGCCTCCTTACTTTCTGAATGAGGCTACCATGGAGAACCTTATTAAATACCTTGTTAAAATCCATATACACCACATCCACCGCTTTGCCTTCATCAATGTGTTTTGTCACATTCTCAAAGAATCAAACAAGTCTTGTGATGCATGACCTGCCCCTCAAAGCCATGCTGACTATTTCTAATCAACTGTGCTTTTCCAAATAATCATAAATACTGTCTCTCAGAATCCTCTCCAATAATTTGCCGACCACAGAAGTAAGACTGACTGGTCTGTAATTTCCAGGATTATTCCTATTCCTTTTCTTGAACAAGTGAATGACATTTTCCTCCCTCCAATCACCTGGTACTACTCCAGTGGACAGTGAGGACGCAAAGATTATCGCCAAAGGCAGCAATCTCTTCCCTCGTGTCCCGTAGTAACCTTGGGTATATCCCGTCTGGCCGAGGGGACTTATCTATCCTCACGTTTTTCAAAATTTCTAGCACATCCTCCTTCCTAACATCAACCTGTTCGAGCATATCTGCCTGTTTTATGCTGTCCTCACAAACGTCAAGGTCCCTCTCACTGGTGAATACTGAAGCAAAGTATTCATTAAGGACCTCCCCTACCTCCTCTGACTCCACGCACAAGTTCCCTTGTTCCTTACATAAGCGTAGAACTCCTTAGGGTTTTCCTTGATCCTACCCACCAAGGCTTTTTCATACCCGCTTCTAGCTCTCCTAAGTCCATTCTTCAGTTCCTTCCTGGCTACCTTGTAGACTTCTAGAGCCGTGTTCAATCCTTGCTACCTCAACCTTAAGTAAGCTTCCTTCTTCCTCTTGACTAATGTTCCACATGTCTTGTCATTCAAGGTTCCTTCATCTTACCATCCCTTCCTTGCTTCAGTGGTACAAACCTATCCAGTACTTGTAGCAACTGCTCCCTAAACAGCCTCCACATTTCTGTCATGCATTTCCCTGAGAACATCTGTTCCCAATTTATGCTCCGCAGTTCTTGCCTAATAGCATTGTAATCCCCCTCCCCCAATTAAATACTTTCCCATACCATCTGCTCCTTTCCCTCTCCATGATTATAGTAAAGATCAGGGAGTTGTGATCACTATCACCGAAATGCTCTCCCACCGAGAGATCTGACACCTGGCCTGGTTCTTTGCCAAGCACCAAATCCAATATGGCCCCTTCTCTAGTCAGCCTATCTACCTATTGAGTCAGAAATCCTTCCTGGACTCACCTGACAAAATCTACTCCATCCAAACTATTTGCACTTAGGAGGTCCCGGTCTATATTTGGGAAGTTGAAGTCACCCATGATAACAACCCTGTTACTTCTGCAACTTTCCACAATCTGTCTCCCAATCCGTTCTTCAGTGTCTCTGTTGCTACTGGGGGGTCGATAGAAAAGTCCCAATAAAGTGACTGCTCCTTTCCTGTTTCTGACTTCCACCCATACTGACTCAGTAGACAAATTCTCCTCGACGACCTCCCTTTCTGCAGCCGTGATACCATCCCTGATTAGCAATGCCACTCCCCGTCTCTTTTACCTCCCTCCCTATTTCTTTTGAGACATCTATACCCCAGAACATCCAATAGCCATTCCTGCCCCTGTGTTATCCAATTCTCCGTAATGGCCACAACATCAGAGTTCCAAGTACTGGTCAATGCTCTCAATTCGTCACCCTTATTCCTGACACTTCTTGCATTAAAATAGACACACTTCAACCCGTCGCACTGACTGCAACTTTCCCTATCAACTGCTTATCCTTCTTCACAGATTCTCTGCATGCTGTATCTGCCTGTACACCGGCTACCCTATTCTCTGATCCATAGCTCTGGTTCCTATCCCCCTGCCAAACTAGTTTAAACCCTCCCGAAGAACTTTAGCAAACCTCCCACCCGGGATATTGGTGCCCCTCCAGTTCAGGTGCAACCCGACCTTCTTGTACAGGCCCCACCTTCCCCAGAAGGTATCCCAATGATCCACATATCTGAAGCCCTCCCTCCTACACCAGCTCTGTAGCCACAGTGTTTAACTACACTCGCTCTCTATTCCTGACCTCACTAGCCAGTGGCACCGGTAATAATCCTGAGATTGCTACTTTGCTTGTTCTCACTTTTAGCTTCCCTCCTAACTCACTAGATTCACTTTTCAGGTCCTCAAATATATGTTCCCAAATTTTGTGTTAAATTTCTGGCATAGTCGGCAGGATTCTACTCACAGGTATCATTGCAGATGAAGTTGAAAGGTGCCTGGCCAAGGTGGAGTGGATGGTGGAAGAGTTGAAACTGGAAATATCCGTGAGGGAGGCTGAAGTAGCTGCAGGATTATTGGAGGGTCAGGTATTTGCACAGGGAGTTCGAACTCTAAACAAAAGTCAGCCCAGGCTCTAGATGTACTTTACCTTGATGTTGTGGAGGAAGAAAACAATTCTCTAGTTTGGATATTCTACTTGCTGAAGAGTAGAAAGCTGGACAGATTTGAAGGAAGATCAGAAATACCACATGAACCAGTGATCAAAGACTGGATTGAGGACATGTGGTATCCATGGGCCTCAGTGTGAGTGAGCAAGTGGCTTTCATGATGGATGGAAGATCCTGTCAAGCAATACTGGGTAGAGGTACAGGGTTTTTGGGGACAGCAGTAGTCTAACACGGTTACAGTAAAAATTGTAAATTTTATATAGATTACGTGCGCAAGGAAGCCGAAGGGGAGCATTTAGTTTCTGTGAGCCTTGAGGTGGTAAAGTTGTTAAATAATATCATCCTCCAATCCCTCCTGTTCACCCGAGAATAGGATACTGAAGACTGCCTAGCATAAGCAGTAAGGGCTGGGAACATCCATATAGAGTTGAGGAGGCTTAATAATGACAGACCTCAATTATCTTTCTTTGAAGCACAGGATTACCTTATCCAAAACGTGGAGAAAGACTGGACTCTTGAGACCAGGAAGTTGGCTACCATCAGAGAGATGAGAGCAAATGGGAATGTAGACATTCTGAAGAGGGAGGCAGAACAGATTGCTGCACAACTCTATGCTATCTGATTTCCACAGTAAGCCTCATGGCTGATCCCATCCAAGGGGTGCTATTAAAAAATGGTGGAATTATGATAAGGCTGGGCACTTCAAATGAGATTGTCCTTAACAACCATTGCCATCAGGTACAGAGATCCCATCCAGTGCAATGGCCTTTGCTTCTGACCAGCTTTTAAACTCAATGAGTCTCCCACCGAGAGCCAGTTGAGGGGATACCTTCTAGGAGAGACTCAGACTTGCGTAGAGTGATAGGAACTTGTCCTACAAGCGTGTGTGAAATTTGGTGAGGTGAAAACATCGTATCTTCATTTATACAGAGGTGATGGGATCAACATTTGTTCCTTGAGCATCTGGTTGAGATCTGCAAGCTAATTGATGTCTCTTTCTTCATCCAGGTCTCTGGTTTGCTGGGCTTGTAAATTCACTGATGGTAGCTCCAGTAATGCTTTTACTTGCCTGCTGCTCCCTGACGGAGCAACTTTATCACTGTCTTCTTCAAGCCACCTCCAAGGAGGGCTTGAAGAAGACATCCTGGGCAGCACTAGCTGCCACAGCCAAAGATGAAGCAGAGACACTGGACAAGGAGGAGGAGGTAGCAGCAGTTAGCGTGATTAACTTTGGCAGCTGCCTCTGTCTCACGAGACTTGGGAGTTCCTTTGAACAAGGCGATGAAGGATATGGATCTGTCAGAGAAAAGGTTAGGTTACCCATGCAGATTGCTAGTTTAAGCAATATAGCTGTTTACCTCCAACCAAGAACGCTTGTAGATGTTCTTAAAGTGCCATTGTCATAGACAGTGGCTAAACTGGAGGAGACATCTCTGACATCATTTTAATGATGGACGTTGGTGGGTTGGAGGAGACTCAGAGGAGGCAGCTTATTTCTGCTCACGTGAAGAGTGGGATGACTTTAAGTAAAAATTACTATGATTAGTTATTGTGATTGGGTAAGACGGAGGATTGTGATGACAGATAACCATCCATTGAAGACTCCTTACCTCAGGATCCCACTGTATCACTGGGAAGAAATCTAGAATTACCTGCAGAAGTCTTTGTCGTTCAAGAATGATGAGTTGTATGCCTCCCACATGAGGATGACAGATGTAAAACTGCGGACCTGTTGATTACTAGGCACTCAATACAAAGACTCAAGAATGGTCGCCTTTTACCCAGAATTGAGGAGACATTGTAAGTTCTTAAAGGGGCAGAGTGTCTGCAGTCCTAATTTGGCCCATGGTCATAACCAAACTATCCATTCTAGAATAATGTAACGCCCCTGTCAACTTCATGCGTATGTTAGATAAAGCTTTTGGCATTCTTCATTTACAATTCCTCCTGTGTTTCCGGACGATGTACTGTTCTTTGGCTTGACATCCAAGGAGACTCTTGTAAGTCTGCTTGGACTTCAGTGAGGCTTTTGCCAAGGTTCCGCATGGTGGACTGATAATGAAGATAAGAGTTCGTGGGATCCAAGGAAATTTAGCTAATTGGATCCAGAACTGCTCATTTGATCCAATTTGTTTTTATCTCCAGCCTCGGGGGTGACACGGGGGGTCAGTTGTTAGCACTGCTGCATCTTTGCACCAGGGTTCACCAATGTCCTTTAGGGAAGGAAACTGCCCCCTTTTCTGATGAAGGGTCTAGGCCCGAAACGTCAGCCTCTCTGCTCCTATGATGCTGCTTGGCCTGCTGTGTTCATCCAGCCCTGCACTTTGTTGTCATGGATTGACTGGGATTGTTTTCCTTGGAGCAGAAGAGACTGAGGGGGAATATGATTGAGATGTACAAAATTATGAAGGGCAGGACAGGATAGAAGGGAAGAAACTTCCCCTTTAATGGAAGGATCAGTGACCAGAAGGCAGGTAAAGAGCAGAGGATATGAGGAAAAAGAAATTCACTCAGAGAGTGGTGGAATCTGGAAGTCACTGCCTCTAAGGATAGTAGAGGAAGAAACCCTCATAACATTTTGAGAAACATGTGTGATACCAAGGCATATAAGTCTGTGAATCAAGTGCTGGAAAATGGGATTAAAATAGTTGTGGTTGTTTTTGACCGGCATTGACTCAGTTGGCCAAAGGGCCTATTTCTGTGCTGTAGATCTCTAAGTCTCTGAAATCTAAAGGCATTTTTATGCTGCTGGATCCTTTTGAGCTCTCTCAGAAGATCTGTGATGTCATCCTGGTAAATATGTATGTATGTATTAGAGAAATATCTCTGAGAAAACATCAATCAGGTGTGATAAATATCTTGGATTAGTTACCAGTTTCCTTAAGTATTATGTCAAATAATGTTCATGTGACAACAGGACTGTTCTTTATCAGCTCCATGACCTAAATGAATGATATGCAGTAATGTTCAAGAGATTATTAGCCACAAAAAGAACAAGTACATCAGTTGTCAGCATTTAGAAGCAAGCAGCCATGATAGCTTCATGACTTTACAGCACAGAATGAGGCAGAAGTACTATGCAACTGATGACATTGTATAACCAAAGAACTAAAAAAATATTAGAATCAGTAAAGGTGTAGTATTTGAAAAAACTGGCTGAATTGAGGCATGATAAATCTTCCGGACAGATGCGCTTTATCCAAGGTCATTGACAGAGGTAGCAGAAGAGATAGTGGATGGATTGGTGGTTATCATTCAAAATCTATACATTCTAGAAAGATTTCTGTTGACTGGAACAAGAAAATGTAATCCCATTATTTCAGACAGGAGGATATGAGAGATGGAGAACTACAGACCTGTTAGCTTGACGACCATAGTAAGGAAAATGTTAGAAACTATTATAAATGGTATGATAACTGAACATTTAGAAAGAGTAGCAAAAATGCTCAGACTCACCATGCGTTTATGATAGAGGAATCATGTTTCACAAACTTATTTGAGTTTTTTTGAGGGTGAGAAAGGAGAACCAGTAGATGTGGTGTATTTGGATTCTCTTCAGCTAGCTTTTGCTTATGTCTCACAAGAGGTTTTTAAGTAAAATTAGAGGGTGTGGAATGAGAGAAATATTACTAGAATGGATGATAAAAATTGGTTATAGACAGAAAGCATAGAGTAGGAGATCATTCTCAGGATAAGCAGATCATTCTCAGGATTTCGTGTGAGGTACACAAGAGTCTCTGCTACATCCACAACAATTCACAATCTAAATAAATGATTTGGATGTGGGAACCACTTGTAATATTTCCAAATGTGCTAATGACACTAAACAAGGTCACAGTTGTAACACTACTGTGCAGTCATACTTTAAGAAAGGTAAGTCGGAAACTAAGAACTTGGAGACCAGTTAGTCTGACATTTGCTGTCAGGAGATTGCATCTATAATTATGGAACGGACGACTGAACAGATTATTCAGTAGAAAAGAACTGTCTGTGGATGATATTTATATGGATTTCCAGAAGACATTTGATAAACTCCTTCGTAAGAGATTGTATTAGCTAAAGTTGAATTGAAGGCAGATTATTGGACTGAGTACCAGGAGACAGCGTGTTGTTATTATCGGTATGTGCAGTTATTAGACAAATATTACTAGTTGTGTCATGCAAGGTATTTTTTAACATACTTGAATACTTTTCACTCTTCATTCTTCCCACTTTTTATATTTAATATTAGGATAACTTAAGACCCCATTATCACTATTTGCATCATGTCATCTTAAACATGGACGCTCAGCTGGTAAATCAGTACTCCTCCAACTTGTTTTGAGACCAAACCATTGAACATTTTCGAGAAGAACTTAGATTAGGTTCTTAGGGCTAAAGGGATCAAAGGCTTCGGGAAGAAAGTGGGAGCAGGGAACTGAGTTGGATGATCGGCCATGAACCTATTGAATGACAGCAGGTTCAAAGGGCTGAATGATCGTTTCTTACTCCTATTTTCTATTTTTGTACACTTGGAAGAACCCCTGAGAGTAGCAAAGGTACAGAATGTGCTGTTAGTTGGGACATTCGAAATGCACTATCAATAGTGTCTCAATAGCACCATTAATGATTGAGTCATAAAGGATATAGTTTCCAGACAGTACTTGAGACTGGTGGTAAGGGAACCAACAGAAAAAAATGGCTTTACCTTCAGCTCAGCAATATACCAATCACAGATATATCTGTCCATGACAGTATTAGTAGGACAAAACACTGCGCAGTCCTAGTGGAAATAAATGATTTGCATTGATAATATTCTCCTTTGTATTATGCAGGCATCACCACTGTGCTAAATGGGATAGAGTTAACAACTCAAAAATAAGCTTCCATGGGACCTATGGGACATCACCAATGGCGTTTAGTGGGGAAGTGGTTGACGGTGTATTGTTAATGTCAGTGGATTAGTAATCCTGAGGCCCAGGTTGCTCTGGAGGCAATGACTCAAATCCGACCATGAGAGCTGGTGGGGTTTGATTTCACCAATGATGGAATTTGAATTCCATTAATAATACCAGGAATTTTTAAAAAAAAAAAAACTAGTCTCGTGGTTGTTTAAAAATCTGCCTGGTCATTAATGGCTTTTAGGAACAGAAATCTTACATGTGACACCAATCTTTCAGCAGTGTGTTCAACTCTTAAATGCAGTCTGAAGTAGGCATTCAAACCACTCAGTTGTACCAAATCTCAATGAAGTGTAAAAGAAATGAAACCAGCCGTAACTCCCTTCCTAATGGTACTTTGGGTATGCTTACACCCTATGCACAGTAGTCGTTCAAGGTGGTGGCTCTCTATAAAGTATGTCGATGCACTTTCTGTGGCTATCCATCACTTGAACTGACCTGGAGTCACCACAGTTCTCTGTTAAATATTATTTTTGATTATTCTGATTTCTATATTGATCTTCCCATATGTTTTCCTGAAAAACATATCCGCTGGTTTTCAACCGTGAACGTTTGTATGTATGAGTGTACATGTTTCTGTTTTCAAAATTTTATATTTTGTATTATTTTCCATCTCTGTTATTTTTTGTCTTTTTCTCATTCCAACAGCTTTGTTATAAGTCTCTTTTTGTGGTTTCCTGCTCTGCCCTGGAGGCTGAGACCTTTCGATATTCTGTCTTCTACTATATGATTTATTTTTGTTATTTATTTTTGCGATAATGTCGAGGGGAGCTTAATGCAGAATTTTACTCGTGTTTTTTCACCTTGCTGTTACTATTAATAATTTGTTTTCCAACTTCCATTTTTCTTACAGTGGAAATTATATTGGGACCTTACCATATACATCAGGTACTTCTTGTGAATCGTGCACTGACAATTGCCGTGACAAATTATGCAGTAAGTTAAATATCACACTGTTTTCTTATGCTATTACCTGCATTGAAACTTTCACAATTGAAAAAGCTGACTAAGTGCGAGGCAATTCCAGGCAAAGTATTTTAACCTCAGCTGCAACTTACACTTACGTTTTTCCCTTTGTATTATTAGGAGACATAAAACGGGATGCTATCAGAAGTAGGTGCCTTATATTTCTAAATATCTGTGCTTTGTTGTTAACATTGTTATAACAAATGAGTTACATATCTTCTCTTCTTTTTGGCAGAATACCCTAACTGGAATCCAAACTTCGGATCAGCCTCCTTTTACTCCTGTAACCAACTGCTGCTACTCACCTCTATTATTGTGATATATGTTTTGCAGTAACTACCTAAATTTCAGGGCTTTTTGTTTTACCCTGATTCAGGTTGAGAGGATATAAAGTTCTATGTTGTGTGTCATCATTGTCATTTTCTATCCCACAAGCTTTTGAAAGATTTGCAAGTAATGATCTCATTACAGCTTTCTGGTCAATTTCCAAGCTGGAATGCCTACCTTTTGCAAGGCATTCTGTGTAGTAAGCTAGCCAATTACTGACACAAACTATAACTTAAGCCAGAAAATTACATGATTGGCAAAACTATTCAAAGTTGTTCAGATAAACTTAGTAATCTTTATCTGCTCAACTGTTTGAGTTACCCAGAGCAGTCAAGAACTTTCTTCCATTGAATAATTAGAATTTAGCTCGCTAAATCAGAATGTCTCTCTAAACTTAATTCAAATATGTAATTGTTTTGTGGTAGAAAAAGTTTGTTAAATTTTCCTGTAAATCTATAATGTAATATAAGGAATGCTGGTTTGATTTTGTTTCCGTATTGTTTTCTGCCATCTCGTGAAGTTGAATTGCCAAAAAAGTTTATTCCAGTTCACCACTGTATTACAGAGAACATCTGTAAGGAACTTAGCATACCTTGTGGTTATACTTTATGGCAGATTTCCTTTGTTGTTAGTTAGGTATCTAGTTCCAATTAGTACAACTACTGGTGAACTCAATATCAGATAAATGCAAATGTCAAAACTTCTTTGTGTTCTTTCTCCAGTTAACAGTTTACATGATTCCTCAGGTTCTCTTTCAGTCTGCTTAAAAACAATTATGGTGATTTTGCTTTTTTTCAGGCATGTATAGTACCAACTGGCACAGCATATATTACTAAACCATCTAAATGATTAGGTGTGCCATGTTCCTTACCATCCTTGAGATCCATTTTACTGTGACAACAGGATCTCAATTGAGAACAAAAAGTAGAAAATGTTGGAAACATTCAAAAAAGTAGGCAGATCAGTAAAGGAAAGAAAAATGTTGAATTTTCATGGATGCTGAGTATTTTCAGCATTTTCTGTTTCTGTTTCAGATTTCCTGAGTCCATAGTATTAAAACAAAGTTAATCCATAGTAGATCCAGTTTAAAATCACTAAAAATAAGTACAACCATATTTTTTGTTTGAACAATGATATGAGTTGATCCCTTTGCATACTGGAAACTGCCAACCCTGAAGGCTACAATATAAATAAGGTATAAAAATATTATTTTGTACAATTATGGTATAACATCATTAGACACCATGCTGGCAACTTACATGAAATAGTGTCACATGAGAAATCAAATATCAATTGTGGGTTTCTTGCATAAGGGAGGGTTTCTGTAGCTAATTTTTTAAAAGGATATGTATTTTGAATTTCAGCAAAAGATTTAAACATTCCTGTTGTTATTTTAAATTGAGCAGATAATAATATTTTTCTGTTTTGGAAGTCTGCAGATAGATATTTAAGTCAGAACATTTCCAGAATTAATTCTCCGTAATTGAGTACTGTAAAATTGAGTGATTGTAAAATTTAAAAACCATAATTGTTAATAAAATGCATGTTCTCTGTTGATTAAGAAGTCAATTTTTCAAAGTCTTAACACACAAAATTACTATATTGGTAATGGGATAGTGGGAATTGCTGATGCTGGAGAATCTGAGATAACAAGGTGTAGAGCTGGATGAACACAGCAGGCCAAGCAGCATCAGAGGAGCAGGGAAGCTGACGTTTCGGGTCTGGACCCTTCTTCATTT
>NC_063349.1:45160500-45178699 GCF_021869965.1 Rhincodon typus | reverse complement strand
AACATCAGCCTTCCTGCTCCTCTGATGCTGCTTGGCCTGCTGTGTTCATCCAGCTCTACACCGATATTTCAGAGATCCTGCCCCAGAGAAAGGTAGCATCATCAGAATAGAGCGATAAAGACGGAGAATCTGGGAGAACGAAGTGGAATCTCTCACTTACCTTTTCCCTTGTAGACAAGCAATCCACTGGGCCCTCTGAAATCAATCACATCTTGCAGTCTCAAACTCTCCAGGTACTGGGACATCTTACCCCCTTCAGGGAACTTGGGGTGAACACCTTTAAAGTAAATCTGAGACAAGAAAACAACTGTTATTGAGAGCAACTCCTAGTGACCACATTAGGAGTTGAAAATACCCACAGTTATCAGCTCAACCCCCACACACTGTTTTAGTGTGAAACTGCTGCTTTCATAACGTGCAGATTTCAACTGCAATATTGAGCTTGTACTGGTTAAGAACAGCTCAGTTCAAACCCAACCCAATTCAGCACCAGAACTGGCGCAAGTTCTACCCAAGAACCAGAGAGCACCAGTAAACCTTTGCATAACCACAAGGAAGCAGGAGTTACTGAGACTTGCTGGATAGGTCCTTCAAAGAGAAGGTACAAGCACAGTTGGCCAAATGGCCTCCGCCTGCACCAATTCAACCACATTAACTTTTGCCATTTTCCTCTCTGGGCCTAAGACGTTGGGATCACAGAAAATACATCTAGGAGACATTTGACAGAGGAGTTGAGCAAAGATTGAGCTTGTGCATTTTTAGGGCTAGAACTGAGTGTCTGCATTGCTGATTAAGAAAATTTAAATTTACTTTTTATAAATTTATAATTTGTATCTAACTTAGTTTGCAGTTGTCATTAAATTGAAAGCAACAGTTTAAATTCTGTAGTTGTCAGCATTAAAACAGGAATTTTTTTTTTTTTCCCCCCCCAAAGTAGTTTGATTATGAAACAGAAGGTGAATTCCCCATTAAATCGCTCAGATAGGCCTATGTGTTAGGAGCATATACAAGTAGCCAACTTACAGCAGTGTACCAGAGTTAAGTGATTCAGGCTGTTCAGGGGAGAACAGGGAGGGTGGCGCTTGGTTGTTTCATGTGAACCTTTTCAGCCTCTAGGCACTCACTTTTGCTCCGCTACAGCAGAAGATGTTAGTGAATTAGTGAGCACTTAACGTTTATTTTATTGAGGCTCAAAATAGTATTTTGACTGGGAGATAAGCAGGAGAGGATGAAAAGCCTAGATCAAGAGGAGACCATTGGCAGAATAATGTAGTGAACCACAATGTGACACATGGGCATTAACTGTGAGGAGTAGACTATTTAAGTGCTTTAGCAGTATAGAGTAGTGAATTAATAGATTAAATAAAATACGATAGTGTGACAGGATGTATCGCTGCTGTAGCATGTGGGCTCTGCTGGAGACCAAGGTGATGCAGAGTAAATATATCTGGATTGTTTGTAGGTGAAGGATCAAGGAACTAGAATCCAAGCTGCAACTACTGCTCTGTATCAGGGAAGGGGAAGTTACTGAGACACTTTGCTCCAGGAGATGGGCCCACCCCTCATTATGTAAAATGAATTTGATCTGTGATCAGGGACAGGAGGGTGTGGCCACAGGTCAGGCAGATATGGGAACCCCTATAGTCTTAGCCCCTGTAATTGAAGAACAGATGTGGGATTTTTGCATGTGGGACAGCGTGGAGACAGCTGGGAGGCTAAGCAATCTCACCACTAAAATGGTAGAGGGGGCCATGCAAGTGGCAGGGAGGAAATAGGAGATTACAGTGGTAAGAGCATTGTGATTAGGAGGATAGATACTGTTCTCTACAGCCACCAGCTTGATTACCTGCCCAGAACCAAGATTAAGGACATCTCCTTGGGGCTAGAGGGAAACTTGGAACAGGAGGGAAGGGATTCAGTTATCATCATCATCCATGTTGGAACCCTAGATCAGGAAAGGACTTCCTGCTCAAATAATATGAACAGTCAGGAGCCAAAAGTTAGATAGCAATACCACCAAAGCAATAATCTCAGGATTACTACCTGAGCCATATGTATACTGGTATTGATAAACACAGTCAATGAGTTAAACAGGTGCCTCAAAAGATTGGTGTGGGAGGGATGGGTTTCAGGTCACACGGCAATGGCACAAGTACAAGTACAGTGATAGAAGGGAGCTGTTCTTGTGGGATACGCGTTACTTGAACCATTTTTGGGGCCAGTGTCCTAATAAATTGATAACTAAAGCTGTAGAGAGAACTTTCAATGGAGAGCCAATCCAGAATTCAGAGCGTGTATTCCCAAGTTTCCAAGAACAGCATGTTATGGATCCAGTCAGGCTATTTTGGATCTGAATGTGTAACAAGGCAGGTCTTGGAGTAGAAGATTCCTTAGGAAATAGTGACCATAACAAGGCAGAACTTAGCATTCAATTTAAGAGTGAGAAACCTGGGATGGAAACAACTGCACTAAACTTAAATAAGGGTAACTACCAAGGAATAAGAACAGGGATGGCTAGAATGGACTGGGTAAGGAATTTAGCAGGAAACATAGTTCAGGAACAATGAAAGACAAATCAGGAAATAGTTCATGATTCATAATAAAGATCTATTCCAGTGGGGAAGGAGGATTTTAAGATGAAGATACATTTCCTTGGTTGGTTAAGGGTTGTATCAAATTGAAAAAAAAACAAGTGTGGAAAAGATTAGTGGTAAGCCAGAGAATTCAGAAAGTTTTTAAAAGAAAAAAGTTAACCAAAGAAAAGGGAGAAAATAAGCAGAGGGTAAGCTAGCAAGCATTATAACAGCACTCAAAGATGTTTTTTAAATGCATTAAAAAAAAAGGAAGAGAGGGGTCAAGGTGAACACAAGCCCCTTGGAAAATGACACTGGAGAAATAACATGGCGGTCATCTGAGATGTACTGCTTCCGCTTTGATATCCTGAACTGCCATCTGTACGGATACCAGCCACCCGCAGCCCACGATTCAACAATGACCCGTAGGAGGGTCGCAGCTGGAGCAGGACCATTGGTGAGGCACTGGTCTGGCCTGGCCTGGTGACAGAACCAGGGGCTCTGGGTGATAGTGTGGTATGCCCAGAGCAGGGACTCTGTCGGTGAGACGGCAGCGACTGCTCCTGCTTGTGGTAGGCCTGGAGCCAGGGTGACCTGGCTGTTGGGGAGGTGACGGTGACAGTGGAGTTGGGGGTGGGGGGGTTGCGGATCCTGGTTGCGGGGTGAATGTGGGTCCAGCACAGGACACAGTATTGGTGACCTATCGGCGATGTAGGTCCAGCTAAGAGATGGTGCCCAAGGAGCAGCAACTCAAACATTGGTGGGTCCAGTACAGGCAGCAACACAGGAGTCGTTGGTCGGCCAGCCAGCTGGCTCAGGACTCCTGGTAGGGGTGGCAAAGCAAAGATGGACTTTCCTTCAGCTTTGTCTTTTCATTCTTCAAGTATTTAAACGACACCAGATTGTGGCGACAGTTGAAACTTTTCACTGTATTTTACCACATTGTTCACTGCAGAGTACAAATGACAATAAATCATTATTATTCACAACAAAGGGGAACCAGGAAGTGAGAGGGATTGAATGAATTCTTTAGATTAGTTCTTTATGGTACATGACACTAATAACATCCCAAAAATACTAAATTTGGAGGCAAAAGGTAGGGAGGAAATAAACGCAATTACTATCCTAGGAAAATGTACTAGGGAAACTACTGGGACTAAAGACCAATAAGTCTCCTAGACTTCTAGAATATAAAAGAAATGGCTATTGAGATAGTGGATGCACCTGAACAGCCGACTAAGAAGAAATTTCTCCACATCTGTATTGACAGAGACGTCTTATTCTTAAGATATGTTCCCTGGTTTTACACACCCCCATAGAATGAAGTGTGCTACACTGTAGCCAATCCCTGTGGTCCAACTTGTGCCTTGTATAGTTTTATCAAAACTTCCTTATTTTACAGGTGTGGAATCTCTTCCTCCAGGAAAGAGTTAGAGGCTGGGTCTTGACATTTATTCAAGGCTGAGTTGGACAGATTTTTGATAGACAAGGGAGTCAAAGGATATGGGGAGCAGATAGGAAAGTGGTGCTGATTAGTCAAAGTCTTACCTGAATGCTGGAACAGACTCAAAGGGCCAAATGGCCCAATCTTGCTCTTTTGTTCCTCTTCTAGTTTGTAGTGTGCATACCTTAGTGTACATGTATGATGTCTGGGTAAGTGTTAGAGTGTAAGAGAGAGGGTGTGGACATTCGGGAACAAGTCAGAGGCAGACCAAAACTTTATGCCTATTTGTTACCTTGACGACCAAATCCACATAGCCCTTATCATCGTCACTGGAGACAGGGGTGTATGGCCTGACCACAAGTTCTCCATTAATCTTTGCTGATAAGTAGATATGTTGCCCTATTTAAAAAAGAAAATAGACTCTCTCATTATCACATTTGATTTAGAACCAAGGGCTGCTCTTTACGTTCTGATTTACTGGTGGCCAATGGCTGATGTGTATAGAGCACTTATCTTTGCAGGCTACTTAACATTAACATCCCAGCTGGATGAACTGGTATCACTTTTAATACACATCTTGAAGGTAACTGGCGACCTTGCAACCCTTTAGAAAGTAGCTGGGTAAGCAGATGCATTTAAACACAATTGGTCAAGCTTAACCCTATATACAGGCACGCATGCACACCAAATGCTCTGCAGCCACCTAGTGAATGATGTAGGAAATGTGACAATGATACACACATCAAGATTCCACAAACAGCAACATGATAGTGACCAGATAAAAGGCCTGCTTGAATGATCTTGAGAGATCCCCAGCATCAGGGACGACAACCCTGTTATTCTTTAACATGCTCCAATGAAATAATTTGTATTCACCCAACAGGCAGATAGAATCTTGGTTTAATGCGACACCTGAAATAGTGCTGCTCTGTCAGAAATGCTACCTCAGCAAGACACTGGAGAGTTAGCTAGGATTTTAGAGTTCATAACTCGGAGTGGGACTTGGTCCCAGAACTTTGTGATTCAACTGGTAAGTGTTTCACAAACAGAGCAACAGCTGACGTTGGGAAGTTATCAGCCTGGGATAACACTTGCTCCAATACAGACAACCAAAGTACATTAAATTTAGAAAATCACAACATTATAAAAATAATGTTTTAATTTACTTTTATTGGAGAAATTGCCATCTCAACACACCTGAAAACAACAAACCAAATGAAACAGTCACTGACAAAGCTAGTTGTTTCCATCACTTTCTAAAAGACAAAAATAGTTATTGGAACAAAATGTCCAGATTAAGTACAAAATAATAATGATGGAAGAGAGAGCATTTGGCAAGAAAATATTGAGGCAGACTTCAACTTAACCTGGTGTAGACACAGGGAACTGGTGAGAAGGTACACATTAGAAACACAATCACAGGAGCCATGGGATGCCATTTGGCCCCTCGGGCCCGTTCTGCTATTCAACATGATTATGCACTCTTATAGTTGAACTCCACTTTCCTGTTCAAATCCCTTTATTCTGTGATTACAAAAACAACACAGCCTTAAACATGCATTCATACCCATTTGGGTAGAGAGTGTGCAATATTCATAACCCCTGTGCAAAGAAATTTCTCCTCATCTCAGTCCTAAATAAAAGTAACCCCTTATCTGAGACCATGCCCATGTCTTAGAACACAGACACACAGAGCGAGCAAGCGCACGAGACGACCCTGTCACTCCCTTCAGTCTCATCACTTCTCATTCTTCTGAACTTCAGGCAGTATAGGACCATTTTACTCTCTCTCTCTCTCTCTCTCATAATAAGATTACCACCTCATTTCAGCAACCTATCTAGTGAATATTCAATATACCACCTTCAAAGTGAGTATACCCCTCTTTAGAAATGGATACCAAAACTGGGCACAAAATGTCTCAAAATAAAATATTAATTGTGAGCATTTGGATCAAATACACCCATAGTCCAGAAATATACAAAACATCTCCATTTCTTCATTTAAAATGAGTCATTGAGTTCTTCAACTTGTGAACAATGTTATAGTTTCACAGCAAGATTTCAAAACACCACCTTAACACTGGGCAATGACACTAATTGTCATGAACACATCCAAGTGGAAGAATAAGCACTGGTCTGGTACCATGCCTGGCATATAGACCAAATTGAGCCAAGTTTAGCAGTGGTATAGCTGGGTTAGCTAGATGACCGGTTTTCAATGCAGAATGATGCCAACATCATAGATTCAATTCCCGCAATCACTGAGCTCACTACGAAGATGACGCCTTCTCAACCTCATCCCTCGCCCGAGGCGGCCCTCAGGTTAAACCCACCACCAGTTGTCTCTCTCTAATCAGAGAGAGAGCAGCTTTATAGTCCTCTGGGACGATGACATTTTTACCAAAGGATCGATTAGCTCAGTTGGCTGCTCAACTGGTTTGCTATGCAGTGTGATGCCAACGCGTGGGTTCAAGTCCTGCACTGGCTGAGGTTTCCATGAAGAAAATGCCTTCTCAACCTCTACCCTTGTCTGGGGCATGGTGAGCCCCAGGTTAAACCACCAATCATTCAACAGAGCAGCCCCCTATGGTCTGGTAATGGTAACTTTACCTTTTACTTTTGTGATAATGACACTGGATTATTAATCCAGGCCAAACTTGAGGGCATGGGTTCACATCTAACCATGGCAGATAAAATCTAGAATTAAAAATCAATTATAATGGCAAGCAAGTATCCACCGCCAATTGTTGTAAAAAATCCATCTGGTTCATTGATGTCTTTGGGGAAAGCCTTAGAAGGAGACTGACCTACATAGGACTCCAGACTCAGTGCTCAAGTTAACTGCTCCAACAACACAAGAAGCTTGACACCATCCAGGACAAAGCAGTTTGCCATTGGGCATTCCAGCTAAAACTTTCAATGTTCAATTTACCATCAATACATGGCAACAACAGAGTGCATCATCTAGAAGATGCACTGCATCAAGTATCTTTCAACAGCACCTTCCAAACTCCTTGCCATTTAGAAGGCCAACGGCAGCAGATACATGGGAACACCACCATCTACACGTGCACCTCCAAGCCATTCACCATCCTGACTTGGAACAATATTACTGTCACTAAATCTTGGAAATAAATGTTGGCCTGGCCAGTGACAGGCACTTGCCAATCTCAAATTAGCCCTGCATCACTGGCTTTAAAAAGCATAGATTCTCGACAGGTAGCCTAGTACACCAAGTTTATGACAGGTAATCAAAATTGGGATTTCTGTTGGTTTGTCTTTCTAATAATTCTCTTATGGAACTCTCTGGGATAGAGTTAACACTCTAAGCTCTAAACTCCGATATTGTTTCCATTTATTACAACATATTGAGTCAAATAACAGATTTTTAAAAAATTCTCTTTAGAAGAATAAAAACATTCCAAATAGCTATTGAACAATTTAGCTCAACAGTGGGACACAAATATTTTTCCCCCACAAGAGCTTGTCTTCATGTGCACCTACAATGTAGATAAGTGTACATGAATTAGAGATAAGTGCACGATATGTCCCACAGGATTACTGAACAAGAACATCTGGATTTTAAAATTCTCCTAAACATATGCATGTTGGAGCATCAGCCTTAGCTCCCTGATAAAACTGCTACAAAACATTCTACTGATCACAATTGGCCAAAGTTTCAAGGAATTTTAATCATTTTCAAAAGGAGCCAATCATTTTACACTGGTGAGAACTTGGTAATTAGTGTATACAAGCAACAAGATGTACTACAGTATTTTGCAAGGCTCCTTCAACAGCCCTTCCCAAACCCACAACCTCAACCACCAAGAGATACAAAGGCACATTCCTGTCACACTACCACCTGCAAGTTCTCCTCTGTACCCCACACAATCCTGATTTGGAAATAAATCGCTGTTCCTTCAAATGTTGCTCGATCAAAACCTGAAACTCTCCTTAAAAGCACAGAGAATCTGTGTATACCTTATGCATTGCATCAGTTCGAGGAGGCAGCTCACCACCACCTTCTCCAGGACAATCAGGGATGGGTAACAAATGCTGGCCCAGCCAGCAACACCCACACCTGTAATGCCATTAAAAAAGCTGCATGAGTCACTGAGTGCCCAACTGTTCTGTAACGCAACTGAATTTATTTAAAACAAAATAACCATGTGAAGAAGAGTCAAAGTATATATTGGGAGTGGTTGGAAGCCAATAACCCAGCAGATGTGCCAAGTCACAGCTGCTGAATGCCATGGAAAACCATGCTTGATTTCAACAAACGGCAAGAAATCTGTCATATCAAATTACCAGCCTGAAGAACAGTTGGTATCTATCATAACTTTGTGCAGGCATTATTACAGCATGGTTAAGTTGAAGGGTGTGAAACTCTACCAGTCACAATTTGCCTATTTACACAGATGATCACAATTTCTAATAAATTACTATTAGAATCATAGAATCCCTACAGTGTGGAAGCAGGCCATTTGGCCCAAGTCCACACCAACACTTTGAAGAGAATCCTACCCAGGCCTAAACTCCTACCCTCTCCCTGTTGCTCTGCATTTCCCATGGCTAACCCACTCAACCTACACATCCCTGGACACTATGGGCAATTTAGCATGTCCAAGCCACATAACCTGCATATCTTTGGACTCTGCGAGGAAACCGGAGCATTAAGAGGAAACCCACGCAGACATGGGAAGAATGTGTAAAATCCACACAGTCAAAAGGTGGAATTGAATCTGGATTCCTGACACTGAGGCAGCAGTACTAACCACTGAGCCACCACCACGCCACCTATTAAGGTCAGGCGGGGATGCCTACTGCCAAACAGAACTAGGGAATAATGCTTATATGTTAATGAAAGAATAGTTCAATGTTGAGGTAGTGGTGCAGTGGTGATGTCACTGGACACACCATCCAGAGTCACAGTTTTATGTTCTACAATGGCTCTTATAGTGCAGTGGTAATGTTCCTATCTCTGAACCTGAAGGTCCTGGTTCAAGTCCCATCTGCTCCAGACATATATGTCTGAACAGGTTGATGAAAAATATTACTTATACCCCATATATAAAAATATGGGGGTTTTGAGATGCGAGAGGTAGCATAAAACTCCAACTAGAAAACATGCCTGGTTAACCAACACTTTTGATGTTTAATACTTAACATTAAAATCTAATCCGATCCCACTGATGGGACCAAATAGGCTGACCAATTCTTATGTCTGCCACTCTGTCTTCCTCTCCAGCCTAACACCGCTGCATCCTCCACAGAAGTCAAATTTTATCTGAACAGCTCCAACAGTTTCACTGTTGAATTGCAAAATGGATAAACATTAAGACACTTTACAAAGAAAATTTTCAAGCAAGTGATCATAAAGTTAATTTTTAACTGATGTACACGTCCTTTTGAATCTAAAAAAGGTGCAGTGGAAACTGATTGGGACATTAGACTGTAAAGCACCAGAGAGAATTTCGAAGAATTTTTAAATACTTTGAGTTGTTGTGATCAGAAATGCACCAAGAAGTCAATGGAAGCACACTCAACAGTAATTTTCATAAGGGATTGGATGAACACTTGAACAGGAAAGATTCAGCAGGACAATGGGAAAGGAGGGGGACTTGGACCAATTTCAAAGCTCTTTCAAAGAACTGCCACAGGTTTAAAGGGCCAAAGGGTCTCCTCCTCTGATTGGAGGAAGGGAAGTGAAAAAAGTTTTTCTTAAATGACAGGGAATTGGGAATTGTTGATGTCCAAAGAGACCTGGGTGTCCTAGTTCAGAAGTCACTGAAAGCTAACAAAGATGCAGCAAGCAATTAGCAAGATAAACGTTCACCTTTAATCACAAGGAGATTCAGTACAGCAGTAAAATAGCTTCCTGCAATGGTAGAGCCATGGTGAGATCATACTTGGAATATCGTGTACAGCTATAGTGTCTCTACTTCAGAGGTTATCCTTGCCATAGAAACAGTGCAGCAAAAGGTTCAAACTAATGCCTGAGAAGGCAGGGTCTCTGATGAGAAGTGTCTGCAGAGACTGCATTGTACTGTCTAGAATTTAAGTGAATGAAAAGTGATCTTATTGAAAGTTACAAAATTCTGAAATGTGGATGTAGGAAGGACACTTCCCTGGCGAGAATCAGGAACACAGTCTCAGGATGAGGGTAGGTCATTTAGGATAAAGCTGAGGAGAAATGTCTTTGCTCATAGGGTGGTGAATCCATGGAATTATCTACCCCAGAGGGCTGTGGAAACTCAGTCATTGGAATGGTTGACTTGAAAGCTTTGCAGATACTAATGACGTCAAGAGATTTGTCAATAACACAGGAATATAATGTTGAAGTAGTAGATGACCAATGATCTAGAATGGAAGATCAATTCAAGATGTAACTTTTCTCCCCTCAATGAAAAATTGGAAATTTATGCAGACATGGGGAATGGAACTCACGGCTGCAGTAAGTCTTTCTTAGCTTACAGTAAACACAAGTTCAGATTTCCAAAATATATTAGGGATTAGATATTGACTCACCAACTGGCAGGCCTAAGATATGCTCTGGAGAAGGAAGGGCAAAGCGGAATCTCCGGGTGTCACGGGAAACAATCTGAGAAGAGCAAACACAGTTACGTCCTTGAAATACTGTCATGCGCATTTCCAACTGTAAAATTTCCCACACAGTATTCATCCAATGAGGAAGCCAGAATGGAGCTGATTAGCGTTATAATTGTTAGAGATTACTGGGTGAAAACAAACCAAGATGCTTCTAGAATCTTGGCGGTCACATGATACAATGCCAATGGACTTACTAACTAATCAGTGATCAATCTTTATCGACGAGAGAGTGTCTAATGGGCCCAGGTGCACAGTGAGTGAGGAAAACCCCAGTAAAGCATGGATCCCAAGTCACCTGTTCTACCTGAGCTCATTAAATGCACAATAACTGCCTGTGGAAATGAATGGGCCAGGCAGCAGTACTCAAACCATGGGTCGCAACCCCCCGTGAGGCGGCAGGGACATCTTTTGCTTGCGTAGATGATGCAAGACAGTGCTAGAGGCACCATTCATGCAACATCACAATGAATGAATGATGTACCTGGCCAGACTCCACCTTTCTGTGCGAGCATCAGCACCTAGCCCAGCACGTATCATCCATTCCCAAGTGCCCTCATGATGTGATTAGGAACACCTCCTTGAACCGCTGCAATCCATGTGGTGTAGTGCAGTGCTACTAAAAAGGAAGCTCTTGGATTTTGACCAAGCAATAGTGAAAAAAAAAGGCAATTTTTTTCAACCGCAAAATGCTATGTATCTTGGATGGGAACTTGCAGGTGGTGGTATTCCAATTCATCCACTGAATGAGAGGGAGAGTGTGTTATTGGGGAAGCCATCTGCACCATTAAAAAAAAAATTAATCAAAGCTACCTATTAAAATCTCCTTCAACTGCATCTGCACCATCTACGAGAATAATGCCACCACTTGCAAGCTCCCTTGCAAACAATTTACCATTCGGACTTGGAAATATATTGCCATTCCTTCAGTTGTGTTGAAATCCATCCATAACAGGTCAGCATGTCACAACACCACACCGACTACACCAGTTCAAGGCGGCAGCTCCCCACCACCTTCTCAAAGGCAATTAGAGATGGGCAACACCTATATTCCATGAAAAGATATAATAGAATAATTTAAATCATTAGCTTTCAAGTTAGTATGGAACAAGGGAATTCCAGGGCTAGGTTATATTCCTGATTCATAGGATCCAGAAATTGGCCAAGCTGCCTCTGTATCAAGGTCTGTCTGGACTGAACTTCAAGATCAACTGCAAGGTATCATTCCCAGAGGAGCCATGTTCATGAATCCACGAATCCAAATATATAGAGGGTATAGGTTTATGTGGGTGGGGAAAAGATTTTAAAAGGGAATTAAAGGGGCAACTTTTTCATGCAGAGGGTGGTGCATGTATGGAATGAGTTGCCAGAGGAACTGGAGGAGGCTGGTACAATTACAACATTTAAAAGGCATCTGGATGAGCATATGAATAGGAAGGGTTTGAAGGGACGTGGGCCAAAGTCTGACAAGTGGGACTAGATTCAGTCTGAATATCTGGTCAGCATGGACAACTTGGACCGAAGGGTCTGTTTCTGTGCTCTACAACTCTATGACACTATAACCAAAGAAATTCCACTCATCTCCCATCTTTGCCAAAGTGAGAATGCAAAGTGCTGTGCAAATGCAGTATAACTTAAGTTTCCCAACAATGACTCAACATTGAAAATAACGTTTTAAAAAAAAAAAAAATCAGTCACAATAAACCATTTTTGAGAAATACAAAAATTGGGAGGAAAACAGGAAAAACCCTGCAGAGCAATCTCAGTAGTAGTGAATAATAAATTCAGAAACAGTTCTCAGGCTTTTAAAACCTCCCCATGAACAAAATAATTTGGGCTACAATGCAGGACATGATAGCCCTGACTGCCTGGAGCCTAGAAAAAAATATTTTGAACATCTCTAAGCCAAGAGTCCATGATATGCCATTGGTTTATCTGTAACAAGATAACATACAATAAACATCAGCAATGGTGCCATTACACAGACCGGCCATATCCCTGACTGATTCTAAGCCAAGTTAATTTAATCCTTCACTGTCTGTAACAGCAAGGTTGTGTATAAGTTGCAGTAAATCATTAATCATTTACTTTGGACTGTGATAAGCAGCTTCAGGAACAAAAGCCAAGTCTGTAAAGTAAACTTCACCTTCATCCAACTTTACAAAGGATATCACAGACTGATGATAACAAATAGAAGCGAAGTTTATATTCGTGCATTAGGTTCAAACATCTTGCGTGTGTGGTTCACGGTTGACTATGCTGGCAAGGCACACAGTTATTAGAAAATCACAGAACAGTGCAGAATGAAGCAAGAACACCATAGTTCATCCCACGGTGTGTTTTCACCACAGACATGAAAATATTTTCAATTGGATAATCATTCAATATCATTTTGAAGGCCATGAGTGAATGTACCTCCACTGCACTGCATTGAGGCAGAGCATTCCTGATCTCAACCATTAACTGCATAAAGAATGTTTTCCTCATTTCACTATTAGTTCAGTTGATATTTATCTTCAGTAGATCTCATCTGGTTCTCAATCTTTCTGCAAAGGGAGGGGTGTATCCTTTCCTATTCTGTCCAGACCCTCTTTGTTGATACCCACGACAGGTAGTTGATCTGCACTGCACACAGAATGGCTTTCAATTTGTGTAGTTGTTTCTTTTTACAAATTTTTCAAATAAATTTTGAAATCCAAACTCCATTGTCCATTTCACTTGGTTTATAAAGAAGAGTGAAGATTATCTAAGATTACAAAGAGATCTTGGCACAGTGCGTTAAAGGACCGAAGAGTAGCAGATGGAGTTTTATTTGGATAAATATGATGTATTGTGTTTTGGCAAAACAAACAAAGGCAAAGGCAAGACTTATACAATTAAAATTAGGGCCTTGGGCAATGTTGTAGAACAGGGAGATCTAGGTATAAAAAACAGAAGTTGCTGGAAAAGTTCAGCAAGTCTGGCAGCATCTGGGAAGAAAAAAATCATCGTTAACAGAACTGAGGAAGGGTCATCAGACAAAACGTTAACTGATTTTTGTTTTTCTTCACAGATGCTGCCAGACCTGCTGAGCTTTTCCAGCAACTTCTGTTTTTGTTCCTGATTTACAGCATCCACAGTTCTTTTGGTTTTTATTTAGGGAGGCCTAGGTGTTCAGGTACATAATTCTTTGAAGTTTACATCACATATAGATAGGGTGGTCAAGGCGTTTAGCATGCTTGCCTTCATTACTCAGACCTCTGAATACAGGAGTTGAGACATCATGTTGAGGTTGTACAGGATGTTGGTTAGGCCTCTTCTGGAGCTCAGTTCTGGTCTCCCTATTGTAGGGAAGATATTTACCAGAATGTTACTGGGAATGGTGGGTTGGAGTTATAAGGAGAGGTTGGATAGGCTGGGACTTGTTTTAATAACACTGAAGCATAGGAGGGTGAGGAGTGATCTTCTAGAGCATCAAAAAAAAAAAAAAAAAAAACGAGACAGTATAGATAAGGTGAATGACAATTTTTGTTTTAAAATGCAGAGAGTGGTTCGTGTGTAATGAACTTCCAGAGGAAGTGGTGGATGCAGGTACAGTTTAAAAGACATTTAGATAAGTACATGAATAAGAAATGTCTGGAAGGATATGGGCCAAGCGCAGGCAGGTGGAACTAGTTTAGTTTGGGATTATGGTCAGCATGGACTGATTGGACTGAAGGGTCAGTTTCTGTGCTGTGTGACTAAGCAGCTTAGACAAAATTTCATGGTGCAACTGACCTTAAATCCTTTGAAAACAGCCTATTTGCATAAATAGATATAAATGTTTACTGCAAAGCTATTTTCTCAAATTGAGACTTCCTGTTTTGATCATTCTTGAATCACTTAAGGACTAAGGTTTCTTACCTACTCTCCTTCTATCCTGTAGTACATTGATCCCATTTCCCTTTGCTCATCTGACACTATTAAAAAGTTATAATTTAACCCCTCATGGTCTATGCTGTCCCAGTCATTTATTTTCTTGCTCAATGTATCTGGCAGATATTACTCATATTTGCAGCAGTAATGATTTATCTAATGGCATTGTACTGCTATCCAGCGGACTTTTCAGTACGACTAAAAAATCCTCTTCTCCAAGAGACAATAAAAGTTATAGTAACCATCGACCCATCAAGATGTTGAGCTTAAATCGTGATTGAAGTTAAAGTGCCTTGAGAAAATGATAACAAGTCAGTTGAATCATTGCTTTTCGATGAAGTTTATTTCAGAGCAAGTTCACTCACCTCTTTATCGATCAACCTCAGCGGATACTTCGTATTTGGGTCCTCAAGTGTGACTGGTGGACCCTTAACTTTGAGCTGAAGTAGGTTCAAAATGAAGTCAAGCAACGACCTCAGAATGGAGCCAATTGCCTACAGAATGGAGATGAATACTATCACATCTCTTACAGCACAGGAAGAGGTCATTCAGATCACTATCTGTATTTGGTCAGTTGGCTTAGATGATTACAGCATGTCTCAGCAATACACCAATAGCACAATATCAATATCCGTACTGTCTGTGATTGTTCACAGAAGTCCTGCCTCCTCACCTTGCTTGTGGATTAGTATCATTCAAGCTCTAATATAGATAGACATTGATGGTCCTTCAAGGACACAGACATTACCTGGCTCTTTGAACAAGTTTGCCAATTTAACCCCAGCTCCAAGTCTTTTCCACATGTCCTTGCAAATTAATTCTTCCAGTGCAAGTTCCCACTGAATCTCATTCTCTCACCTTTCAGGCTGTGCCTTCCAAATTTTTAATGATCTGAGGAAATTTTTCTCTTGTAGTCCTCTTTGCCAATTATTTTAAACATTTTCCCAACCAACCCACTTTTCCTTTCTTCCCCTCGGTAACATTTTTTGCCTCAGTCAAAAAATTTTTTTTTTTTTTATTAACACCTTGACAGGAAGTCTGCAATCAAACACACCGGCTTAGCGAGCAAGTCTACAACCTCATCCACAATGCGAGCTACCAGTCTTCTCAAAAACATTGTAATGGTTCTTGCCTCTACATGTTAAGGGTCCTACTGTTCAAGGTGTACTCCCCTTACCTTGGCCTCTCAAAATACTTTACACTTCACATTTTTAAACAGATTCAGACTTTTTTTTGAGCCAGAAAAGAACCAGTGACCTAAGCCAAAGTTTGTGGATTTAAGTCCCATGCTTGACTCAAAACTTCAGTAGACACTCCATTGAGGGAGCACCAGACCATCTGAGGGGCAGTACTAAAGGTAGTGCTGCACTGTCCAAAGGACAGTATAGAAGGGAGCGCTGCACCCTCCGAGGGTCAACACAGAGGGGAGCACCGCAACATCCTACTTAAGTATAGAGGGATATGCTGCATCCCCCAAGGGATTGGGCTGGGGAAAGCACCATACTGCCTGAGGGGGCAGCAACAGGGAAATACTGCACTAAAGTTAGCATCTTTTTGTTGAAACATTGAACTAGGGCTCTTTCTCCTCTTCTTTACAAGTTGATGTAAAACATTTAAGGCAGCACTGGGTGAAGAGGAGCTCTTCCTGATGTCTTCATCAATATGTATCCCTCAATCATCTCACTAACAAGCAGCCATGATCTGTTTGTGGGAGCTTGCTGCACATAAGTTGATGGCTGTGTTTCCTTCATTACAACAGGGATCATTGCACTTCACATATATTTCATTGGCTATCACAAACTTTTTCAGACATTTAAGGAAAGAGAAACTTGCAGGTATAATTTCCTACATATTCTTTACTCAGAGGGTGATGAATATTTGTAATTCTCTACCTTAGACGGCTGTGGAAGCTTAACATTTGAGCGTGCTCGAGACTGCAGTCAATAGATTTATGGACACGAATGATATGAAGAGGCATGGGAAAGTGTTATTGAGATAGATGATCAGCCATAATCCAATTCAATGGTAAAACAGACTTAATGGGCTGAAGGGCCCATTCCTGTTCCTGTGTTCCATATAGCCCCTTTCATGGCTAGACTTCACAAAATGCTTTTTTAGATAACTGATTTTTTTTAAAAGTGTAATCATGGTTGTAATGTAGGAAAATCCAGCAGCCGATTTTGTGCATAATAAGATCCTATAAATAGTAAAATGCTATATTGGCAGACAATCATTTTTGTGACGTTTGAGGGATAAACATTATCCCATGGACCAAGGGAATACTTCCGCTCTTCTCTGAAACACAGCTAGGGGGATCTTTTAAATCTAAAGAGGGATTTCAATCGTACACTGATGTGTCAGTCTTCATTTGTGTTCAGGTCCTCGAGTGTGAACTGAAAACAACTTTCTGACTCAAGAGCCGAGAACACAACATAACAGTTTTCAAAAAGGCGTTGCAGAAACATGAGTCAAGAAGCTATAAGCAGCCAGTCCTGTTACTTTGTTAGATCAATGCTTCCGGGCTCTGGGCCAATGGTTTTAGTCAGACTTTCCAATGCCAGAGCCCAGGATAGGCGGAGACTATTCTGGCTACACCCACCCAGCCAGCCTGTCACCTCACCTGGCGCTGGGGGTACCAGATTTACCCAGTTGAGAATGGCAAGTTAACACAACGTTGGGGGGGTGTCAGAAACCCGTTTAAAAAAAATGCCAGACAGCTAAACGCTCCAGCCACAGTTCCCCATCCTTTATCGGCCTATCAGTAAGCCAGCCCAGAGATAACAATGCGCCGAATCACCCTCAAACTCAACACCGAATTCATCTCAATTTTACTTTCTCCTCTTCATTCCCCCTTTCATGGGCATTTAAAAGGATAAGCAATAAAAGCCGGCCTTGCCAACGATGCACACATCTTTTGAACAATTATGAAATACCTCCTCTACATTTATTTGATTTTTACATTCTCCAATCACACATAGCTCAACGTTTTGATTTTCCTTCTTTTTCACTCTCCCTTTCCCCCGTTCCTTCAATTCCTGCAGTCCTTCTTCTGCAATCCAATCGTTTACCTTCAACTAGTTTACTAACCTCCTTGTGCCGATCCTTCCCTCAACCCAATTAACCCCAGTTCTCTCATTCTTTCCTCGATCCCCGTCAACGCAATTCCTCCTACCCCAATGCCTCACTGCAATCCTTCTATCCTCTCCCTCCTCTTACCCCAATCACTCGGCTCCACATTGTTTCTCCTCCCCGAATCCGGACACAAAGTAACCACAGCCGAGTCCCGCCCACCCGCCTTATTCGGATTGGGTGCCCCGCCCCGACGACTGCAGTCTCTATTGGCTGGTACCACAGCACTCCCGCGCTTCAATTGGACAGTTGCCCCGCTAGTTGTACGAGAGTGACAGGGGGTGGACCAATGGGAGGGCTCGTTGCCGCCCCGGCTGCCGGATACGATCTCGGGGCTGCGGGGATAGTTTGTATCAGCGGTGGATCCGGGGTAGCAGCATGGCATCAGGGTGAGTAACTCCATTTCACTCCACATCTCCCCTCATCCTCTCTCACTCCACATCTTCCCCTCTTCCCCCATCCTCTCTCACTCCAGCTCCACTCCACATCTCTTCTTCCCCATCCTCTCTCACTCCAGCTCCACATCTCCCTTGTTCCTCCCCATCCTCTCTCA
>NC_063349.1:45139340-45160100 GCF_021869965.1 Rhincodon typus | reverse complement strand
AAGGGTCTAGACCCGAAACGTCAGCATTCCTGCTCCTCTGATGCTGCTTGGCCTGCTCTGTTCATCCAGCTCTACACCTTGTTATCTCAGATTCTCCAGCATCTGCAGTTCCTACTATCTCATGTCGATGTGAACAGCCATTTCCATATCAATGTGCCGTACGATATCAAACCTGATTACTTTAAGAGGTGTCAGCTGATAGGTGAGAAATATAAATCAGGCAAAATGTTGCTTTAGCCTTTAATCTCTGTTTAGTCTCATTCTATATGTACAATTCCCGAATATTTCAATTGCCTTTTTGATACTTTGTCACTGGTTGGCTTGCACATTTCCATTAAGCAGGAAGAGTGGATCATTCCTGAAAAGGCAAATGAATCAGAACCTGTGAGAAAAAGTAAATGTTATCTGGGTAGGACTAATATCTCTATCTCCAGTCTACGTTTATCCCTGCACTTAAGTTTTTAGAGTCAAAAGAGTCACAGGGTCATACAGCATGGAAACAGACACTTCAGTCCAACTAGTCCATGCCGACCATGTTTAATACTGGCCTGCCTGCGTTTGGCCAATATCCCTCTAAACATTTCCTGTTCTTTTACTTAGCTAAATTTCTTTTAAATATTCTAACTGTAACTGCATCCAAAACTTCCTCCGGCGATTCATGCCACGCACTACGCACTGTCTGTGTAACAAAGTTCCTCCTCAAGTCCTTTTTTAAAAATCTTACTCTTTTCACCTTAGAAATATGTTTCTAGTTTTGAACTCCCACACGTTTAGGGAGAAGACCTTTGCTACACACCTAATTTCCGCACCTCATGATTTTATAAACATTTATAAGGTCACCTCTCAACCTCTTACACACCAGTGAAAAAAGTCCTAATCTATCCAGCCTTCCGTTATAACTCAAACCGTCTATTCCCGGCCACATCCTTGAAAATCTTTTCTGAACCCTCTCCAATGTGATAATATCCTACCTATAACAGTGACCAGAACCAACACAGTACTGACCAACCTCCTGTCAAACCTTAATATGATGTCCCAACTCCTGTATTCAAAACCCTGAGCAATGACGACAAGTGTGCTAAACCTTTTCTTAACCACCCTGTCTACCCTGTGACGCATATTTCAAAGAATTATGTACCTGAACCCTTAGGTCTCTCCGTTCTGTGACTTTCCAGGGCTCTGCCGTTAATTGCATTAATCCTGTCTTTGTTTGTTTTACTAAATTGCAATACCTCGCATTTATCCAAATTGAACTTCATTTGCCACTCCTTAGCCCAACTGATCAAGATTTCTTTGTAATCTTAGATAACCATCTTCACTGTTCACTGTACCACCAATTTTGATGTCATCCACAAACTTACTAACCATGCCTCGTATATTGTCATCCAAATCATTGATTATAAATCTCAGACAAAAGTGGACTCAATACTGATCTCAATGGAAAAATGTTTGTCACAGGCTTCCAGTCTGAAAAGCGGCTCTCACCACCACCACTCTCTATCTCCAATCATAAAGCCAATTTTGAATCAAATTGACAAGCTCACCCTGAATCCCATGTGATCTAACTTTACTAATTAGTCTAGCATGCAGAACCTTATCAAAGGCTTTACTATAGTTCAAGTAAATTATGTCTACTGCTCTGCCTTCATAGAATCATAGAATCATAGAATCATAGAATCCCTACAGTGTGGAAACAGGCCCTTTGGCCCAGCAGTTCCACACCAACCCTCACAGCATCCCACCCAGGCCCATTCCCTTACAACCCACCCAATCTACACATCCTTGAACACTATGGGCAATTTAGCATAGCCAATTCGCCTAGCCTGCACATCTTTGGACTGTGGGGGGAAATCGGAGCACCCGGAGGAAACCCACGCAGACACGGGGAGAACGTACAAACTCCACAAATTTGTGAGATATGATTTTCCTCACACAAAACCATGCTAACTAGCCCTAATCATTCCTTGCCTCTCTGAATGCATGTTAACCCTTCATCTGCTTCATCAATTACCTTCCTTCCATTGAAAGTTTAAGAGTGGGGTTGTTTGCTGATGACAGCACAATGTTGAGCAGGATTTGTGACTCATCAGATTCTGAAGCAGTCCATGTCCAAATCTAATATGGTATGGACAATGTACAGCCTTGGCTGACGCATGACAAGCAACACTCTTACCACACAAAATGTCAGACAATGACCATCATGAACAGTAGGGAATGTCACCATCGCCATTCAACATCCAATGGCTTTACCATTGCTGAATCCCCTGCTATTAACATCCTGGAGTCTATCCAAGCCCATAAACAGCTGCGGATAGATCAGCAGATCAGAAGCTAGGAATTCTGCAGCCAGCAATCTTTCTCCTGTCCCACCAAAACCTGTCCACAAGCCACAAGAAGTGTGATGGAACACTCCCCACTCCCCTGCATGAGTGCAGCTCCAAGAGTACTCAAACAATTTGACACAGTCAGTGACCAAGTAGCCCACTTGATCTGTCCCCATCCACAATTATTCATTTCCACCACCTCCGAAACTCAGCAGCAGTTATGTGTACCATGACACTCCTTAGACAGCACCTTCCAAACTCAATACCACTGCCATCTGGAAGGAAAAAGGCAACATTTTGGTAATAGTGATCATAACTGAGTTGTCTGACACAATTATTGAAAAGGATAAAGATAGACCAAGAGTCGGAGTTTTAATTTGAGTAAGTCCAACCCTACCAAGCTGAAAAGAGATTCAGCTAAAGTGAACTGGAAGCAACAATGACAAATGGCAAGTATTCTGAGGGGAGATTAAAGTGGTTCCAATAAAATGTGTTCTCACAAAGTAAAATGGTCAGGTTGCTAAATCCAGAGCTCCCTTGACATCAAGGAACATACAAGCAGAAAAGGAAAGGTCATGTCAGACACTGAGCACTCAATACTACAGAAAGCAGAGAGGAATGTGGAATGTGGAGGGGTGTAATCCGAAAGGAAATTAGAAAGGGACCAGAATGCGAAATGATACTGGCAAGAAACATCAAGGCGATCTTCAGCATTTTTTTTCAAATACAGAGAAAGAAAACAAGTAAAGGCATGGCCATAAAAGACAGACAATTTTGAATTTGCTTCTTATGGGGTGTTGAAACTTAAAGGGCCTCAACAATGAGGTCTATATTGAGGAACTTGGGAGAATCATCTGAGAAATCCATCAGACCCTACTCGAAGTTGTGAGAAGATAATTGCATTTAGGAACATGACATCCGGGCATCGAGACAGGGTGGTAAAGATTGCACAGTTTGGGAATTTTGTGATTTTGGATCATAACAGAAATTGTGAGTTTTGTCAAAAAGAGCAAGGAGGCATATGTACAATTTAGGAAACCAAAGACAGCCACAGCCCTTGGAAAAAAAAACAAAGCAGGAAAAGCTTAAACAAGGAATAGGGAGGGCTAAAAGGAGCCATGGAATGTCTTTTGCAAACAGGATTAAGGAAAATTACAAGCTGTTTTATGGAATATAAGAAACGAGAGCGTAGGTAGGGAAAGGGTAAGTCCACTCAAGGACAAAGGTGGGAATTTATGCATGGAGCTGGAGGAATTGGGTGAAATCCTTAATGAATACTTTGCATCCAGCTATTCTGAAAGGAGGGTAAAGTAGTTCCAAGAAAATGTATTCTCACAAAGTGAAAAGAGTCAGGCCGCTAAGTCCAGAGCTCCCTGAAAGTCTACACGCAGAAAAGGAAAGCTTTACGTTAGACAGTGGGATTTATCTTCTTCTTGTGATTTCTACCTCACCCTAACTAAATCACTTCTCAGCTCAGCAAAACTGGACTCACCCAAATTAAAACTCCAACTCTTGGTCGTACCAATTTTTGTAGATGCTCCATAGAAAGCATTCTGTCCGGATGCATTGCAGCTTGGTATGGCAACTGTTCCGCCTAGGATGATAAGAAACTACAGAGAGTTGTGCGCACAGCCCAGTTCATCACGGAAGGCAACCTTCCATCCTTTGACTCCATCTATACTTCTTGCTGCCTCGGAAAGGCAGCCAATATCATCAAAGACCCCTCCCACCCTGGTTATAATTTCTTCCAATCTCTTCTCTCAGTCAGAAGACACAAAAACTTAAACACCAGTTTAAACCAACAGTTTCAAGAACAGCTTCGCCGCCTACTGTTATTAGACTTCTGAATGGACCTCTCTAATTTCAAATTTAATGTTGATCTTGCTCTTTCTGCACCTTCTCTGCGGCCGTTACATTGTATTCCTCACTCTGATCTATTACCCTAATGCACTGTGTATGGTATGATCTGCTTATACTGCACGCAAAACATTTTTTTTTACTGTATCTAGGTACATGTGACAATAATAAATCAAATCAAATCAAATCAAAACAGAAAGACACGGTGGATGGTGAGTCTAGAAATGGATATGCTGACATTTAACAGCATTTCATTATTTAACAAAAAGGGAGGTGCTAGGTGTTTTGAAAAGCATTAAGGTAGAAAAGTCTCCAGGACCTGATGGGATCAAACCCAGAATGTGACGGGAGAAATTGCGGAGCCGTGTACAAAGTCGTTATATTTTCTTTAATCACAGGATAGCTACTAGAGAATTGGAGAATAGCCACCATTGCTCATTTAAGGAGAGCAACAAAAATAATCCAGGAAATTACAGGCCTGTGAGCCTTACGCTAGTGATAGGGAAATTATTGGAGAAGGTTCTTAGGGATAGGATTTACTCACTTTTGGTTTAAAACAAAATGGACCTACCAGTGATAGGCAGCATGGCTGTGTGCGGGGGAGGTCGTGTCTCATGAACTTGATTGAATATTTTGAGGAAGTGACAAAAGTTATTTATGAGGGCATGGGGCTGAATGTTGTCTGTATGGACCATAACAAGGTGTTTACTACTTCTTTCTGCTTGATCATTGTTCTGTGATCCACTCTCCCAAGATATGTTGTCGCATAGTGAGACTGGCTGATATAATGTGGGATCATCAGGTAATAGCATCTTTAACAAGAGAGAATTAAACTGTCTCACCTTGTCATCGTTTGGCATTACCATTGCTGGATCCTCCATTATCAACATTGTATTGAGCAGAAACTGAACTGGACCAGCCATATAAATGCTACAAGACTAGGTTTGAGGCCAAGGGTTTTACAACAAGTAACTGACCTCCTCACTCCCCAAAGCCTGCCCACCATCTTCAAGGCATAAGTCAGGAGTCTGATGGAATATTCCCCACTTGCCTGGAAGAGTGCAGCTCCAACAACTATCAAGAAACTTGACACTGTCCAGGACAAAACAGCCTGCTTGATTAGCATCACATTCAGAAACGTTCAACTCCTCCACCACATGAGAGTGTAGTTGAAGTAGGAAACCTTACAACGTTTAAAAAATACTTGGATGAGCTCTTAAAGTAGCATAACATGCAATGCTGTGGGCCAAGTGTGGGAAAGTGAGACCAGTGTAGGTAGTACTATATTTTGGCAGTCCAAAGTCAATGAGCCAAAGGGCCTCTTCTGTACTGCATGATTCTACGATGCTCAGTAGCTGCAGTGTGTACCATCTACAAGATGCACAGCAGAAATTTACCATATATCCTTAGACAACACCTTCCCAAATTCACAACCTCAACCATCTAAAAGGACAAAGACAACAGATAAATGGGAACACCATGATGTGCAAGTTCCCCTCCAAGTCACTCACCATCGTGACTTGGAAGTATATCGTCAGACCTTCCGTGTTACAGGGTCAAAATTCTGGAACTCCCTCGCTGATGGTATTGTGCTGTAGGTACACCCACATGTGCTGCAGAGTTTCAAGAAGGCAGTTCACTGCAACTTCTTAAGTGCAATTAGGGATGGGCAATAAATGCTGACCTAGCCAGTGACAATCACGTCCTGTGAGTGAAAAAAACAATCTACAGGAAGCACTGCAACAATTCACCAAGGCTCCTTCAATACCCCTACCACCTAAAAAGATAAGAGTAAGAGATGCATAGGAACTCCACCACCTGCAAGTTCCCCTTCAAGCCTCAAACAATCCTGACTTGGAATGTTATTGCCATTCCTCCAGTGTCACTGGTCAAAATCCTGGAACTCCTCCTCCCTCCAATAGCATTGTAGGTGTACCTACACTGCATGGCCGACAGAGGTAACTGTAAAGTTGCCATAGTCCCAGAGGATCATGGGGCTGCTCTCTCATTAGAAAGTGAGAGAGGGAGGAATGGTATTGAATTTAACCTGAGGGTCACAATGTCTCTGGCAAGAAGCAAAGTTGAGAAGGCAGAACCTTCATGGTGAGCTCAGCTGGTGTGGGAATTGAACCAGCACTAGGTGGCTTCACTCTGCATTACAAACCAGCCATCCAAGCTATCCAACACCCTTTGAAGTTGAAGAAGATGGGTCACTACATCCTTCTCAAGGGCAATTGGGGGTGGGAAATAAATGCTAGCCTAGGTTGTGAAAGGTATTGTGAAGATGTAAGACCTTCTCTCCTGCACACTGAGGCAGCATTGCTGGCCAGTGATAGCTGGGTCTTGTGAAAGAATAAAAAATCACCAGTGTGTTCAGGTTGCCCTGACAGGACTTTGCTGATTGCTGTTGGTTGGGCCTCCATATGACAGCTGCCCCATTCACAGAGCTTACTTGGCGATTGCTGCGTCAGTGTGCAGGAGAGAAGTATCTTACATCTTCACAATGCCTTTCACAACCTCGGAAGCATCAGAACTATTTTGCATCTGATTTTAATTATATGGTTTGGATAATAGATGTTGGACAAAGCACAGGTGGAACGAACTCTTCCTGTTTCTCTGTATGAATTGTGCTAATCTGTATCTGTGCTACTGTTTCCTAATGGCTATTTTGAGAACTATGTCCTTGAATCACTCCTTCTGAATTGTCAGGGCAAATCATACCAATTTGGAGGTGGGGTTGGCAGTGAGAGGGACTATTGCTGGTGTTTACTGCTGTCTTTCTGAATCCACTGAGTCTTTTCCCTGCTTGCGGCCATTTTTGATGAAATTGGCAATTGAATGTTATGTAAATAAGCAACATCTGAGTTGCATCTGTCATCATATAACATTATTATGGAGCAGCTGACAGATTTGTCCAAACTAGGCAGCTCTACACAATGTCCCTATATGTAGAATGGTGCGGCACATATTGAGGCCATTCGAGTCATCATGCCTGCATAGTCCTTTTAAAAGAATGATCTAATTAGTACCCCTCACCTGTTCTTTTCCCATCACCTGCTTTGATTTTCCCCCTTTGAGCATTTATCCCATTCCCTTTTGAAAGTTAGCACTGAATCTGCTCCTGCCAGTCTTTTAGGTAGTACATTCCAGCTCACAACCATTCACTGTGTAAAAATTGAACACTTCCTCAATCAGCCACTATGTTTTGTTACTACTTCCCTCGATTATGTTTTGTCAGTTACAAACCTCCTGCCACCAGAAGCAGATTAAGTCAGTTGGAAGCCTAAATTATATTACACACAGGGCCTAAACCACTTTCAAAGTTGCACTCCATATAAGAAAGTGTGGAGCCGTTCCACTGACAGAAGACCAGATAACCTCATTCCCTGTCTCTTAAATGCCTCGCTGCATAATCCAAAAGAATTGAGATGTAAATCTGTTTTGAATTTGTAGCCAGGAGACAGGCTATACAGAAACAGGAAGCTTAAGTTCATTTTTAGCGCATTCTGCTTGATTGCCAACTGCTGTAACGTCTTCTGTTTGCGGAAACTTCAATATTCCCTCAATTTGTTGCCTTGAAGAGCAAATAACAGCTGCTCCACTTATAGCACCAAAATGACATGTTTTCAGCAGGACCATTTCTGCTAAGTGTCATTTTTGTTTTCCAAAAACAATTAACAGGCAACAGTCCTGTCCTGAGCATTTGCTGTAAACTGACATCTATCAGGCTAAATCGTTCAGCAGCGTAAAAAAAATGTCTCCACTGTATGTTACATAGACTGTTTAAAGTTACTGTTCCCAATCAGGTAGTAAAGGAAATGTTTAACTGGATCTATAAGGAGCAGGAATCCAGGCACTCAAGATGGCAGAAATTAGTAACAAGAGCGTGCAGGCTTTCCAATTTGCACCACATGCACTAGGACATATTGCAGACACTGCCCACATTTTTCTTTGAATACACAGGACAATGCAGGACAGTTAAATCAAAACGATTTTTGCACCAAAAATGGTTTTCAATTTGATGACAAAATAAAACTTTTCAACGACAAACATAAGCCTACTTGCCTTGAATAGCACGACCTCTGCGCCCACTGAAAAACTTACCTTAAAATAGCTTATCAGATGTGAATGCGAGCATGTTTTGCTTATGTCTTTTAGTTCTGAGGTACGTTTGTTATTTGTAGCACAGTGGTTACAAAAATGTGATCTTGAGGAAGAAAGATTTGACGGAAATGGTTCATGCACAAGACTTGTTCAAATATAGAATGATTGCATTTAACTTTGAATTTAATGCTTCAAATAATTTTGATGAACTGTTTGACATCTGTAGTCTTTGAATACAGTCCCAGTTGCAATGATATGCAAATACACCAACATAATTGGGCACAGGAAGTTCCCACAAACTGCAATGACAAGTAATATGTACTCTGTTACAGTTAAATAAAAGCAAAACGTTAATGCCATTCCTCTGTCTACAGATGCTGGAAGACCTGAAGAGTTTCTTCAGCATTTTCTGTTTTTATTTCTGCTTTAATTAATTTGATTAAGGGATAAGTGTAAACCCAGAGCCAGGACAACTGCCTGCCCCTTTTGTTTTTTCATTCAAGAGATATGGGCGTCTGTGGCCAGGCAGCATTTATTGCCCATCCCTAATTGTCCAGAGGGCAGTTAAGAGTCGACCACATTGCTGTGGGTCTAGAGTCACATGTAGGCCAGACCAGGTAAGGATGACAGTTTCCTTCCCTAAAGGACAGTAGTGACCCAGATGGATTTTTCCTGACAATCAACAATGGATTCATGGTCATCATTGGACTCTTAATTTAGATTTTGTTTTAAATTGAATTCAAATTCCATTATCTGCTGTGGCAGATTTCGAACCAGGGTCCCCAGAACATTTTAGGAGCAAATTACTGCAGATGCTGGAACCTGTACTGAAAACAACAAATGCCGGAGATCACAGCAGGTCAGACAGCATCCATGTAGAGAGGGCAAGCTAACGTTTCGAGTCAGGATGACTCTTCAACAGAGTGAGACTCAACTTTAGCTTGCTTTCTTTCCATGGATGCTGTCTGACCCGCTGTGATCTCCAGCTTTTGTTGTTTTCCCCAGAACATTATCTGGGTCTCTGGATTAACGGTCCAGCGATAATACCACTAGGCCTGCACCTTCCCAAATGCCTCTTCTCTTCTTTAAAGTAGTGCTGCCGGATTCAAACATGGAAATAGTATGACATTTGCCCCTTCGAGTCTGCTCCGCCATTCAATATGATCATGGTCAGTCATCCAACTATGTACCTTCTTCCTGCTTTCTTCCCATACCTTTTGGTCCCTTTAGCCCTCAAAACTATGTCTAACTCCTCCTTGAAAATGTTCAATGTTTCCACTGCTTTCTGTGGCAGAGAATTCCACAGGCTCACTGCTGTCTGGCAGAAGAAATTTCTTCTCATCTTAGTCCTTAATGGCCAATCCTCTGTCCTCAAGACTGTGGCCTTTCACATCCGTCCAAAAAGGTAGACCAGGTTAATGCTTTTCCTGAAGAAAACTAATAAGTAATAATACTCAGAGGGTCTTGTGTTGCAGTAGAAGTGTCAATACCTCTGGACCAGAACACCTAGGCTCAAAATTCACCTTGCAGTGTGATGGTCACGGCAGTGTGTCATGAAACATCCAAACAAGGTTGACTAAAAATAAAATACTTAAACTCCAAGTGGAAGCTTTACACGTGGCTTCCTTCTGCAATAACCTTGAATGTGGCATTGTAGGTGGGGTAACTCACTTTAAGAAGATGGAAAATAACGTGCACATAACGTTATAACAATGTGTTTCATTCAGACAGCATCATTTTGTGATTGTTGGAATGATATTCAATGCAGCACTACTTCCATTAATGACTGGGAATATTTTAAGCACCTTTCCAAGATGGCGGTGGAGCAGGCGGCTGATCCCGGGGCTCTCTGCTCGCGTCAACAATCTTTCTCTGTTTTTAATCTTCGTTTTACTTCTGCTCTTTTTCTATTTTTTTTTTTCTTTGTTTTCTTTAAAATTTAAGCAAGCCTGGGGAGAGGCAGTTGAGGGAGGAAGCCTCAGGCAGCAACACCAGGACGAGCTGCACATGGCTCCACCTCAGCCTGGACTTTCCTGGTCAGCAAGGAGCTGACTCCTCCGGCTTGGACTCCCAGGTTAGGCTGAGGCTTCAGGTCTGCAGCTAGGCCCGGGCACCTGAAGGAGGAGAGGAGGAGGTCACAGCCCAGCGTGGTGGTCTCCCGGTGTGGGGTCTTGTTCCAACGTGACAATCTTGTCCTGGCGTGGAGGTCTCGTCCCCGTGTGGAAGCCTGATTTGTCTTTGGCTTCCATATATTCCTGCAGCCCGGCAGGCAGTTTTGTCCAGGAACGGTGGTCTCGGCCTGGCATGGCCAGCTTCATCGGTGGAGGCTTCCGGCCCAGTATTCCAGCGGCCCGATGTGGTGCTCTTGTCCCAGTGTGGCATTCTCATGAAGGAATGGCAGTCTTGTCCCAGCCGCATTTTCACAGTATTCCATCATTCCTTAATCGGCTTTCCCCAAGCCCAAGAGCCATTAACTGAACTGTGATGAACTTTGTCTTAATTCTCCTTTATTATTTTACTTTTTTTAATTATGTATGACTTTTGTCATTGATGTTGGTGCCGTGGTGTGATGACTTATGAAATTTTCACTCTATTTTTCATGTAAAACTACACGTGACAATAAATTTCTGTTCTGTTCTATTCTATTCTATTCCTATTCTATTCTATTCTATTCCCTTCCATTCTAAACAATTTATGTCAAAATGTACAAATATTGAAAGCATTTCTCTGGTATTTTATCAACATCTGCCAAATAATGTACAGGTCCTTTGGGCTATCTGTTTTGAATACCTGGTCTATTTGCTTCTTTTCTATTTAATTTAGTGCAAGCCAGGCAGCCACAAAATGCCACTTTTTTTTTACTTTTGAATACTTTGTGGTTAACAACAAAGAATGTGTTAGCAGTGCTGAATTTTGTGAAGCTGAGAGCTGTTTTCGATACCTGGCCTGATATTGTGATTCTTTCCTCATGTGAATTGAGCAGACTTCACTAACCTCAGATGATTTCTTAATTGGATTCTCCCAGGACTACATTTGCTTTCTGTGTGAGTGATGCAACTGTTTTTATGCACAAATTATGAAATTGACATGTACTTTGAGAGGTACCATATTTACCTGAAATTACAGCAGAATATGTCTGAGTACTGAACGAGGCCATTCAGCCCACTGTGTCTGTGCTGGCTGTCTTACAAGATCAACTCAGCCAGTCCCCCTCCTGTGCCTCTTCTCTGTAAATCGGCATATTTATTATTTTACGTTAGTTATCCAGTTATGTTTTAAAGGCCTCTGTTGACCAGGCACTATCACGCACTCGGGCAATGCAATCCAGATCCTAACCATTTGCTGAGTTTTTAAAGAAACGTTTTTCTTCATCTCATATTTCTTTCTTTTACCAGTCATTTTAAAACACTTTTCCTGTGGTTCTTGGCCCTTCTGACCATGGAGTACAATTTCTTCTCTCTTTAATCTATCCAGCCATCTCATGGTTTTGAAAACTCCCCTTTCAGTCTTCACGTCCTGAAAGAAAGGAAAGTTTTGCCAATTAGTCCTTGTAACTGAAGTTTCTCACCCCTAAAGCCATTCTTGAGAAACTTCAGTTACAAGGACTAACTGGCAAAACTTTCCTTTCTTTCTGGAAGTGAAGACTGAAAGTTTACATTTTATAGACATCTGAATTGAACTGTATTAGCTTTATTGTTACATGTACTCAGATGAGTATAGTGGAAAGTTTACAAGTCGCCACTCACGGCGCCATCTTAGGTACAAAGGTACCTAGGTACAGATTATTCAGTCCAAGTTCTTAGAAAAGAAATAACAAGTCTAGTATTGCAGATTGAGGGAATAAATTAGAAAATAGAGAAATAAAAAGTTCAGAACAAAGGTCCTTCCAACCCAGTCCACGCTGGCACCGAGCCTCCAGACGATGCTGGGCCTTGACTCAAGACTGCACTGGGCTTCACCTCAAGGTTCTCGAGGCTGGGAGACTGCTCTGGAATCACCTTGAGGCCAAAGGTCCATGCTGAGGCCACGTTGGTCCGAAGGACTGCCATGGTTCACTGAAAGACCACCACACCAGGCTGAGAGACCACCCTGGGGAGCTTATCCACATTCCCTATGGGCTGTTAGACAATCTACTTTGAATACCTAGTCCTTTTGCTTCCTATGTGTGTATTTAGGGAAATGTTGTGCAATGGCAAAAGGCAACATATAATATCTTTTACTTTTCTCATGGGATGTGGGTGTTGCTGGTAAGACAGCTATTTATTGTCCCTCCCTAATTTCCCTTGAATTGAGTGGCTTGCTAGAGCATTTCAGAGCACAGTTAAGAGTAAACAACATTGTTGGGAATCTGGAGTTTCATGTAGGCCAGATTAGATAAGGACATCAGTACCTTCCTTAATGGGCATTAGTGAACCATGATGTGGAGGTGCCAGTATTGGTGTGGGGTGGACAAAATCAGAAATCACTCGGAAAGCGCTCGGAAAGCTTGTGATTTCAAATAAACCTGTTGGACTATAACCTGGTGTCATGTGACTTCTGAATTAGTGAACCAGATAGGTTTTATGGCAGTCAATGATAATTTCACACTCACCGTTACTAAGACTAGCTTTTGATTCCAGATTTAATTGAATTTAATTTCCACTAGCTGTGATTGTAGGTTTGAACCCTGATTACTGGAGCATCAGGTGACCCTCTGCATTACTAGCCCAGTTTCATTACTACACCTACAATGGTGGGTTTGTAGTCATATGTCGATTAATGCTTTGGCGAATGGGTTCACTGACAGATTGTAAAATATGCAACACTTAATAAATCTGGAATTTAGAATACGTCTAATGCTGAGCATTCTATTGATGCTGTAAAAACCCATCTGATTCAACAATTTACTTTTTAAGGGAGGAAAATCTTCCGTCCTTATCTGATCTGGCTTGCGTGTGACTTCAGATCCACACCAAATATTGGTGACTCTTAATAGTTCCCTGAAATGGCATAACAAACCACTCAGTTGTATCAAATTGCTATGCAATGTGGAGGTGAGGAAGAATGAACAGGAGGGATGTTTAATGTTCCGATCTTTATTTTTAAATGCATTGCTAGAGTCACAGAGCTGAACGTTGAGGCAGGCTTTCGGCCTAGCCTGCTTTGGGAACTGGCAGGCTGTTTGGCCCTTTCCAAGTCTCCCAGCTGGACTAACAATTGGTTAGTCACATTTCGACAAAGGTTATCATTTTGTACTCCGGGCAATTCAGAAGAATGCCAATTTAAAGGGAAAAGTGTTGATTGGTTAGCAAGTAGATTGGTAGAGGCATTTCCATGGGGATTGCACCAGTTAAAGATGATTGATAGTTAACTTACTGGTATCCTTGCAAATTGCATTGATGCAGCAAGACGAAAAGCTTCAACAAAATGTCTTTTTCCACTAATACTCAGGATCAAGTCTAATTTTTCTAAACGATCCTCAGCATGGACCCATTCAGGTCAATCTCTCCTCATTGGTCAGTTCTTTAATCCTAGAATCAATGTAATAAATCTAAGTTCATGATTATGCTCTACCCTGTCATACAGTTGGAAAAATCTCTGTGAGATTATCACAATTTCCTGACAGGTACACCCTGTGAGTGACGGTCCTTGCATGGAACATCTGGCTGGGGATTTGGCTGTTTAGCCTGTTGTCCATTTAGTGGTGCAAACCTTTGCATGCCCATTGAATATAACTGCTTTCCCAATTAAAAGTGTGTATTTCGGTGATCGCAGATTTACTGGGAAATAAACTCTGTAAGATCTCTCTGCAAATCAATAATTGATATTTGAGTTGAAATTTCATGGTTCAGAGAGACTCTGAATGTTCTTGGCTATGCATGGAGCAGTATAAATTCTATTTATTCAGCAGTTGAAACACGTGCTTGACTCCTTATCAAAATCAAATACATCTTTTTCTCAGAACAACTGCTGCTGGCAGACACTCCTGCCATGAGATCAGCTGTCATGGAATGTTCATCTTGTCTGTCCTCTTGCACCTGCTCTAGTTTGTCTGGCTTGCAACTGCTCTGTGATATCCATCATCCAACAACAGCTAGGTCAGCCCACTGTCTGCTGCTCTCCACTTTGTCTTCTATAACTGATCTTTTGTGCAGCGTTTTAAGCATATTGAACTTGCAAACAGCATGCAGTTTGTGCTTTGATTTTGCTTGCTTTCATCAAAAATGTATCGCAGGCTGTCTGAACGGCATTTTTGTAAAATATGCATTGAGAGCTCTCCTGCTGTTAGTTTCTGGTGGGAGTGCTTGTGGTTGATCCCATCCCTGTTATGAGTAATTAATGACTTCCTCTTGACTAGAATAGCATTTTTTAAAATAAAATTTTGTGCGTCCTGTAATTTAAAATGCTGTCACTTTAATATTGACAATGACATAGAAGTTTGCAAGTATCTGAAGTTTTTTTTATATAAGAAAAAAGTTGTAAATGTATTAGGAGGAAGTTCACTAAACCGATAGCTAGGCTTGGGTGTGCGTTACACTTTGAGGAAACTTGGGCCTGCAAACACTGCAGTTTAGACAAATAAAAGGTGATTTTTATCGGCACATCTGAGATCCTGAGGGGACTTGACTGGATGGATTCTGCAAGGATGTTTCCCCTTGCAGGAGAGAATAGAACAACAGGACACAGTTTTAAAATAGAGGGTGCAGGGCTGGATGAACACAGCAGGCCAAGCAGCATCATAGGAGCAGAGAGGCTGACGTTTCGGGCCTAGACCCTTCATCAGAAAAGGGGGAGGGGAAGGGGGTTCCGAAATAAATAGGGAGAGAGTGGGAGGCGGATAGAAGAGGGATAGAGGAGAGGATGGGTGGAGAGGAAACAAACAGGTCGAAGAGGCGGGGATGGAGCCAGTAAAGGTGAGTGTAGGTGGGGAGTTAGGAAGGGGATAGGTCAGTCCAGGGAGGACGGATAGGTCAAGGGGGCGGGATGAGGTTGGTCGGTAGGAGATGGAGGTGCGACTTGAGGTGGGAGGAGGGGATAGGTGGGAGGAAGAACAGGTTAGGGAGGCAGGGACGAGCTGGACTGGTTTTGGGATGCGGTAGGGGGAGGGGAGATTTTGAAACTTGTGAAATCCACATTGATACCACTTTGCAGAACACCTACGCTCGGTTCGCAATAAACAACTGCACCTCCCAGTCGCGAACCATTTCAACTCCCCCTCCCATTCCTCAGATGACATGTCCACCCTGGGCCTCCTGCAGTGCCACAACGATGCCACCCGAAGGTTGCAGGAACAGCAAATCATATTCCGCTTGGGAACCCTGCAGCCCAATGGTATCAATGTGGATTTCACAAGTTTCAAAATCTCCCCTCCCTCTACCGCATCCCAAAACCAGTCCAGCTCGTCCCTGCCTCCCTAACCTGTTCTTCCTCCCACCTATCCCCTCCTCCCACCTCAAGCCGCACCTCCATCTCCTACCGACCAACCTCATCCCGCCCCCTTGACCTGTCCGTCCTCCCTGGACTGACCTATCCCCTTCCTAACCCCCTACCTACACTCACCTTTACTGGCTCCATCCCCGCCTCTTCGACCTGTTTGTTTCCTCTCCACCTATCCTCTCCTCTATCCCTCTTCTATCCGCCTCCCACTCTCTCCCTATTTATTTCGGAACGCCCTTCCCCTCCCCCTTTTCTGATGAAGGGTCTAGGCCCGAAACATCAGCCTCTCTGCTCCTATGATGCTGCTTGGCCTGCTGTGTTCATCCAGCCCTGCACCTTGTTGTCTCGGATTCTCCAGCATCTGCAGTTCCTACTATCTCTGATTTAAAATAGCAGGTCTCATTTAGGACTGACATGAAATGGATTTTGTTTTCTGTCTGGGTGTTAATGGACCTTGGAACTCTTAAGAGGCAGGGTAATTGAATATTCCTAAGGCGGAGATGAGTAGTCTTGGGTTAAAAATGGACTGGCCAAGGAGGAGAAAAGATCAAGAACTATCTTCAGACTTAGGCTTCTTTAGAACTCTATTATATATCAGCAGTAAATACTACTGTATGTGGTGATCTGAGCTATGCCAGGCTGTAATTTTATTTTTACATTATTAGGAGACTATTCCCTGAACTTTACTGAACTTCTATCCATTTATCCAACTGCGCCCACACTTTATTTATCCTCAGTGGAGTGCAGCTCAATGACATCTTGGGTCAAGGATATATGGTTCTAAAAGTAGATGAGAATGTGGAATTGAAGCCACAGTCAGGTCAGCTGTGATCTTATTACATGTTGGAGCAGACACATGGGACAAATGGCCTACTCCTGCTCCTAATTCGCTTGGTCATATTCAAATAAAAGTCAACCTGAATCTATTTAAACTTCTGAAGGAAGGGGACATTTTGTTTTCACCTTGTTTGTCACAGGGTCCTGAGTCCATGGACAATGACAATGTTGGAATCAAGCATCACAGAAATCTCCATTTCAAACAGTGCACTTTAGTTTACATTATAACTCATTCAATAAAGGAAGATTTGCCACTTGGGAAAGTGTAATAGGCTAACGCTAAAACCAACAGTGGGAAGAACAGCATGCTTAATGATTTAGTTATTGTAAGAGAGATTCACAAAACATTTGTGCATAAAAACAGAATGCTCATTCCCAATTGCACCAGTGTAGTTCTCCTAGAGGCTATCCAGTTTAATCTGATAACTCTGCTGCACCCATCAATATCTCACCCAGTCTAATGGGTGACTGTCAGATTTAATGGTCCTTCTGAAATCAAGCTTTTTTTTTCAATTGTTCACAGGATGTGAGCTTTGCTGGCTAGGCCAGTATTTATTCCCTCTCCCAAATTGTCCTGGAGAAGGCGATAGTGAGCTGCCTTCTTCAACCTCTGTTGTCCATTTGGCACAGGTACACCCACATTGCTATGAGTGAGGGAAGTTCCAATATTTCTAACCAGAGACCAGAGACTGTGACAGAACAGCGATGTAGTTCAAAATCTGGATGGATTGGATTGCCTAGAGGAGAACTTGTAGGTGTGTATTACTCCGATGCACGGTTTTCATGGAGAAAAATACTATAAGCCTCCCAGAAATAATCAAGAGTTTATCAAGCAAAAAACTTCAAGATATTAATATTAGTTTTTAAAATAGCACTAGAGAAATTAATGGGACTTAAAGTAGACAACTCCTCTGAAATTGATGACCTGCATCCTAGAGTGTTAGAAGAGAAAGCTGTAGGTGCATTGTTGGGTAGTCTTTCAAGATTCTGTGAACTTTGGAATGATTCCTGAAGTTTTGTAGGAGATATTACCCCACTATTCAAGAATGGAGGGAGAGAAAACACTGTGAAGTACAAACCTGTTATCCTTAACATTAGTTACAGAGGAATGTTTAAATCTATAATAAAGGATGTGAAACAGGACACTTAGAAAATAGTGGTAGGATTGGTCAGAGTTAAAATCCAAAAATGCCATATCCACTGGTTCTCCTTTATCCATGTTACAAGTAATATCCTCAAAAAATCTCCAAGTTTGTCAAACATGATTTTCCTTTCATAAATCCATGTTGATTCTGCTCAATTGGATTTCCTTAGCATCCAAGAAAAAAACGGTGGATGCTGGAAATCAAAAACAAATTGAAAATTGCTGGAAAAACTCAAGAGTGCTGACAGGTTCTGTGAAGAGAAGGCAGAGTCAATGTTTTGGGTCCTCCTTCAGTTCTGGGGAAGGGTCACTGGGCCCGAAACATTAACTCTGCTGTCTCTTCACAGATGCTGCAGACCTGCTGAGTTTTTCCAGCAATTTCTGTCTTTGTATCTTAGCTTGCAGTTATTCCATTGTTTTATAATCTATTCTAACATTTTCTCTACTGATGTGAAACCAGCGGGTCTGTAATTTTTCTCTCCTTCCCATATTAATAGTAGGTTTATACTTCCTTCTTTCCCGAATCTATCAAAGTTTGCACATTGACCATCAATGCATCCACAATCTCTATAGCCACCTCCTTCAGTATTCTGGGATGTAGTGCAGAAGCTTTGGAGGATTCTGTAGTTAATTCGGGAAATACATAGGTTCTGGGATGAACAAGTAAAAACATTAGGGTCAGACGAGGGATGAGAAGAAATTGGTGAACAGATGAGGATTTGTTCATGTGGTTTGTTTCATGTTCTTTTAAGCATTTTAAAGTAGCTGTAATAATTTGCAAGTGGAGCCTAGAGTAGAAATCTAAGAACTAAAACCACAAATTAGGGTAAATTATGTTGTTTCTTAAGAAGAGAATTGTTGTCAGGATGTTGATCATCCAGTCTGACATTTTCTCCCCCATCCCTGGTTGCCCCGATCAGTTAAGGAACAAATCTTTCAACCCTACTGGAATTAACTGAAGGAACTGGCCTTGCTCATTACAGTAACTTACAACTTTGTTGAAATCTTCCAAACAAAGAGGATCCTCACAAACAAACCCAAACTTGGCACGGAAGCAGGGAGATATACAAAATGAGTGTAAGAATCCTAAAGAAGGACCTGATTAACCAATGAGCTGAGAAGTCTCCTCCACTGTTTTTATTCAGAGCAGAGTTTCCCAAACATGACCCCAGCAGCCAAAACCACTCCCCCACACCCACCCCAACCCACTACAGACCCCAGGGTTGCACTGAATCTGAAAAATTGATATAGGAAACGGGGAAAGAAATTGGGAAGCTCAGAGTTAAAGACTCTGGAACTGAGTGAAATGAGGGATTCTCAATACGGTACGAAATTGTCCCGATGATTATGTGCCAAGAAATAATTGACTTTTGGCCAGAAATGTCATTCACTTCCTTGTCATGACACTGTACCTATATCCATAACACAGATGTTTTGACCGGTCTGCCTTGCATTAAGAATGCTTTCTGTACTCAATTACTTCCCTCTGTAATTAGTTCCTGACTTGTAATTTTGCTTGCCTACATCACAAGTGATTATACTTCAAAAAGGCTGTGGAATGCTTTGGGATATTCCGGGTGTGCGTTAATTGTAGTACAAGTCGCACTATTTGGTTGTTTCTGGAAGGGACAGAGCTGAAAGCTGTGACTGGCATCGAAGAAAGTAGGTCTCTCCCAGCCCTCAAAAGAACTGTTTTTCAGATTGTGCTGTTTTCTCTCTTTCAGGTTGGTAATGAACCAGGAGCTTTCCAACATACTAAATGAGCTTTGGAAAGCAGACGAAAACCGACTGGTGCCTGGAATAGACTATCAGATTTCTGTGCAGGTTGGCATATTCATATCCAGCTTTATAAATATGCGTGATAACTTGTTTGGTGCTTTGTTGGACTGCATTAGTTGTATTCGGATAGTGGTTTTGGAATGTGTTGGTTGTATAGGGATTTATAGCAAGCATTTTGTTTTAATACAATAAAAGCTGGCCTACATGTCCACATTCCATGAAAGAATTTTTAAAAAATTCATTTGTAAGAAGTGAGCATTTATCAGAGGCTGCCATTTATTGCCCTGAAGTAGATGGTGATGAGCAGCCTTCTTGAACCTCTGCAGTCAATGTAATGTAGGTCGATCCAAAATTCCAGGATTTAGACCAGTGACTGAAGATGACATACTGCTAAATTAAGGTGTCTTCAGACTTGAAGGGGAACTTGAAGGTGCAGTATTGATAGTCCTTGTTTTTTTTAAAAATTAAAAATATTTGTTTTACAGTTCAATTCTGGTCTCCCAGCTATAGGAAAGATGTTGTGGAACTTGAAAGGGTTCAGAAAAGATTTACAAGGATGTTGCCAGGCTTGGAAGGTTTGAGCTATAGGGAGAGACTGAGTAGGCTGGGGCTATTTCCCTGGAGCGTTGAAGGGGTTTATAAGATCATGAGGGGCACGGTTAGGGTGAACAGCCAAGGTCTTTTCACCAGGGCAGGGGAGTCCAAAACTAGAGGGCATAGGTTTAAGGTGAGAGGAGAAAGATTTAAAAGGGACCTAAGGGGCAACTTCTTCACACAGAGGATGGTGTGTATGTGGAATTAGCTGCCAGAGGAAGTGGTGGAGGCTGATACGACATTTAAAAGGCATCTGGATGGGTACATGTATAGGAAGGGTTTAGAGGGATATGGGCCAATGTTGGCAAATGGGACTAGATTAACTTAGGATATCTGGTCAGCGTGGACAATTTGGACCGAAGAGTCTGTTTCCGTGCTGTACATCTCTGTGACTCTGACTTGTTTTACACTGTCCCGCTTATTGTTATTTCATATGAACACTTTATTTTAAGGACTTATTTCTTCAAGTTACATCGGTAGTTTTGGATTAACATTGTGTCATATGCCTTATGCATCATTGCGTTTTGAGTCATTGCACATCTAAGTCATGTGATGTCAGGACCCAATTGGTGGTGTGTAGAGGAGGAAGAGAGTCATTGAGCATGGAGATGAGTACAGACTAAGTGGTTCAGAGATAGTAGGAACTGCAGATGCTGGAGAATCTGAGATAACAAGGTGTAGAGCTGGATGAACACAGCAGGCCAA
>NC_063349.1:45112573-45138940 GCF_021869965.1 Rhincodon typus | reverse complement strand
GCCTAGACCCTTTCTGAAGAAGGGTCTAGGCCCGAAACGTCAGCCTTCCTGCTCCTCTGATGCTGCTTAGCCTGCTGTGTTCATCCAGCTCTACACCTTGTTATCTAAAGACTAAGAGTGGAAGGTTTGTACAACTTGGAGCTTGTAATCACTTTAAACATGAGATGGTGACAGAGTAAGATGGACAGAGCTGGGTTTCAGGCGTGCTGTGGGTAAGATACATGGGCCATCAAGACTGATGTGTTACTCAATTTGAGTTTGTGCAGTATTTCTGTTGCATTTAGTGCTTTATTTTGCCTGTTAATTCAGCCAAGAATGTACACATACAACACAGTATTTCAACTTGTAGATCGACTTTTCTGGCTAAGAAAGTGTCTGAAGGAACTTGATTCAGGCTTAATATTGATCTCTGTCAGAACCTATGATACACACTATGTTGTTTTACTTAAAGCTGTGATTTTTTTTAATACAACTATAACTTTAAGTGAGGATTGTCTGTATTGATGAATCATTATATTGTTGTTAGACCAGCAGTAATTGGAGCCTCTGTTTCCCTGCAGGGTAAAGCAGGGTATGTCCCTGCTGGAAGTAACAATGCAAGGGACAATGCCCGCAGGCCACTGTTCTCCTATGTAAATGAGGAACGTTTACATTCAATTAAAACCTTTGCTGGTAAGTTCTGAAGTTTGCTACATCAAATTTTGTCACTGATCCTGCTGACTATAGGAATTCAAGTCTATTCAGTATTGAACCTTTTTCTGTAAACCTGGCATGTTCTTTTCATTGTTTTCTTTCTGCTTTACGCCTGGTTCTGATTTGGAGTTGTGTGTCAGGCTGTAAACTGCCAACCAACAACAGTTAACCTCTTGTTGACCTTGGAGTTTACAGTCATTAAAGGATAGACCATTTGCTCCACTTTAGCAGGAGAATGCATTGTGTAATGTATAGTATAATATTCGTGTTTTTAACATTTTTGTATCACTCGACTTACTATCAGCAGTTCCAGAGAAATGTGACAGTATACAAATCATAAAGAACATTTTAAAAAAGGTTTGTTTTGGTAATTGTTCTGTACAGTTGCCAAATTTAATATTTAATCATTCATTTAAATAGCCTTCATTTCCCTCTTGGACAACTATGAAATGTCCACTGGAATTGCTGAGGTGGTAACACCAGAAGAAAGGGCTGAAAACAATCGTTTTCTGGATGCAGTTCTTGGAACAAAAGTCATGCAGGTTGGTGATATCAGCCAATAAACTTGAGTAGACATCAGATTTCTATAACCATTATTGTACTATAATAGAAGCTGTCACTTGTATTTACAAAGACTCCAGTGACTTGAATGGTTAGAAAATAACTAAAATAGTGGTGTCAATCGTGCATCCAATGCACATCACTTTGGCCTAGATTTGGATTTTCTTGTCAGTGAAATAAAAGATCTGTTCAGGAACACGCACTGCCAAAGGCAGAATATCTGCAACCTCTCAGTTTACCCGGGTAGAAGTTTGGCCACTGTTTGTTTACCACAGAAAAAAGACACACTTTGTCTAAATTTTTCATCTTGCATTTCATCAGGACTTTCACCATATGAAGGAAACAACAATTATATACCAAAATAAAACAAAGAATTGCAGACACAGAAGATTTGAAACAAAAATAGAAATTGCTGGCAAACACTCAGCAGGTCTGGCAGCAGCTGTGAAGAGAAAGCAGAGTTAATGTTTCGAGTCCAGTGACTCTTCATCAGGACTCTTCATAGATGATGACAGACAGTTATCTGCCAAGCTTAGTTTAAATTTAAACCATCATCTAATTGGTGCATTCTCCCTGGAATCAACTGTAGTAATTGCAGTACAATTGTTAACCAGCTGTTTTCAGAGAATGTTGTTCCTCTCTACTTTAGTATTCTTGTGAATTTCCTGATGAATGCACAATGGAAAGATTTGAAAAAAAAAGTCTTGTTTTTCAGCAACAGGCAACTTCTGTACAATTGAATGACTATTTGTTGTTTTTCATGAATTTGACTTCGTAGCATCAAAGAGGCAACTTTAGTTGAAGAATAATGTGTACAATGGTACAATGTTCCTCTTCTTGTGGAGTCACTGACCCCTGAATTTAATCGGAAGATTGATTCCATGTGGAAAAATGTTTCAGGAGGCTTCATAGCAACATAGGTGAAAATGGATTTTATGTTAGGAGGAATCATCAAAATCTTGGTTAGAGTGTTAGGTTTTAACAAGCACCTTAAAAGTGGACGAAGGGTGTTAGACCTTGGATGGGACTAAGGTGACCGAAGACATCGCCATTACAGGTGAGGTGAAGAGCTGGGAAATTCAAAGCAAAGGCACAGGTCAGAACAATTGAGTTTAAATGTGGAAAAAGTCAAGATTTGGTTGGAGGTGAGGGCAGTAAACTCAACATTCAAAGGAGCGCAGTCATCTCGAAACACTTACAATGTACCTGAGGACAGTGGCATTCTTTGGCTTATTAATCTAATTATCGGACCAAAGCCTAAATGAGGCCTTTCTGCTTTACTCAGCTGTGTTGAAAGTTGCCTGGAAATTCCACTTTATTCCAAATTTCCCATGTACAACAGCAGTGTTAGAGGTGTTTCCAGAGAGAATGCTCAAACACAACCTTTGGGAGTTAGTGGGGTGGTGGTTATAAAAAAGAAAAAACATGGACCAAATCCAATTCTAGAAATTTATTCGCAAGAGGATGTGGGCTTAACACAACTAGAGATGACATGAGAAATAACAAATGTATACACGAGCTGTTATGATCTGAGGGAACCACCTGAAAGGACAGTGTAAGAGAATCCAATGGTAAGTTTTAAAAGCAATTTAGATAAATACATGAATTGAAAATAATTGCAGGACTACAGGGAAAGATCAGGTCCATGGGCCTAATTGATTAGTACATACTGTGAGGTGCAGAATGGCTTCATGCCACATTGTATGATTTTATGAGATTGTAGCTTTATGTTGCATGTGAAGCAATTACAGCATCATAATCTGATTATAGGATGGAAGGAGTCCATTCAGCCCAACAATTTCATGCTATGCCCATCATCTAACCATTGACGCAAAAATCAAAATTGCTGGAGAAATTTGCTGTTTTTATTTCAGATCTGCAGCATCCACAGTTCTTTTTTTTTATTTTTATGTAACTCTCATGTAACCTATGCCATTTCCTCAGTGTGAAGTTTGGCCTGATGGTTGTAGATTAGAGTTTTTTACGGCCAAGATCTTCAGTATTGCACCGGAAGTGGCTTATGAACAATCATTCTCTTTGGTTTTGGTTCATTTACTTGATCCAGCTGGGTCTTTCATTTTATTTTTAGATTTTCCCAGGGGAATGGGTGGTGAAATCAGCTGATGCTGGAATGTGAATTTCCAGAATGTTTTGGTGTGCGAACGAAAAGCACAATAGGTTTTATTAGGTTTCAAACAATCTTGAGCAGTCAAATGAAGGTAGTGTTAATCAAAAGCATGATCATTGGTGTCCAGGAGGTGAGGGACAATTTAGAATTTTGTAGGAGAAATAGATGTGCTGGATTCTGGGTCCCAGTTGTGCCTTTTGGCAATAACCCCCTTTGGAGCTGCCAATATCTGTCAAAGGATTGACATATTCTGCATCACTCCATAATAAAATCATGGGTCTCTGACATTTGGGATCTCAGTATCTAATTCTACTTTGAGCTTCGAAAGGGATTAGTCATCATGTGTTTTTTGCAACGTTTACAAGCAGATAAGTGAGAGCAGTCAGCCCCAGAAATCCAGGGACACGTACTTGATAAAGAGAGGCCAATGGATTCACTTGATACAGGGTTTCCTTAGCAACAGATGATGCCAGCACAGGTCCAGAATTACAGATCAACTTAGGCTTCTTGAGTTGGATCATCAGGAAAGGTGGAACAGGCCTGAAGGGCTGAATGGCTTACTCCTGTTCCTATTAACTATGTTTCTGTGACATTTTATTAGTTTTGTTCATTCTCCAGATGCACATCTTGCTTTTAAATCAGTGATGATAGTGGGTTGTTGCTGGTTAGTAGGTTTGATACAACTGCTTGTTTTGCTGGGTTACTTCAGAAGACAGTTAAGAGTTAGCAATATTATGTCACCAGAGTCCCATACAGTCCATACCAAGTGAGGATGACAGGTTTCCTTTCCCACAGGATATCAGCAAACCAGTTGGAGTTTTACAATAATCTGACAACTTCATTGTCAGCTTTTCCAATGGCAGCTTTTTAAAATTTTATGACCAAATCTTTTTTAAACTGATCTCAAATTCCTAAGTTCTCCTGGTAGGTTTTGAAGTCCATTTCTACAGATTATCAGTTCAGTAGCATAATCACTTCTTACTACATACTTTTGCAATATACCACACTTCACCAGATGTGTTACATCTGAGATTGACTGCACGCTGAACATTTTCTTCCCCTGAAAAAGACCACGACTGATATTACAAAATCCATATAAGTATCTTTCCATCTGCATGGAGAGTTTGAATAAATGTAACCCCTTTCACAATCATAATCACCATTCCTTTTGTGTCAGTGTGTCAACATCCTGGAACTTTCTCCCCAAAAACACTGTGGACAGCTCAGTGGTTAGCACTGCTGCCTCACAGCGCCAGGGACCTTGGTTCGATTCCACCCTGGGGTGATTGTCTGTGTGGAGTTTGCACATTCTCCCTGTGTCTGCATGGGTTTCCTCCGGGTGCCCTGGTTTCCCCCACACTCCAAAGATGTGCAAGTTAGGTGGAGTGGCTGTGCTAAGTTGTCTATAATGTCCAGGGATGTGCAGGCTATGTGGTTTAGCCATGGGGAATGCTTGATCACAGGGATAGGATAAGCGGTGGGTCTGGGTGGGGTGCTGTTTGGTGGGTCAGTGTGGACTTGATGGGCTGAATGGCCTGCTTCCACACTGTGGAGATTCTATGATACATCTTGTGGGCTGCAGCAATTCTGGGAGGCAGCTTCTTGAGTACAATAATGCTGGCCCAGCCAGTGACACCCACATCCCAAGGAGGTTCATTTTTTAAAAACAAAGATCTCAGGCCATTTGAAAGCACTTTGCAGCTGATGACGTATATTCCTTTTGAAGTGTAATCACTGTTGTAATGTTAGAAGCACAGCAGCCAATTTGCATGGAACAAACTCCCACAAACAGCAATGTGATAATGATCAGATCATCTGTTTTTGTCATGATGGTTGAGGAAGAAATATTGACCAGGGCACTGGGGATAGCTCCTCAGCTCCTCTGCTCCTCTTTGTAAGTAGGCCCAGGATCTTTTTTTGCAACTTTGATGCATTGACCATCTCATCCATAATACAGCGTGTCTGGCAGTGTAACATTCCCTCAGTACTGCAATGGGAGTATCAACCTGGGTTATCAAGTCTTTGGATTGTCAGAGAACGTACAACCTTCTGACTTTTTACATAAGAGGCCTACCCAGTAAACCAGGGCTGACAACTGTTATGAGAACCTTGCAACCATGGACCCATGTTGCTTACTGCTTGAGAAACAATGAGGCTTGTGAGTGGATGACCTCTCACTGTAAGGGACCTAAATCTCTTCCCATCAGGTGATAAAAGATGAGAATTCTAGACTTCAGTCATGAAGGGAATCACTGCTGGCCTAAGGAGTAATTCCAGGATATAAACTTCAGAACTTCTGCCAATTCCTGCTTTCACAAGCTGTGCACAATGTGTCCTGTCATGGACTATATCCAACTTAATTTCCTGAAGCAAAATCCTGCCAAATCTCTCCAGGTTGCTAAAAGTAATCATATGAACTCCAGAATGTTTATATAGCACTACAACTTGGTTGCATTCTTCGATTTCACAAATCAAGTGTCCTAGCACTTTCGAGCATGCTATCTGTGTTGGGTATTTATGTTTCAGTACTTAGCAACTTCACTCATCTTCCTCAACAATTATCAGAGCTTTTGCTTTTAATTCTTTGACTGTTCTTGCTGTGATCACTTCTCTGACCTGATGCTGTGTAGACGTACTGTTTGAACACTGTTAAAGTTGTTTACTTTGGAGCTTGTGACTTTTTTGCTGATTAATCACGACAACCCAAGCTAGTTCATTTTCTCATAACCTGTATTTTGAAGCTCAATGACTTTTTAATCTCTGACTGGGAGTGGAAGGGTGAATGTTGCTCTGACCCACACAGTAGGAAACTAATGCAATCGGATGCCCTGCTTCACAAAGAATGATATTCAACACAAGTAATGGGAGCAGGAGTAGGCCATTTGGCTCATTGAGCCTGTTGTGTCATTCAGTATGATATTGGGCTTCAACTCCACTTTCCTGCCCATTCCTCATATCCCTCGATCCCCTAAGAGACTACAAATCTGTCTATCCCAGGCTTCAGTTTATTCAGCAATAGAGACAAAATCCTCTGGGATAGAGAATTCCAAAGATTCACAATCATCTGTGTGAAGTTGTCCTCCTCATCTCAGTCCTAAATGATCAGTCCCTTACCCTGAGACTGTGCCCCTATGTTTCCTCTGGGTGGGCAAATCAAAACAGTTTCCCAGCAACAATCCCATCAAGCTCCTTCAGAACTTTGTACCCTTCAATCAGATTACCTTTCGTTATTTTTAACTCCAGATCAACCCCTTATCATTGGACAACCCTCCTCATCCCAGGGACTAATTTAGTGAGACAAACAGGAGGCTGGAAGAACACAGCAAGCCAGGCAGCTTCTCTGAAGAAGGATAATACTCGAAACATTGACCTCTCCTTTCCTCCAGATGCTACTGCCAGGAACAACAGTAATTTAGTGAACCATTTTTAGGTTGCCTTCAATGCAATCTTCCTTTTCCTACGTCAGGAGACGAGATTATACACTACTCCAGACATGGAGTCACTAAAATCCTGTACAATTGTAACAACTCTTCTCTATTCCTGACAAGGCTTCTTTATTCTTGATTTAGATTAAAGAACCATCCCCCCCATACCCTGTCTGTGTCTGAGTTAAGAACATAAGAAATAGTTGCAATGAAGTTAGAAAACCTGAATAACAGTGAATTAAACTGAGCATTGATTGTGGCATCCAACGTGCTGATGATGACTCTCATAATTATCCTCTTTTCAGTTAACGCATCAATACCTTGCCCGTAAAAATCTCACATCAGCTGATCCACAGCAGTTCAAGCAACATCTTTACGACATCTGGTTTCAGCTGTATTCCAGAGGAGGGAGATATGGGTATGTTTTTTTTTCTTTAAGAGAGGAAAGTATTGAATTAGGCAGCAAAAGACAGTTCTGAAGAAGGGTCACTGGACCTGAAATGTTAACTCTGATTTCTTTCCACAGATGCAGTCAGACCTGTTGAGTTTCTTCAGTAATTTTCTGTTTTTGTTGAAGCTTGCAGAAATCTATAAGGGTTTTATTGTAAATCTATAGCTTCCACCTCTCCCACTGAACTCTTTCCCCATCTGGAAGACAACTCATACCCAGGGAAGAATCCAGTTTTTGTTTTTAAACATAAATAAGCCCAGCCACCTAATTAATGAATCATTTCTTTAACAGAGAGCAAACCGCCATGGGCAATGTGGAAACAATCTTGAAAACGGGGCAGGGGTGAAACAAAGGATGAGGGAATAAATAAAAATGGTGATGGTTGGGGAGGTATTGTGCCCTAGACCCTGCAGTACCAATGTCTCTCCAAAGGCATCTTCAAGGCTATAGGCGGCACGATGTGCCCCCTCTCCAAGAACACCCCATCAGGAACTAACTACGGAAGAGAGACAGACAGTTGGGAATCACAGCCTTCTTCACAGCCTACTGCCTGGGCCTGTTGTTGGCTACTTTAACCAAACCCAGGAGCAGGCTGAAAGAATCCAGATCTTCTGTTTTTGAAAGTAGAGCCACCATCAAATTATGAGGACACTCAATCAATCGAATTACAAGCACTGCCCTCCAGGAGCTTGCAACAAGACGACAAAAGAATATGAAAGGTGGGGAAAACAAGGGAGGGCCACCAAATCAAAATAGTGTTCATGTGGGAAATAATGCACCCCAGCCCTCACGGTGCCCACTTCTTTCTCAAAGATGGGGGAGCTGCTGGCATTAATTTTGTCCTTGTTGGCACTCTGGGCACTGACCCACCAACATAGCTATGTCTGCGTCCAATCCTGTCCACCAGACATACATTCTCACCAACATCTTCATTTTGGAGACCCCTGGATGACCCTGGTGGTCTTCTGCCAATATCTGGCGCCAACCTTTACTGGGGACAATCTCTCTTGCTCCCCGTAATAAAATGCTGTCTTCCACAGTGATCTGGTCTCTCCGGGTCCAAAAAGTTTTCAATTCTGGTTGTGACAGCCCTTTGGTTTCCCCCATCACCACCAGTTTTGCCAGGATGGGTTCTTTCTGCATCCAAAATCTGATATTCTCAACTGTGACTGGAGTGTATCCAGAAAATTTAAAACCATTTCAGACTTTTCCAGTGGTGGTACCACAGGTGGTGTATCTGCCAGCGGGAGGCAGCTCAATGCATCGTATTTCCAGCTTGGCCTCCTGGACTGTGTTCCAACTTGCGCTTGAGCCCAGTGCTGAATTGGCCTGAAGCTATGGGCAGAACTGCCTTGTCCTCTTTAAATAGATCCAGCAGGGGTTTGTGGTCCATTATTATTACAAATTTACATCTGAAAAGGTATTGGTGGAACTTCCTGACTCCAAATAGGGCCAAACCTTCCTTCTCTATCTGGGCATATTTACGCTCTGCAATAGCCATAGACCTGGGTGTTCCTCTCCATTGGGCCACCTGTGAGCTAATAGTATCCCGATGTCGTAAAGGGAGGCATTGCATGTCGATACCACATCTCACTTGGGATCATAATGTGCCAACACCTTAGACAACGATAGCTGTTTTTTCACTTTCCTGAAAGCTATGGCTTGGCTATGCAACCATTTCTAAGGCTGACTTTTTTTTTTAAGAGTTGATGCAAAGGTGCCAGGAAGGAGGCCGGGTTACTTATGAACTTGACGTAATATTCACCAGCCCAAGGAAAGACCTAAGCTCTGGTACAGACGTGGGCTCGGGCACCTTTGATCGCCCTCGCTTTATCTTCCAACAGGTGTAACCTGGTCTTGTCAACTCTGTAGCCTAGGTAGGTCACTTGGGGTGCCTGGAACACACATTTTTCCCTTCTAAGGCATACAGCTACCTGGGAGAAAAGTCTAAGGACTATGGCCAAGTTCTCTAAGTGCTCCTTATTGGTCTTCCCTGTTATGAGCATGTCATCTAGATAAATGGTGACCTGGGGGAGACCTTGTAAAATGTTCTCCATCTTCCACTAAAAAATGGCACAGGTTGATGATACCCTGATTGGCAGTCTCGTATATTGGTACAAACCCTTATGGGTATTATTTGGAGCATACATCTGGGAATCCTCATCTAACCACAGTCGCTGGTACACATGGCTCATGTCCAGCTTCGTGAAGGACAGGCCTCCCTGCCAGCTTCACGTATAAATCCTCTAGGCGAGGGATTGGGTATTTATCCAGATGCATAAAGTGGTTTACCATTAGTTGAAAATACCCCCATAGGCAAACCGATGCTCTGGGCTTTGTAATCAGTACAACTGGTGCTGCCCATTCCACAAAACTGGATTGGTTTGATGATTCCTTCGCTTTCCAGCCTTCTGAGTTCTGCTTCTACTTTCTCCCCAAGACAAGTGGCACTGGGTGGGCCTTTTGGAAACGTGGATTTACTCCCTGTTCAACCTGCAAGGGGGCCTTGGATCCTTTAATAGTCCCTAGACCTTCCTGAAAACCTTCTGGGTATTTAATTAGGACTTCAGTCACACAGCCATTTCTAATCAAAATGTTGAGCAAATCTAGGTGACTCTTTCTCAACCAAATTTGGGCCCCAGCCTTTTACAACAATCTATGGTAATTGAACCAGCTGCTTACCCCAACTCAAAGACAACAGTTGCGTGTGAATTTCTTCAGGAGCATGCTTTTTTCTTGTAGCCACTTAAATAACTCAACAGAGGCTGGTATCTTGATACCTAGTCACCCTTTATGTACACATAGCTGATCCAGCTTCTTCAGAAGCAGCTCTCAGAGAGAACAGAACCTCTGACTTTCCTGTTTATATCTGTCAGCCAGGGCTCTCTGATTGGGGCTGTTAACCTGGTCCAATCAGGGATCTCATATTCTATGAGGTCCATCCAGCTGACCTTGTTACATACATTAGGTGATGTTTTTATTGTCACTGGTGGAGCACAAGAGCTGGAAAATTCTTCTCCTGTGACTTCCAGCAGATTTCTTTTATGAAATGGATACAGAATTGGCTGAGTCACAGGACTTAGTCATAATGGTTAATGGATATTTTTCAGGCTGGAGGAACATTTGTGGTCGAGTTTCCCAGGTTTTGGTTCTGGGACCCTGGCTTTTCCTCGTATATGTTAATGATCTGAAGGATGGTGTTCAGGGCCAGTTTCAGTGTTTGTGGAAGATACCTGGCAGCATTATAACCTGTTAGATGACAGTGCAGAATTTCAAAAGGACATAGACAACTTGATGGTTGGCCAGATACATGGTGGATGAAGTTCAACGCACAGAAGTATGCAGTGATGTATTTTGGTTGGAAGAATATGGACAGACAATATGAAATATGGGATACAGTTCTAAACGGGGTGCAGGAGCAGATTGTCCTGGCTGTATATGTGCACAGATCATTGAAAGTGACAGGACAAGTAGGAAGATCAGTTAGTAAAACATACAGTGTCCTTGGCTTTGCTAGTAGGGGCAAAGAGAGTACGCAAGCAAAGACATGATGTTGAACTTGTATAAGATTCGTGTTAAACCTCAGTTAGAGTGTTGTGTACAGGTCTGGGTGCCACATGATAGGAAGGATGCGAACACATTGGAGAAAGTGCAGAAACAGTTTATAAGAATGTTCTGTGGATGAGAAACTTCAGTTATGAGGATATGTTGGACAGGCTGGGGTTATTCTCCTTGGAGAGAAGAAAGCTAGGAGGAGATCTGGTGGAAGTTTTCAAACTCACGAGGGATCTAGGTAGAATAGATAGAGAGAAACTCTTCCTGCTTGTAAAAGGATAAGTATGAGAGGGCACAGATTTAAAGTGATTTGGAACATATGCAAATGCGATGTGATGTGGGTCTAGAATACATTGCTTGGAAACATTCTGAAGGCAGCTTCAATTAAGGCATTCAACAGGGCATTGGATGATTATTTCTATTCAAATTTGGTAAAAGGGCATGGAGAAAAGCCACAAGAGTAGCACTAAGTCATGATGGAGAGCCAGTACAGACACGATGGTCCGAATGGACTTCTTACACATCAAAACAATTCTGTGGTTCTGTGAAATGTAACAAGTGGCTTCTGTGATGGATTACCATTTGCCTGCTTTATTGGTCTCTTTGCTTCTGCCAGGCGAGATTCTTCAGGGTTTGAACATGTGTTTGTCGGAGAGACCAAACGAGGGAGAGAGATCATGGGCCTGCACAACTGGGTCCAATTCTACCTGCAGGAGAAGCGCAACCATATTGATTACAAAGGCTTTGTGGCCAGGAAGGACAAGAATAAGGTGTGAGCAGCCACACTTGATGTTCTGACATTGTTGGCTAAGGAACAAATTCCTAGTTTATTCTCACTCTATTCTCTCTAATTTAGTTTTTATTGGTCCTTTGTTGGCTTTTAAAACACTGTCAATCCTTGTATTTACTCTTGTCCTTTGATCTAACACTATCCTTAACCTCCTTAGTGACCATGGATGTATCTTTCTCTCAGAGTTTCAGTTTTCCAATGAAATGTATGTTTCTTGATCATTTTGAATTGTTTCTTTAACTTTTCCCAGTGTTTATTAACCAGCAAACATTTTAGTCTGTTTACCCAATAAACCTTAGCTAGCTGTCCCCTCAAGGTTTTGTTTAAGATTCTTATTTGCAATTAGAATATTTTGTTTTCAAAATTACTGTGAAATACAATTATTATGATCACTATTAACCAGTGGATCATTTACTATGACATTCCAACAACGCTGACTCATTCAAATAGCTTAAATTCCTAACTGGTGTCTCCAAAAAAATGTCTGACAAACATTTGACAAACTCATCTTTAAGATCACCTTTACCAATCTGTTTGGTCTAATCAATATGGCGATTGCTGTCCCCTGCAAATATTACATTGCCTTTTATAAGCTGCAATAGTTTGTTCTTTTAATGCTCTGTGTCACAGCTTAACTATTGTTAGGGAACCTATCAACTACTATGTGTTGTTTTTACCTCTTGTTATTCCTAATCTCTCCCCTCTTCCACTGCTGATTTTCTGTGAATAGATCATTTCTCATGAATGATCATATATTATCCTTTATTATAATGGCGTTGCCTCATTTTCCATTCTGCCTGTCTTTTCAAAATGGTGTGTACCCTGGAATATATATTTTCCAATCTTGGTCACCTTGTAACCATGACTCTGTGGTGGTGATTAGATTTAAACCATGTATCTCTGTTCGTAACACAAGTTCATCAATCATATTGTGGATGCTCTGTGGATTTAGTGATTTCATATTTTTTTAATGACTATTCCTCACATAGAGCTTTACCCTTTGCAATATTACTGTGCTGTCCTTTATTGGTCCACTGAGCTTGCCTTTTACTTACATTGATATTGCCTCAACTTAAGTCAACGGTAAAGCAAGCTCATTTCTGTTTGCTTACCTTCATTGTTACAAAACATTTTTAAAATTATTTTTCTGCACTATTTTTCTTGTGGACTGAAGTGGGAAATGAACTGATGTAAAGACCAAGTGCTGTGGAGAGGATGGGGAAATGTTTAACTCTTGCAGTGACTCCAGGAATAGCAGGGCTTGATTTCCAGCATGTTACCCCAGTGAGACCTAGCGCACTATTGAGCCCTGAATTTGATTCAGACTCAACTCTCTCAGCAATGCCAGCAGTGGGTGAATGAGCATTTTGAATTTTACAGTAAGGTGGTATATTATCATGAGTTTGGGTGTATGTCTACTGCCCAGTGGGATCTAACTGATATTTGTTTTTCTTTTCTTTTTGCTGGTTTATTGCAGCCTGATGAAGATGATCATGTCTTGAACCTGCAGTTCAGCTGGAAGGAGATGGTGAAACCAGTGGGCAGCTCATTTATTGGAGTGAGCCCTGAGTTTGAGGTTGCTGTCTACACCATCTGCTTCCTCCTGTCGCAGGCCAAGGTCTCGCGGGAGCTGGTAATGGTGGACGAATACCATTTGCAAATTGTTGTGTATCGCCACGGGAAGTACATTGGAAGTTCCTACCCAGTGCTGCTTAGTAACAACAACATACCCCTGGACTGAACCTCTGATAGTCTCAGGGAACTTCAGCGTTGTTCTACAGTCTGCACAAATTTCTGCAGAATATACATCCGTCCAACAAGCAAACTGTAGTCGATGCTCAGATTGTTTTTTTTTTCCCTGGCTGCATATCCTCAAAGTCCTTGTGTTTTGTATAATACATCGCTGCACATTTTGCAGAGACTGCTCTTTTAGAATCCTCAATTATTGCATTCCCCAGTGAACACAATGGATTTGATGCTGTGCAAAAGGTGACAGTCTCTGAGTTAAAATTCGGGTTACTTTTTTTAAAAAAATTGTTTACCATTCAGCATAGAATCCATTTCAGAAGCTGTCCTCATAAATCAACACATTTCACACAAGATCTCTATGCAGTAGCACTAGTTTTTAAAATTTAATATGATGTTGCAGGATTTTAGTTTCAGTTTTTGTTCTGATGATGCTGCAGTCCTCAAGCTTCCAAACTCTATAAAACAGTAAAATCATTGTAGACTCTGTGGCGTGCCAATAAAGCAGTGTCACCTGCCTTCCTTCTTGTTAATTAAATCCTGTGACAAACCACCACATTTAATATCTCTTAGAAAACCTACCAATCTCTCCATAACCAGTGGGCTCAGAAATGTTTGTCTTATTTGAAGTGAAATTGGTGCTTTTTAATCTTCACTACACCATGTGACCTAATAGCTGCACATTTTTAGATCAATCTGATGTGAAACTCCTGCATGATTTTAAACTGGGAGGAACACTCTGTTCACTGTCCATTCCATCATTGAAGCTAAACACCCACGGCCAGCAGTTTGTATTTCTAATTGTGGAAGAGCATTTGTTTTCATAGCTTGACATTCTTTATCTGCTTTATTCAATTTAGTCATTGATTTAAGGGTTAACCCTATATTATAATCTGTGTATTTCTCTGCTTCATAGCCCATATTAATGGAATTATCTGAGCTTGTTAGATTGAACATTTTATTAAACAAAAGTTATTTGAATTGTAAAAGTTTTTGAAAATGCAGACTTCGTTGATATTTCAGTTTGCTTTTAATAGTAACTTGCGTTTTATTTATGTTTTTAGTTTCCAGATAAAATATTTTCAACCAGACCTTGATTAGGCTTTTTCTCAGTCTCTGAGGTGCCAGAAATGTGGAAGAAACTTTTGTTTCTCATGGACCTGTTTCCAAGAATTGAAGTTGGAGGGAGTTTAGATGAGAGCAGCTCAAAGACTGCCTTGGTGTTTAAGAATGGGGAGGGTTTGACTGTAGCAGATTACAGTCCATCTGGTCAGACCTTTTCAGTAACTAATGACCTCAAATGCCAACCTTCCAAGGATTACTGAGGTTTGAATCAATTTATGAAGTTTAATTTTAGATGGTTTGATGAAGACAAGAAAACTCATGCTTAAAGATGTTTGGCATTTACCTGAAACTGGGTGTTTGGTCTTTCTCTGGCCCAAAACTTATTGGGATTTTGCGACATCACAAGCAACTTTATTCTGCAGACACCGCAGCAGGTTCTGCAACTACATCAAAAATTTCAAAGCTTCCCTAAACCAGTTTCAAAACAGCTCACGCTTTTTACGCTTCTGAATTTTCAATTTTCATCGAATATGTTTTGCGGTTTTCGTAGCTCATTGTTTGGTCATTACGGAAACTCTACTCCTTTTAAAGTTCAATCTTTGTTTTTACAACAGAGCTGATTTTATGAGAGTTTGCACTTTTATCCCAACCAAATCCTTAACCTGCCTGCTGTGTTCTGCAGCTTATTCTGTTTGAAGACGAGCATTAATTTGAAATACATTAAATCCTGAGCAACACGAGGGAATACTAAAATGAGTTACATGTTGGTAAACACAGTTTGCTGATTTGAAATTTCTACTCCCTCCCCCTCCAAATGTAAACAATACTCTAATTATTTTTAATCAAGTGCTGCTTGTTAAAACCTTGCTTTAATTTCTCAAAGTTCAGCAAAGCCGTGGAATACATATTTGATTAAAGTTTATTCTTTTGCAAGTAGTTATAGTTCAGTTTCTGCAATGCATGTTCACCTTTTTAATAAGCTTGAAATGAAGTTCATTATGGAGAAGTGAGTCTTGGTTTATTTTATATCAACGTAATTATTTCAAGATTACCAGGCATGAACGATCTGAAGTGGTACATTTGCCTCACATTGTTGTGGCTCAGTCCCTCAACCTGACTCAGCTCAGAGTCCAGCACAAATAATGCTGAACTGCTGACAATTATATAAACAAATGGTGCAGCCAATTTACATGCAGCACGATCCAACAACTGTAAATGTGATGACTAACCAGTTCATGTATTGTTGGTGGAATCAATTGGGAATTTTGGCCACGACATTAAGACGTTTTCCTGCTTGAATGAGTTTCTCAGTTTTATGTCCAAAAGGATGGGCAAGCTATATCCCAGCCAAAAGAAACGGCACTTTCAACAGCACGGCACAGCGCTTACTCAGTCTTCACCCTCCAACAGTGCAGCACTTCCCAGTGCTGGCACATGACAGTGCAGCCTCCCCTCAACACTGACCATCTGAAAGTATCCCACTCCCTTTGATCTGATCCCACCCACAGTGTAGCACTCCCTCAGTTCTGACTCTCCAACAGTGTGGAACTCCCCCAGCACTGTCCGTCTTACAGTGGACTGCTTATTCAGTATTAACGATTCTTCACTACTGGGCCTCTGACATTGCAGTGCTCCTCAGTGCTGACCCTCCAACAATGTGGAATTCCCTCAAAGCTGACCCTCTGATGTTGCAGTGCTCCCTCAGTGCTGACCCTGTGACAGCATGGTGCTCCCTCAGTGCTGATCCTGTGACAGCATGGTGCTCCCTAGTACTGACCCTCTAACAGTGTGGTGCTCCCTCAGTGCTGACCCTCTAACAGTGTGGTGCTCCCTCAGTGCTGACCCTCTGACAGCGTGGAGCTCCCTCAGTGCTGACCCTATGACAGTGTGGGGCTCCCTCAGTGCTGACCCTCCAGTGGACAGAACATTTTCTTCTTGCATGCCATGTTTGGTTGATTTAGGAGCTGCCAATTTCAACTGATTTGATTTGATTTGTTGTTGTCACATGTCCCTAAGTACAGTGAAAAGTTTTGTTTTGTGAGCAGTATACATAGATCATAGCAAACAAGAACATACAGATCATAGGGTGCTTTGACAGAGCAAGGTATACAAGGTTACGGCTGCACAGGAGGTGTACAAAGCAAGATCAACATTAGATTTTAAATTAGAGAGGTCCAGTCAACAGTCTGATAACAGCAGGGAAGAAGCTGTTCTTGAAACTGTTGGTGCCTGTGTTAAAGGTTCTGTATCTTCTACTTGATGGAAGAGGTTGGAAGAGAGTATTATCAGGGTGGAGGGGTCTTTGATGATGTTGGCAGTTTTACCATAGCAACGAGAAGTGTAAATGGAGTTCATGGATGGGAGGTTGGCGTCCGTGATGGTCTGAGCTATGCACACAACTTTGTGTAATTTCTTATTGTCCTGGGCAGAGCAGTTGCTGTACCAAGGCATTACGCACCCAGATAGAATGCTTTCTCTAAAAGTTGGTGAATTTCCTAAGCTGCCGGAGTTTTGAGATTAATCTTGACAGGGATTATGGTGTTGAAGGCGGAACTGTACTGGATGAGCAGGAGCCTGACGTAGTTATCCAGATGTTCCAGGGATGAGAGTACAGCTAGAGAAATGGTGTGTGCTGTGGACTTGTTTTGCCGGTAGGCAAATTGCAGGGCATCAAGACAGGCTGGGAGGCTAGACTTAATGTGGGCCATGACCAACCTCTTGAAACACTTCAGGATTATGGAGGACAGAGCCAAGGGGAGGTAGTCGCACGTAAAGACACATTGTCTGTATTTTCTTTGGTTCTGGGATGATGGTGGTCTTCTTGGAGCAGGTAGGGACTTCAGATCTTAGCATTGAGAGGTTGAAGACGTCAGTGAATACTTCTGTCAGCTGGTCAGCACAGGATCTAAGTGCATAGCTGGGGACTGCATCTGGGCCAGTCACTTTCCTTGGGTTTACTCTCAGGCAGACTGATCTGACGTCTGCATCAGTGACAGAGAGAACAGGTGCGTCCAGGCCTGTCGGGGTAGGTAACACCACAGCACTGGCATTCTGCAACTTTTCATAGACCATAGAATAGATGCCATTTGGCATGTTGTCATTCCAGCTGTCGCGGCGTGTACATTTCCACCCTCCTGTCCAGAAGGACCTTGTAGTCCAGAAATTTATCCATTTTCAGGTTATTCTCCAACTTCCTTTTGAAAGCCATGATGGGACCTGTCACTATCACACTCTCGGACAGTTCTCTACTGGTCTTAACCACTCATTGCATAAATGTTTTTCTTCATTTCACTTGTGTTTCTTTTGCTGACCACCTCACAGCGATGTCCTCTTGTTCTCAACCCTTCTGCCAATGGGAGCCATTTTTCCCTATTCATTGAGTCTAGACCCCTGACAATTTTGAGTAGATCCTTCTTCACTAATACCAAATACAGCTTCTCCAATTGATTCACTTAACTGGTGACAATGAAGTGCCGAGAAGGAATACAATACTCCATTTGAGGCAAGGAACAGTGTTTTACGAATACTTGACCATAGCCTTCTTGCTTTTATACACTGATTTTATTCAGGAGTTTGTAATTTCTTCAAAGATATTTTGATTGGGGAAGCAGTGTTTAATTTGCCATTCCTTCATTGCTGATGGGTCAAAAGCAGACAATCACAGAGATTACAGTGCAAAAGGAGGCTATTTGGCCCATGTGATTGTATTGGTGCTGCAAAATTATAATTCACCGAGTGCCATTCTCACACTTTCTCCCACCTGACCCTGCACATTCTTCATCTGCTGACACCAATCTCATTCTGTTTTGAAAGGCTGGAGTGAAGCTGCCACCACCACACTCTCAGATGATGCATTCCCGATCCTAATCACTCACGGTACAAAAAGGATTTTCCTTGGATAATTTTTGCTTTTACTAATCACTTTAAATCCGTATTTTCCTGATCCTGAGTGGAGAGTGTTTCTCCCTATCCGCTCTGTGCAGATTCCTAATGATTTTGAAAATTTGATTTGGTCAGATTGCCTCTTCGCCTTCTTTTGTCAGGAAAATCATCCCAACTTCCCCAGTTCTATCTTCAGACCTGAAGCTCCTATCCTTGGAACCATTCTCTTGAAGTATTTCTGCACTCTCTGCCAATGCATTCACATCCTTCCCAAAGTGTGGTTCCCAGAACTGGGCACAACCCTCCAGCTGAGGCAGAATTATGGTCAAATTCAACGTAACTTCCTTGTTTGTGTTCTCTTTGCTCCTATTCACAATTTTAAAAAGAAGAAAAGGCACAAAATTTATGGCCGCTTGTTCCTGGCTAGCATAATGATAAAAACAAAGAAAGTGCTACAGCTGCAAAACTGCAAAGGAGAATCTGTTAGTGTTGTGATGGAAGATGTCATCAGAACATCCAGGTTTCACTTTCTGACAATTTGTTCAAACTAATTTTATAAGATTTAAGTCCGGGTAATGAGATAGGAGGGGACTGTGGGGGAAAAGAAAAGGAAAAGTCCAGGATGTGTAATAATGAGAAGAGTGATGAATGATTTGAAGTGAGCAATTCTAATTTATCAGATCCTCCAGCAGCTTTATTGTGATGCCAGGCCAGGGCTGCCGGTGGGCGGGGAAAAGGGCCGGAACCTTTCAGCGGCCCCGCGGAGTTCCGTCCGGACACCTTTCTTTCCAGGAGGCGGGTTCCGTCCGGACGGGGGTTGGTGGCGGACCACGAGGTGGACATGGAGACGCTAGCGGCGGAGTTCGGGGATTTGGATCCGGAAAGGCTGGCGGCACCGGTCCGGGAGGTGGAGGTGAGGCAGGAGCGGAGAGGGGGAGATTAAACAGGGAGAGGTTATGGCACGTGGGTGAGGGGGCAGCGTTTAAGGTCTCTCTTGCTGCAAAGGTAGCGTCCCTACCTCTGACCCAGGAGGCCCGTGTTCAGCTCCCAAAGTGTGTAACAGATCTCTGAACAGGTTGGTTAGAAAATATCTAGAAAGCTGTGTAGAGGGTGTGGAGGACATTTAGAGAGATGATGCTAGAAATTTGTGTGAATTCACATCAGGAACGGAGTGATAGTCTGGGCTATTTTTTAGACTAGGGAGCGATTTATTGGGGTCCTTTTAACTTTATGAAATGTCTTGATGAAGTAGATGCAGAGAGAATGTTTCATCTCGTGCGGAAGAATGTAACCAGCAGCCTTCGATATAAGGTAGTCACCAAAAATGCATTAGGAGATTCAGAAGATGGGAACAGAAGAATGAGGAGCAGGGGCAAGTTATTCATCAACCTCACCCTCCCAACCCTCCCAAAAAAGTCTGTGCGGCATTCAAAAAGTTCATGCCTTGACTGTATCCCCCTCAACTCTCTTCCTGTCTGTCCCACATTGCACTAGACTCCGTGGTCAATGAGAAATCTGTTTGACTCAGCCTTAAGTACATTCAAAGATCCTCTGCTCTCTGGAGGATAATTCCCCAGATTAATAACCCTGTGTTTGTGTGGTGGTGGGTGGTCAAACTTCTCATCACTCTCTTAAGTGGGAGACTTCTAATCTTTAACTGTGACCCCCTCATTCTAGATTCCCACATGAGGGGAAATATGCTCGCAGCATCCACCCATGCAGGTACCCTCAGAATTTTATTTGCTGTAATAAGTTCTATCTCTCATTGTTCCAGACTCTGGATATAGATCCAAACAAACATGAGAGAAAAATATGACAAAGCTCCTCATTTAGAGAGAGTGGTGAGAAAATGGAACTGGAGACCACGGGGTGAGGTAAAACAAATGGTATAGATGTATTTATGGGAAAACTAAATAAACATGAGCAAAAGGGATTAAAAGGGTTATGATAGCAGATTTAAATGAGAAGAGATGGGACGAGGCTTGATAATAGCAAATATGCTGATATTTGGTTGTGCTAAACAGCTTGTTGTGTTATGTATTCAATGTAAAAATACTGATGTTTGTTTTCTACTTTTCTAATAGGAAAAATGGAAGCTTCTTCCTGCTTTTCTGAAGGTAGCAGAGTTTTTCTCATTTTCATGTTTTGGTGAGGAGAATGATAGCACTTGAAATGTTTAATTTGTTCTGTGAAGCTTATGACAATGAGCAACTCTGCATTCAGCCTACAGATGGTGACAGGTCAAACTTGCAATACACATTGGTGTGTCGCAGAGTTGCTTTCGGAGTTCAGTGGCAAATGTAACTGGGCTGGTGGTTGGGAGAGGGGAGTTGAGCAAACTGTGACCTCTTCATCCTGCTTAAATGGAGGTTCATCAGAACGCTATCGGCTGACAGTTGAGAGGATTGCTTGAATATGCTTGTATTTTCATGAGTTTGGAAGATGAGGGATGATCTGATCAAGGTGTTTAAAATGAGTTTGGCAGAGAGAACCCATTCTTCCAATGGAGGCATAACCATCAGAATTAGCTTGGCCATTGAGAAGTGGTCATGAACATGAAAAGACCATGTCTGTTTAATTTGGTGCTGTTAAAACTATGAACTGAAATGAGAATCACTTTAAAATTACTGCTTCAAAGGATTTGTGCATGTTGTGGAAAGCAAGTGACCTGACATTTATGGCAAGCAGCGTAAATAGCTCTTTGAACAAGTAGTAATTGAAGTGATTGCAGATGAATTGCTGAGAGGTTCTGTGTACAGATTCACCTGGGTGTCAACAAGAATTTGCTTTGTCTATGGACTAATGACCAGTTATCGATCACAAAAGCCTTTTGTTTGCCAACACTGATTAGTTCTAAGGTAACTGAATAGCTTGAGGCTGGGAACAAGATAGAGAGAAATGTTCTGATCTCAATTAGCTCAGGGGCTGTCTCTCTGTTCTCTGCAGTCAAAACCCATTTTAAACTTGGAAAAAAATTGGTTCATCTTTTCATCAGCAGTTGTCTTAAGCTGTGACTTTTAACTGATGTGTCGGAAACCTTTCATAAGTGAAACAGCCACTTTGTCTCTTACAAACTGTTGGAAGTATCCAGAGATAGGCAACTGAACAGTATCATTCTGAACAACATAGAATCATAAAGATCATCTCAGCAACCCATGAATAAATGCCTGAACTGGCTTCCAGCTTTCCTGCACTCTTAATCTATTTTTCTTGCCTGTATGTCTGAGGGGAAGTTTTAAATTGTAGTGTTATAATGCAATCGTTATAACTGCCTGTAGTTAGAGTCTAATTACTTGTAATAAATGGTAATTCTTGTTATGTAGAGAAACCTTGTCTGTGCTTTCTATCCACCTGAGTCTGAAAATAAGGTAGATTGAGGAATTTCAAAATCGTTAACTTTTGTGACTTGTGCTATGCCAATGAACTGTGACAAAATGGCAGTGGAAATCTGGAACTCCCTTTTCCTCCCCCCTCCCCAAATAAATCTTGAGATGGATCCAGTGCGTTACTGAGTGATTTTCAAGGTTGAGATTAATTGAAGTTTGTTGTGAGAATGTGGAACAAAGCCAGGTCAGTGAAGTTAACATGCACGTGGGTCATGATCTAATAGAAAAGGCTTTCTGGGCCGAATGGCCTTCTGTTCCTAATGTCCCAGTGTAAGCTTACTTCTGTTTTTTTAAAAAAAAACAAATTTGCTATTTGTCTGACAGCGCAAGAGGAAGCCATTCAGCGCATTGTAGTTGTGCTAGTTCTCTACATGGAGCTGCCTACTCCCTTCTCGGGCTTTTTCCTGTATCTTTCTATAATCCTTATCCAATTCCCTTTCTAAACGATGTAGTCTGTGCCTGAACAGTCCCTTGTGGCAATTCATTTTAAGTTCCAATAACTCTTCCACTTTGCTTTGGAAACTTTCTGCCTATGTTGACCCACTTTGTGTGCTTGTACTTTCTTCTACCCTGAAAGCCGTTTGATTTACTATTTTAATTACTTCATGGATTTCTGTGATGAATGAGTGTTATATAAGTTTCTTTGTTCTTTGCAGGTCAAAGGCCTGGTGAAGCAGCACATTGACTCGTTCAACTACTTCATAAATGTCGAGGTAGGAATGTCAGTGATGCTCAGTAGTTTAATTCTGCCCTTCCGCCTCATACTGTGCCATTTGTTCTGTTCACTGTCTGGTCTGCTTTCTCCATAGATTAAGAAGATTATGAAAGCCAACGAGAAGGTGACCAGTGATGCTGATCCTATGTGGTATTTAAAGTAAGTGCCAAGGACTGATTTCTTTTTCTTTCTTCCAAGGACAGTGATTTCTAATCGTATAATGTGTAGTTAAAGGCCAGCTGTATTGCTGTGTGTATGGGATCATGTTTTGCAGACAGGGTGAGAGTAGCTGATTTCCTTTGTAGGTTGTATTGAATTAGATTTTGTTGATGTGCTGAAAGATTCTGTCAGAATTATTACAGGGAGGAAAGAAGGCTGTTCAGCCCATCGTGTATTCACCAGTCCTCCCACTGATCATCTCACTCGGTGCCATTGTCTTACCATCTCCCTGTAACCCATGCACATTGTTTCTTATCAAGTTACCCTCCAGTTGACCCCTAGAACCTGCCTCCACCACATTCTCAGGCATTGCAATCCAGACACTAGCAACTGCATGAAATAGCTTTTCCTTGTATCTCTCTTACTACCTTTACAAATTACTTGAAATGTAAGATCTCTCATTCTTGATCCTTTTACAAGTCAGAACATTTTCTTCTTACAAATCCATAAGACAGGAGCAGAAGTTGGTCATTGGGTCCATTGAGTCTGCTGTGCCCTTCAATGATGTGATTGTGATCTGATGACCCTCAATTCCATTTTCCTGCCTTAACCCCATAATCCTTAATTCCCCTTTTTGTTAGAAATATTTCTATTTCAGCCTTGAATAGAGTAAATGATGCACCTAGCCTGTACATCCCTGGACACTATGGGGCAATTTACCATGCCACTCCACCTAACCAACGCATCTTTGGACTGTGGGAAGAAACCAGAGCACCAGGTGGAAACCCATACAAAGATGGGGAGAACATGTAAATTCCACGCTGTCACCCACGGCTGGACTCGAAGCTTGGTTCCTGGTGCTGTGACACTAACCACTTGTCACCGAGGTGACTACTGCAATCAGTCTTCCTGACTGAATTTCCTCATCCTTAGAATTTCTCATAAATCTCTTCTGCACTTTCCCCAGTGCCTTCTCATCATTTTATTTGAGTTTGTATTCCAGATCTATTTCTCTCAAGATCTACCCCCATCTGCCTTAAATCCTTCTCAGCAATGTGCTTGGTTTTATAAGCTTGCCCCCAGATCTCTGGATTACTGATCCAGTAACACAACCGCTGTACTACCATATCCTTTGGTTAGTTTCAGTCAGTTTATCATTGCCCTGCTGTCCTTTTCCCCCACAGTCTTGTGTCAGCAGTTTCTCAATGGGTAACATTGTCACCTCTAAGTTGGATGGTTGTGGGTTCAAGTCCCACTCCGGACATTGGGTGCAACATTCAGGCTGTCATGTGCAGTGCTGCGCTATCAGAGATCCCATCGTTCATTCGAGCCATTAAACCCAAATCTTATCTCCTGTCTAAGGTGAATGGAAAAGATTGCACCTCACTTTTCAGAACTAGAGTAGGGGAGTTCTCCTTGCGAGCTGCTCCTGCAGAGAGTCGACAAGAACTCACTAATCTGAATGACCTCTTGTCGTGCTGTAACCATTCTATGATTCAAATCAACAAGAAATTAATATAAACAAAAATACTGCAAGCATTGAACAGACCAGGCAGTGTTAAAAACAGCACTTCTCACTGGGGCTAAATTGAATGCACTCTGATTTCACAGCAATAGCTGGCCTCCCATTCCCCCCTCCCCGTTCTGTTCTTTCATGGAATGTGAGCATCAAGGCAAAGCCAGCATTTGTTGCTCATCTTTAATTGCCCTTGAACAGAATGGTTTGCTGCGGCCACTTCCGAGAGCATTTAAAACTCAATCACACTGTTGTGATAAATGAAAACAGAGTGCTGGAAAAGCTCAGCAAGTCTGGCAGCATCCGTGGAGAGAGAAAAAGTTAACATTTTGAGTCTGATATGACTCCTCTTCAGAATTGTTGTTGTGGGTCTGGAGTCATGTGTAAGCCGAACCAGGTAATGGTGGGAGATTTCTTTCCCTAAAGGACATGAGTAAAACCATTTTTTATTTTAGTTTTGACAAAAATTAATAGTAATTCCATAGTCACCATAATTGAGGCTAGCTTTTGGTTCCAGATTTGCTAATTTAACTTAAATTCCACCAGCTGTTGTGGTGGGATTTAAACTCTGCATTAGCCAGGGAATTTGGATTACTAGTCCAATAACTCCATCAGCTCCTGCTTAAAAGAAATATGAAACCCATTACTGAAAAGAATAGTTGACCAGGAAGCCATCCCCATGAAGGAGGCTGAATATTTGGGAATTATGAGAGACATTGAGCCAGCTGCATGTGCAGGATGTGTCCCAACTATCATTAAGTTGCGCAAAGTAGACAATTTGCCTTTCCTTCCTTCTCTTTGTACGCCTACCACCCCTTATTTTACCCCCCGCTGTTGCTCCTGGGGCAATCATTTCACACCCTCCCATTGTTGAAAAGCTCAGTGGGCTCCAGTTTAAGAAGCAGTTTGTTCTACTTGAGAAAAGAGATATTTCTGCTGGACATTTTAGAATGTGCAAGTTAATAAGGATGTAATGTTGTAACATTTCAAGTCAGGTTTCTCAGTATAGAGTCATTCATTTAACGAGTTTTGCCACTTGTCCCTCAGTGTTTTCAAATAATATTGTGTAAGGATATTTTCTTATTGCCTTTTACAGGACTGTATTAATCATTACATGTTGACATAAAATTGCATTTATGTAATTACTCTCACTACTTCACTACCACAACACTTTATTGTCTAATAAGAGTACCTCAAGAATATTTCATTGGCTATAAAACATCGAGTTGTCTGGTGGTTGTGAAAAGCACTTTATAAATGCATATCTTAAGTACCTTTTGAAATGTCGCTGGTGTCAAAATTGGGGCAGTCAGTTTGTGTTCCATAAGCTCCTATAACAGCAATTATATAACTTGTTCAGATAATCCATGGTGGACACACAATAACTCCCATTGCCTTCAGAATAGTGCCACAAGACCTTTTGCATCCACCTGAGATGACAGAATAGGCTTGTCACATTAGTTTAGATTTATTACTGGTATGTTTCTTTTGAAGAATATGTTTGTTGCAGATACCTGAATATTTATGTTGGAGTGCCAGATGTTGAAGAAAGTTTCAACGTAACCAGACCTGTTGCTCCACATGAGGTACTCTGCAAAATTCTTCTCAATGAGAATGTTGTGATTAATTATAGTTTATACAATAGGAGTTCTTGTGGTGTAGTGGGTAATGTCCGTACCTCTGGATTAACAGCTCTATGTTCAAGTCCCACTCCAGTGCTTGATGGTTAGGGAAGGAACTTTCATGAAGCTATTCCATAGGTTGATAATCAGCCTGCAATCCTACTGCTGCTTCCCAACTATTCTTCAAAGCAGGAGAAGACGTTTATGTGTGAAAATATGCCCAGCCCAGGCTGAATCGTAATATTATATGAAATCCAGCACCTGTATTGAGAATTTTACTGAAATCTATATCAATTAAATCATACAGTTACCTCTCAGGTGGTCAGCTGTACTTTGTTCAGGAGTCTTTGACTGAGATCTTGCTTGGTTCACTGAGACTTCTGTCAATAAGTATTTTCTCTGAGCAGCTCCCATTGACACGTAATCTGATGTCATTCTTTCCTGAGCATTGCTGTATGGGACCTTTTTTTAGGAATTTAAACAGAAAATACAGTTTTTGAAAGCACTCAAACACAGTCTTGTTTTCAATGCAGATTGTTTAGTTGGGTGCTTGATTTTATTGATTAATATATTCCCAAGTTGTCTTCCATCAGCTTAGCCACAGGAGATATTCTTCCTGTCTCCCTATAATTATCTGTTAGTCAACCTCCAATGATTTTGACAGTTTGCGGTG
>NC_063349.1:45109102-45112073 GCF_021869965.1 Rhincodon typus | reverse complement strand
GCATCAGAGGAGCAGGAAGGCTGATGTATCAGGCTAGACCCTTCTTCAGAAAATCTAGGCCCGAAACATCAGCCTTCCTGCTCCTCTGATGCTGCTTGGCCTGCTGTGTTCCTCCAGCTCTACACCTTGTTATCTCAGATTCTCCAGCATCTGCAGTTCCTACTATCTCTCTGAAATATACACTGTTTTCCTCAACTGAGGACTCCCTACCACTGGTTGACAGGGTTTTCAGCCATGTCTGTCCCACTTCCTGCACTACTTCCTTCGCGCAACAACGATAGTGTAACCTTGTCCCTGCTTACCATCCCACCTGAATCCACATCCAAAAGATCATTAGTCGCCACTTCTGCCATCTCCAACAGGATGCTGCCACCACCACCAGGGACCTGTTCCCCTCCCTTGATGGTAGTCTGCAGGAACTGTTCCCTCTGGGACATCCTGGTCCACTCCTCCTCCATTCCTGTGCTCCCACAACTCTTTTTTTCCATGTAGTCACAGAAGGTGCAGCATTTTACGTCCAATTTACGTCCTCCCTCCTTGCTATCCATGGTTCCAGATGCACCTTCCAGTGAGTTACCTGCACTTCACTCACTCTAGTCTACTGTATTCGCTGCTCACAATGTGGTCTCCTCCACATTAAGGATACAAGGGCTCCCATTTTGCAGATCACCTACATTCTGTCTGCAAAAGTGATCCTAAGCTTCTGGTTGCCTGCCACTTCGTTGCACCACCGTGCTCCCTGGCCAACATCTGTCTCAGGCTTACTGCAGTGTTCCAGTGAGGCTCAGTGCAAGCTGGAAGTACAGCATTTTGTTTTCTGCTTGGAGACCCTGTAGCCTTCAGGATTTAACATAAAGTTCAGTGATTTCAGGGCCTGAGTACCTTCTACCTTTACCCACTCCCACACTCTGGGCCCTGCCATCACAGACCCATTTTCACCACCTAACGGACTGCATTAGCAGGTTTTCTCTCTTCCAGGCTCACCATTATCTGTTCCTTTGTCTGCCTAACTTTCCCTCTGTACTTGGTGTCCACCTATTGCTTACTCCTTTATTCCCCCACCCCCCTGAGTCTTCAGCACATACAGCACCTTTCCTTGTTACCATCAGCTCTGAAGAAGGGTCAATGGACTTGAAACATTAACTCTGCTTTCTCTCCAAAGATGCTGCCAGGCCTGATGAGATTCTCCAGTACTTTGTTTCATGAAAATAAACATCTGCCCTAGCTAACAAGCAAAAACACCTTGTGATAAAGTGGCACCGCTATTCCTCTGCTTTTGCTGACTGTGTTGCCTTTTCTTTAAAGGACAGTTTGCCATTCGTCCTGATAAGAAATCTGAGGCCAAGATTCAAATGGTTAAACAAGTGGGAATGATTGCAGGTGGAACTGGTGAGTTTTTAAATTTTATATTATGTTCAGGTGGTGGGGAGAACAGAAGAAAAATCTGTATGAACGGACAGAAATTGTGGTTGTTGGATACGATGGTGCTGTCTTGAGGGATCAGTGTTGGGGCTAACCCTTCAGCTGGTGCTATGTAAGCAAATCCATTTATGTTCTGTTTCAAATCCTTACCCTGTTCCCATTTTTCAATCATGTGCTGGTTCTGCCTCATTTACTTTTGCTTCCAAGTTCTAATTACCCATGCTCTGCAAACATTTGTGCCAACTCCTATTATCATCCTCTGTTAATAATCAGATTTCAGAAGTGTAAGCAAACTGGATTATTTTCTGTAATGTGAGAAAAGCCAAGGATCTCAAACTTGGAATAATAGAATGATTTTAGAATCCTTTACAGCACGGAAGCAAGCTATTTGATCTCAAGTCTGCACTGTTCCTCTGAACAACATCCCACCCAGACCCACTCCTCTAATCAAGTATTTCCCTGTACATCCTTGGACACTATCTGGGCAATTTAGCATGGCCAGTCTGCGTAATCTGCACATCTTTGAACTGTGGGAGGAAACTGGAGCACATGGAGGAAACCCACGCAGACACGGGGAGAATGCCTGTGTGGATTTTGCTCAATTGCCTGAGGGTGAAATTGAACCTGGGTCCCTGGTGCTGTGAGGTATCATTGCTAACCACTGTGCCACCCAACTTGTCTTATTCTGCCTTCTGTCAGGTCAGTTGTGGCTCTCTTCCCTCCGAGCTAGACAACTCCAGAGCTCTGAGCCTCTTAAAGCAGTCCAACATATGCAGTGCAGTAATGGAGGAATGCTGCATGTTGGTGGTGCTGTCTTTTAAAAGAAACAAATCAAGACTCCGTTCCCTGTGTGGGCATGAAAACTCCCACTAGCTGTTTGCTGCAGAAGAACTCTTTCCCTGAAGTGCATTGAGTGGGTTGGGGGGGGGGGGGAAGCAGAGTTGCTGAGTGCATATTGGCTGCTATGTTTTCTCGTACTCGAATGGCAACTATACAAAAAATGTGAAGGACATGGGGACATTCTGAGGAATTGGAAGAGGCTACAGAAAGGCAGCTGCTGCTTTCTCAAAATGCAGACAGGCTGAGTGTGAATATTGAATCTTTTCAGGTATAACTCCCATGCTGCAACTGATCAGGGCGATCGTGAAGGATCCAGAGGATCTCTCAATCTGCCACCTGCTGTTTGCCAACCAGGTATGTTGGTTTTCCTTTGCTGGTCAGATGAGACATTGGATAGTTTAGTAATCAGTGAGAATTTCTGTTGGTTTGCACAAGAAGTCTGTTTTATTGAAATTCAGTCAGCTGGTTTTCCTCCAATACTTACTCTTCTACTAACATTAACTAAAACAGATGATCATCCTTTTGGATGTTTTGAGGAAGCTTACTGTGTGAAAATCTGCTGCCGTGTTTCCTGGATACAGCTTCAGCACTTGGGAATACATTAGTTGTAAAATATTTTGGAGATGCTTTGAAGTGGTGAAAGGCAGTATATAAATGCAAGTCAACAAGGTGCAGGGCTGGATGAACACAGCAGGCCAAGCAGCATCAT
>NC_063349.1:45099737-45109002 GCF_021869965.1 Rhincodon typus | reverse complement strand
ATGATGCTGCTTGGCCTGCTGTGTTCATCCAGCCCTGCACCTTGTTGTCTCGGATTCTCCAGCATCTGCAGTTCCTACTATCTTTGATATAAATGCAAGTGATTCTTTTTGAGTGCTTCTGTGACTTCCCTGGTCTGTTAGCATCATGCTCACGATGTGTTATAGGTTTTGTGCTCTAAAATTTTCAAAGCTGATCAGCATGAAACAGAACTCTCTCTCTCTCCCCTTCGGGGATCACTATGTAGTCTTCCTTGGTTTGGTGTTGGAATTTTGCCCTCCTCTTCTTACCAAGTGAATTAAGTTGTCCTACTCTATGCCCACATTTTTCTTGTGGGGGGCATTGACTGTGTCATCTTTGTTTTTTGCAGACTGAGAAAGACATCCTGTTGCAATCGGAGTTGGAAGAAATTGAGGCTGAGCACCCTCACCGTGTCATAATATGGTACACCCTGGACAGAGCTCCTGAAGGTATGAATTAGCATTAACAAAGATCATGCCCCTTTCACTCACCGAGCTGTATTGGGTCCCAATCCATCAACAGCATGTTTTTTTAAAATTATTATTAGCTGTAAACCACTTTAGAACACTTTTTTTAAAGACACATTAGTTTGTTCTTTGTTTTGAGTATCGAGCGGTTGTATATCACAGGAAGGAGATTTAAACAAACACCAGTTGATGAAATGTGCTCTGCAGAGTGATAGAGCATTATGAAAACGAACAGGAAATGCAGCTTATTTGATCTGATTTTTCTCTTCCTGCCGGTTGCTAGCAAAGCAGGAACTCTTGTTGTTAACAACAACAGTCAATAACTTAGCAAAATGATGATTTAACTCCCTTGGGAGCTGAGACCCCATGTACTGGAGGCAAGTTTGCAGTATGTTGAACCACGATATAATGGACTTCCACTGCAGTAAACTTTCTGTGGTCTTGTTTAGAGAGTTGAATTTTTTTTTTTTGTACAGGTTAAGTTTAAATATTCAACCTGTGTCTGGATGGGGGCAGAGATAATCAGGAAGGGTTTGTCTTTCTCTTCTCACTCTACTTTTTTCTCTGAATTTTTTTTAGGCTGGAAATACAGTGAGGGATTTGTGAATGAACAGATGATCAAGGAACACCTTCCCCCATTTGCCGACGATGTGCTTATTCTGCTGTGTGGTCCTCCGCCGATGATACAGTTTGCATGCAATCCAAACCTTGACAAACTGGGTTATAGTCCAAGCTCTCGGTTTGTATACTGAGTGTGAAAGGCTGGCCTATCCAATACAAAGATACAGAAGTGTAAGGAACAATTAACAGTCTGGATTCCTTTTCATATAGGGTCCCACTTCATGCAAGATACCTAACTGATCTTAAATTGAATTGTATCATGCCAACATTATGCTCTTGTATTACAGCTGTAAAACTGAAATATATGCTTTTGAAGCATGAGGCAGCCACATTGGGTAAAATGTCCCTGGACCTGCTCCTACCCCTTTACTGTAACTTAGTGAAACAGTTTTGGACACAGTTCTGGCATAAGTGCACTGATGGAGCATTTCTGAACAAATTTGGTGCCTTGTGTTTGCTCTAAGCTTGAGGTGTTTGGTTTTTTTTTGCATATCATTTATGCTTGCAATGCTGCAGTGATGAAGCAGAGTTTGGTGATGTGGGTGATGTGGGTGATGTTTAAAGGGGATAGAGCTTTGGATTTGTATAGAAGGTGCAAGCACTTTTTTCCAGAAGGCAATGTTGGGGTTAATGAATCCAAACAAATGGTGTATATAAAGAAAGTGACGCCAGTTACCACATGACATAGTAAGATGCAATTTTTGAATTCCAAAAAGTCAGATGAACTGACAATGTAGAGAAGGGATTACTGTAAATAGTTTTAATCTCCATGTCAGTCCTTAAGTTACTTCTGTTCTGTGTAAAGGACCTTGGAGAAATTTTAAATAAACCCCAACTTAATTTTCAGCAATTTGGCAGAATGGAGTACTTGTTGTAGTTTATTTTTAAGATGAACCAAGTATGGAGAGAACGCGGGCTTGTTCCCAGATCAGCAAGGGCAAAATTGCTTCATGTTGGACTGTTTAGGAAGTGAAACCTTTTTGTTTCACTGTCAGTTAAATCTTTTTAATCCACCCATGATCTCCAGAATGGCCATCAATGTCTGGCCTGAAGTTAAGAATGGCAAGATATGAACTACAGGGACAAGGCAATGTCTGTGATGCTCCAAACTTCTGAAGTTGGAGGATTCTGACAGGCAAGTGTAAGCTTTTGTTGGTCAACATTATCAGTCAATAACTTGTGCAGCCACCTCGAGTGAATCAAATTAGGTTTGCTCAGTGCTTCATACTTCTAAGAATTGCCTGCACTGTGCCTCCATGCTGTCACTTAACCATTAGCAATCACTCCGAGTGAGGTGGATTCATGGAGAAAATAGTAGGGTATCTGTGGAGTTATTTAGACACAAATATTTTTATGGTACCAATGGTGAAGTAGAAGTGAGAAACTTGCTCTGTGGAGTCACCTTTGTGGGCACAGCCCACAACTGCACTACAACAGTTGATTAAAAATTCAATGGGGAATGTTGACACAGCAGCTTAACATGGCAAACAGAAGTGAGCAAAACATCTTGACAAGGAAGTTTTGAGGACCGGGAACAGATACCGAATGTAAGGCTTGCTGAATGAAGGAAGGCTCACTGGATCTGAAACGTTAACTTTGCTTTCTCTCCTTAGCATTGAGGGAAGGTTGAATAAACTCTGGGTTGTTTTCACTGGAAAGAAGGTGGCTGAGGGGTGACCTGATAAAGTCTACAAAACTGAGGCGCATGGATGGTATGGATCATCAGAGGCTTTTTCCCATGGTAGAAAGGTCAAATACAAGAGGGCAAGGGCTCAAAGTGAGAGGGGGAAATTTTAGGGGACAAGTACAAGGAAAATATTTTGCATAGAGTTGGGGGGTACCTGGAACGCACTGTCAGTGGCATGTTAGCAATGTTTAAGGTATACCTTGATAGACTCGTGAACAGGAGGCAAACCAAGGGATAGAAACCATGGAAGGAAATAAGTAACGGGTGTAAGTAAGGATTAGGAATTGGTTCAGGCTTGGTGGGCCAAAGGGCCTGGGCCTGTGCTGTATTGTCGTAAGCTGCCGGACTTGGTTATAGAGTCATACCGCATGGAAATAGACCCTTCAATCCAACCAGTCCATGCTGACCATAATCCCAAACTATACAAGTCCCACTGGCCTTGCTTGGCCCATATCCCTCAACATTTCTTATTCATGTACTTATCCAAATGTCTTTTCAGCATTATAATTGTACCCACATCCATTACTTATTCTAGAAGTTCATTCCACACATAAACCACACTATTTTTTAAAAAAAAAAAAAATTGCCCCTCAAGTCTTTTTGAAATCCTTCTCCTCCCGTCTTAAAATATGCCTTCCAGTCTTTAAATCCCCCACCCTAAGGAAAAGACACTTGGCATTCACCTTATCTATACCCCTCGTTATTTTATAAACCTCTATAAAGTCAGTTTGAGTTTGTCCAGCAATTTGTTTTTGTAAGAATTGATTCCTGATTTGAATTGCTAGGAAATGGATTACAGATTGTCTTGTCTTCTACTGCATTAAACTAGTTGATTGAACAAATGTCTTCCTTAACCACATTTGTTTCAGGTAACTAAGTTCCACCTTCGATTAAAAGCTATATATAATTTGAAGTTCCTGAAAACAGCACTTTTATGAACCAATTTTAAATTACATTGAAATAAAATAATATGTCAGTAAATACTTATCACAATAGGCGGGGGCTATTTTTTTCCCCTGAGTGTCAAAGGCTGAGGGGTGACCTTACAGAGGTTTATAAAATCATGAGGGGCATAGATAAGGTAAATAGCCAAGATCTTTTCCCCAGGGTGGGGGCAGTCCAAAACTAAAGAGTGTAGTTTTAAGGTGAGAGGAGAAAAATATAAAAGGGAATTAAGGGTCAACTTTTTCACTGAGGGTGGTGCATGTATGGAATGAGCTGCCAGAGCAAGTGGAGGAGACTGGTACAATTACAACATTTAAAAGGCATATGGATGAGTATATGAATGGGAAGGGTTTGGAGGGATATGGACCAAATGCTGGCAAATGGGACTAGATCAGTTTAGGATATCTGGTCAGTGTAGATGAGTTGGATTGAAAGGTCTGTTTCTGTGCTGTACATCTCTATGAATCTATGTAACACTTTTTCTAGTATAATAGTTGATTTTATTCCAGATAAAGCACTTCCCAGTTGTTGGAAAGTGCATGTTCTAAGATAGCCTTTCCCGCAAGGGGTCTGAATGCCAGGTAGCCATCAGTGATTTCAATCTCAAATGATTCTCTGTGTAGTGCTGAGCTATTGTACTGGTTTCACTTAAGATGTGAAACTAAGGTCCCACCTACCTTCTTGGGTGAATGTAAAAGAGCCCTTGGAACTGTTGGAAAAAGGATTGGCTTTCTTTTAAAAGTTCTCTGTATGAGGTCATGGTTCTGAAAAGTTTAATGTTGAAGACAGCATTTAGCTTCAACAATCCTATGAGGTCTTACGATCTTGGGTGGCATAAAGAGAAGTGGAGCTGAAGATCTTGATGGAAATGCTGATGTGTCATCATTATCCCATTGGACTTTTAAATATTTAATGTTTAACATTAAACTGTTAGCCCACAGATGCCGAGTTTCTCTGCATTTTCTGTTTCAGATTTCCAGTATCTGCAGTAATTTGTTGTTTTTGTCGTCAGTAATTCCTGATAGACCTGATGCTAACTAGCCAATGTAACTTTCACCTGTTGCTATCATGCAATAAACTACATCTTGTTATTAAGACAAGTGCCTCTTTAGACTCACTATTGATTCAATCTCTACCACTGTTAATCTAACAGACTCTTAAACACTATAGAAAGGATTGCCCAGAGGCCTTTACGCACTGCAGGAGCTAGAGTGCATCATTATTTGGAATAATGTAATTTTGATTGTTTACCTTATAAGTTTCCATTAATCGTTAGTTCTATATTATTACAGAGCCCTCATCAAGGCCTATCTAACTTAACTTTTCTATTCTTAAAAGCAAAATTGATTGGGGTTATTGTGGTGCAGTAGTAGTGTTCCTACCACTGGCTTAGTAGGTCAATGCTCAACTTCCCCAGACATGTCATAACATGACTGAATGGGTTGATTAAAATCCCCTAGAAAGCTGCATTGAGGTCCCCCACCAGGGGTTGTCTGAACAATAATTCTTCAATTTAAGAGCAGGAAGATGGATTGCATCATCAACCCTGGGAATAATACTTTAATGTAAGTTTTTTTTGATAAATTTCTGGAAATGTTTTGATTTTTGGCAGTGCTCCACCAGGGACTGCTTGGAATGTAATTGATTTTATATTTAGAGTAGAAAAAAGGTCGTAGCATGCTCCCCAAACCATTAGCTGATAGTGATTAGTTCCTTAATGTATACAATGTTCTGGTTGCTCTTTATCCCTCACCCAATATAAATTATCCAATCATTTATCTCATGATGTTTGGACAAACTTGCTGAACGCAAATGAATTTCTGCGTGTTACCTGCAACAGTAACAACACATGATACTTCTAGTTGTAAGGCATTTTATAACATTCAGAAAGGCAACATATTAAGTTTGGCTTGTATTCTTCTAGATTTTGTAACCTTTAGAGAGATGGCTTTAACAAGCAGCAAAACCATGCTTTGTGTGTTTCATTTTACAGTATACAAGAAAAAAAGTCATGGCCCATCCATTATATTGTACATATGTTAATGGAGCAAAATAAAGTTAATGAATAACAAACTTTTATAGGAATTGTTTGTTTGTCCTTTGCTGCTAAGTGCAGAATGGGAGAGCTAGGTAGTACTGGGAACTGGATAGGGTGGACACCCAAAGGAGGTTTCCTCTTGTGTGAGAAACTAAAACTAAGGGACATTCTTTTAAGAAAAAGAAGTCTCCCTTTAAAGACACAGATGGAGAGAGAAATCTGTGTAGATGGCCATTTGAGTGTGAAATTCTCTTCCACAGGAAATAGTGGAAGCTGGATCTTTAAATTTATTGGGATGGATGGTTGGGGGGGGTGCAGACAGGAAAGTGGAGCTGAGCCCATAGTCAGACTGGTCATAATCCTCTTGAATTCTGGAGCAGACTTGATGGGCTAAATGGCCTATTTATGTTCCCAGGCAGGGTGGGAGGGTGCTGTGATGTGTTGCGACACACTGAGCAGACATTGCTGAATTGGGGGGGTGGAGTCACATGCATATGCACCACTACTGACATTGTTTCTGTCATGCTGTAATGTCGCAGCCCTAACTGTGTGTAGGCATAGAGGTTTACAGCATAGAAACAGGCCTTATGGCCCAACTTGTCCATGTCACCCAGTTTTCACAATTAACGTAGTCCAATTCGCCTGCATTTGGTCCATATCCCTCCATACCTGAACCATCCTTCAATTTTTTTTTCTTGAATGACAAAATTGAACTCCCCTCCACTACTTCCTCTGGCATCCTGTTCCAGACATTCCACCCTCTGTGGGGATGGTGGGGGGGTGGGAAGCTGCACCACTGGACCCTTTTGTATCTCTCCCCTCTCTCACCTTAGATCTATGACCTCTAGTTTTAGACTCCCTTGGGGGAAAAGGTGCTGGCTATCTACTTTTCTACTTTGTTACTGATTATCCATAACGGGCATAGATAAGTGTTTCTTGCATCAGTGAAGCAATGAATATTGTCTGTGCTGTGCACCCCCTGCCCCCCTCCCAAAAGTTTGTCTTCAGACTGGCTCGTGAATGGATCTTGTTCTGGAAGTCAAATTGTACACCAGTTTGAACATAATGCAGGACAATGGAAAGCAGCTGTTCATAAGTACAGGAAATATTCATATGTCAGGTCTTTAAAGTTACACCCTTGTTGGGAATTGTCCTTGTAAGTACCAGTGTACGTAAGTCAGTTGTTCATAAATGGGAGATCCCCTGTATTTGTAGTCTGTGCAATTACTTTTGAAATGAATTGCAGTGGTCCAAGATCATTCCTGACTAGCATCACCTCAGGAACTAGAGATGGCCACTTAAATGTCTCCTAGGGCCACAGGAAACTAAATCCTGAGAATTAAAGAGAAAGATTAAGTTGCACCACTGAAATAACTCTATTTCATGCAGCACTTGCTTAATCCTGATTTATGTTGTTGTGACCTGTGGAGGTAGTGCACTGGATATCAAGCACCACTATTCCTGGAGTCGTTGCAAATCTTGAATTATTGAAACAATGCCAAAAATCTCAATTTGCCTCTGATTACCACTCGGGATTAAAAACAAATCACACCAGGATTCTTCTGTGACAATCTGAAAGAATTATATCCATTGCATTGCTTGAATAAAAAAACAGGGTTTCTAAATTATGCAACTTAATAAACTCTATTCCTGTGTAAAAAACCCTCCAAACATACAGACACACAAAGGGCAAAGAAAATGATAAAACAAAGTCAGACAAACACAGTTCTGTATCACCAGTCCAAAATCGCAATTAGTTCCACAATCCTACTTTGAAGAAATTCAACAATGACGATTCTGTGTTATCTGTACAACAATAAACAGTCTGCAATTTACTGATGATTTGGACCTGGGATCTTTCAGGTTGGCTTTGGATTTTAGAACTATTTCTTTCAGCAAATTTGAATATTTTCTGCTCTTCTGACCACTGCATACTAGGAAAAATGTGGCACATTCTGTCCTGCCAGCCTATACAGTAATCTAAGCATCAGAACCTCACCTTCAGCAGACTTGTCATCTTCTCCACTATGGATCCAGTGAAGAATAAACTGCTGTTGTCTGCCAGTAACCATCTTTTGTAAGGCATCCTGGCGTTGATAGTCTAGCATACTCCTCCATACTGTGGAATATGGAGGACTCCAACAAGGGCTACAGAATGCTTCCAGATGGACTCTGAGAAAGGAACCTTATTCCAATGCATGGAGCACAAGCCATGTTGCACAAATAAAGTAGGAGATTGTAAATGCTGTATGATTACTAATACCTTGTCATGCATGTCAGGATGAGTCACAGGCTCCGCCTGGTAATCGTGGGACTACTCCTGCCCCTGAATCTCCAACCTGAACACACTCCCACACACCTCATTGAATTGCAACTTTATCTCCCAACATTACCCACTGAGACCCAGCCCTACAGCTTGGCCATGCCAACCATCATTCTGGACTAACTCATTACTAAAGTAAGAATGATTGTGACCATCAATGACATGCTCCACCTCACCACTTCACAGCAGAAATCAAGGTTGTCTAATGTATTATTATCTCAACCCCCATACTACTATTGTCACCTCTGCTTCCCACTCCCAGAATGGATTTCCCAAACTCACCTACCTCTGATAAGCCCCTTTGACTTTCAGTGGTCTGATTCCCAGTACAGTGGTGTACCTCTGGCTGGCATGGATACATAAATCTGACTGATGAGTGACCAGACCCCTGACTAAACTCTCTACAGCTCCTTGACTGACTTGCCACGACTCCCCAAACTGGTTGCACAGGAACCTGCAAGATTGACTGTGACCCATTCCCTGAAACGTATGATATAGACGCCCTGACTCCAAGTGGCTGATGACTGTGTCAAAGTCCCTGGACTGGTATCAGACACTCCCCTTGACTTATTGTGCCAGGATCCCTGACCAAAGGCTGTCTCCCATGGCCCGACTGAGGACCAATCCCCTCAGACTTTTAAATATGACCATTTGGTTGATGCACATGCAGGGTGTGTGCGGTTGCTGGCCCATGCTGCAGGTGTGACACTGACATGCACTCTGCACACAGTAACATGTCCATCCACTTGACTGATGACAGCCGACAAGCTGCTGGCTTTGTGACTGCACTAAACAGCAAGGCAAGTCAAAGGTACAATGAGCCTGCAAGCTCTGGCTGAGAGCTTTACAAAAAGGCAAGTCAGGGCATGGTGAGCATCCAAGTAGGTGCAAAGTGAATGTATGGTAAAGAGAGCGAGTGAAGAGCCCTGAGATGGAACCCAGTCAAATCTAGGCATTGGCTGCCCTTCCCTGTGGCCTAAGTGTTCTGGTAGAAGGATTCCAATGGAGGCTGCCAGTCTGCTGTAAACTGCAGCACTGAAGGACAGAACTGTATTGTAAGTGGTTCGGAGATTGTGCCATGAAGGTGCTGTGAGGCTGGTATGCTTCCAGTGCCAAAACCGACAGATGAGTTGTATGGTGTAGAGCTGGATGAACACAGCAGGCC
>NC_063349.1:45097274-45099237 GCF_021869965.1 Rhincodon typus | reverse complement strand
CCTAGTTCCACAGTACCGCCTTAAGTCCTTCACCACTAGAGATTTGATAGGCTTGGAGCCAGTGGAGATGTTTGTAGAACCTGCCAGATTTTCGGCTTAATCTTTCACCTTAATATTCTGTGTTTTTTAATGTGTTCATTATTTCCCCAGCATTTCCCTATTCTTTGCCAGCAGTTTTTGTCTTAATGCTGCTCGCTTTGTTGGTGAGAGATATGGAATGGTCCCAAAATCAGGGCACCCTGGAAAGCAAGGGATTTCCCCAGCGACAAAAGAATAAAACGTTGACTTTGGAGATTGTCTAATCCTTCCCACTCCGCTAATGTAATTAAATCTGCCCTCCTGTCTTTAAATTCACAACTAGGTTGTGTGAAAAGAGAATTGGCACTCGGAAGGTTTCAAAGATAAATAAGGGATCTCGAGGTACCTAATTAGAATTCCCTGACATTAAGCTAATTAGTGATGGATATTTTAATTTTGATATTAAATATGTAACTGTTTTTTGTGTATGTTAATACCATTGACTAGCTGTTTTGCAGATGAACTAATTAATTCTAAAGCGTACCAGATTTATTGAAACCAAAAGTGAAACCTGATATGAATGTTATCATGGACTCTCCATCCCCCTCTTGTATTAAACTCCAGCTCTGCTTTCCTTCCTTTCTCTCCTGTTCTGCAGCTTCTGTCTCTGCTTTTTGAAGATTTGTTCAAAAAGTTCAATTCAGAGCTGAAGAAGATTGCTGACCAGATCATCCCCAAGCAACGAGCGGCCCAGTTTGATGTTGTGAAGCACATGCGGCAAGATCAGATCACTAATGGCATGGTCAATGCCATCTCAACTGTAAGCATTTCTGTTCCTTTGTGGTTGGCCTGTAATTGTTTGAGTTTTGTTTAATTTCTCAAAAAATTGTTTAGCTGTGTTTAACTGATTTGGGTGCAAATTGGTTAACTGTCTACTTTGTCATTTCAAACTTCTTCAAAAAGGTGCACACCACCACCTCCATATGGCAACCAAGATGGGCAATAATGTCAACCTTGCCAGTGATGCCCACATCCACACTACTGGATAAGCAGAAAACTGGGGATGCTGGAAATCAGCAATAAAAACACACCATGCTGGAAATATCTAGCAGATCAGGCAGCAGTAGAGAACTATTTCAGGTCAATTGCCTTTTGTCAGAACTTGGGAAAATTAGAGATGTAAAAGGCAGGTACTTCCCAAACCTTTTCCCCCTGTGACCCCATGTCAAGGCTTGAAAATTGTCAAGATTCCTCAGTGGAAACTGAGACCAGAGTGGGAGTGCATAGTGCAAGAGCCTGTTAGGGACAGAGCACAGCTGTTATAACTTCATCAGAGCTCTGTGGCAGCCAACACTACTACAACTGAGGAACCCAAAACATTTACCTTGCAACCCCATTTGGGTCCTGATCCCCACTTTGGGAAACCCTGATATTGATGGGCCAAGGGCAAAGGAAGATCCAGGATATTGCAAGATAAGAGATTGAATGACAGAAAATTTAGTTGTACTCGCCCAAAAGATTTGGTGATAGGGCAAGATAAGAAACAAAGCATGCATCTAGAACCGGTGTATTGCTGTCTGAGTGTAAATTAAGATACAAAGCAAAATATGCAATGAAAAGCAAGCCAAATGGGGAGATGAACTTTACAGCTCAATTGTGTAACACAATGTTGAGATTGAAATGGCATGAATAGATTAATTGAAAGGTGAGATGCTGTTCCTCAGGCTTTCATTGAACTTTGCTGGGACAGTGCAATAGGCGAATGACTGAAATGTTCGTGTCCGAGTAAGGTAATGAATTGAAATGGTATGTAAATGGAAGGTCAAGGTCTTGCTTGCGGACTGAATGGATATGTTCTGCAAAGCGATCACTCAGTCTCTGTTTGATCTCCCAGAGTTGAAGTGACGACATTGTAAGCAGCAAAGAGAGTATATTAAATTGAACA
>NC_063349.1:45013256-45096874 GCF_021869965.1 Rhincodon typus | reverse complement strand
CAGCCTTCCTGCTCCTCTGATGTTGCTTGGCCTGCTGTGTTCATCCAGCTCTACACCTTGTTATCTCAGATTCTCCAGCATCTGCAGTTCCTACTATCTCTGAAACAATTTTAACCCCTTTTCCTAGAGGGAGTGGTGGGTCTTTGGAAAGTGAGGAGAAAAGTGGCAGAAAGGGAGGTTTTCCTCCTATGGATACATGGGAAGGAGGGACAGGACATTGAGGATAATTGAGGAGTTAGGATGCTGCAGAGGGAGGAGAAACTGTGTGTTGTGGCAAAACACTGGAAATAGTGAAAATGGCAGAAAATTATCGATTGAATGTAGAGCCTGGAAGATGTGGACAAGGGGAGTCCTGTTGTAATTCTGGGAGGGAGGGTAAGGGTGACAGCAGAAATGAAGGTAGTGTGGCAGACTTGCCTGAGGGGCCTGTTACTCTGAAACATAAGCCTGAATGTTTTCTGGATCTTGCTACATGCAGACATACTGTTCATTTCCTGAGCAATTATTCACAACAGTAGAAAGGGCTTTGTCATGTAACATTACATTGCTTTTTTAAATTTGAGTACAATTTTCTTGCTTCTTCCTTAACTGGGGCCTTGTTAAGGAATTTTGCCTCTATGGTACTGTTCTCAGTGTTGCCACTATTTAATCTCTTGCAGGGGAATTGGTCTCTCAAAAGATTCAAAATGGACCGTCAGGGTGTTACTCAGGTGCTGTCTCGTTTGTCTTATATTGCTGCCCTGGGTATGATGACCAGGATCTCCTCTCAGTTTGAAAAGACCAGAAAAGTGAGTGGGCCCAGATCGCTTCAGCCGTCACAATGGGGGATGTTGTGCCCATCAGACACTCCTGAAGGAGAGGTAAATATTCCAGGTTTGAGATGTGTGTTAGTTTTATTTCTGTGTGTTAGTTGAAAAATTCCCATTCTACAGAAATTGTGAAATCAATATTATCAACAATGCTTATAGGGTAGAAATTTACAGGAGTCAGAGTAAGGGTATATGAGTAATTGTACAGATCTTTGAGTGAGTTGGCACACTGGCCTAAATGGTCACTTGCTGAGAGTTAAGATTCAGTGATTACATGGATTCTACACATTTTATTACCCATCCCTAGATGCCCTTGAGAAGTGATAATGAGCTGCTTTCTTGAACTGCTGCAGTCCATTTGCTGTAGGTAAACCCCCCCAAAGCTGCTTTTCCTACCAACGTAGATAACTTTGCACTGATTCACATTATATTCCTTCTGCCATGCTCTTGCCCTTTCATTTAGCCTGTCCACCCAGTTTTGCTTGGAACTTCCTTGCATGGTCTTCACAACTCTCATTCTCTCACCTAGTTTTGTGTCCTCAGCAAATTTGGAAATATTGCAAATGTTTCCCCACATCCAAATCATTGATATAGATTGTGAACAGCTCTGATCCTTGCAGGGCTCTACTGTTAAATAGCCTGCCATCCTGAGAATACGATTTGCAAGATGCAGTGCAAAAATTCAAAGATCCTTAGACAGAAACTTCCAAACCCACAACCACTGCTATCTAAAAGGACAGGGGCAACAGTTACATGGGAACACCATCCCCCTCCAAGCCACTCACCATCCTGACTTAGCAACACATTACCATTCCTTCAGTGACATTAGGTCAAAATCCTGGAATTCCCTTTGTAATAGCGTTGTGGGTCTACCTACAGTACATGGACTGCAGTGGTTCATGAAGGCAGCTCTCCACCATCTCCTTTTCAAAGGCATTAGCCCACGTCTCATGAGTGAATTTTAAAAAAATGTCCCTTAACTTTCACTCTCTGCTTTCTCTCTCTCAACCAGTTTCAATCTGTATCGATATATTCGCCCCACTCCCATACGTTCTAATTTCATTTGCTAATCTTCTGTGCAGGGCCTCAGCAAAAGCCTACCGAAAATCCATGTACACCATATCCACTGGTTTCCCTTATTTACATTACAAGTAACATCTTTAAAAAAATCTCTGGTGGATTTGACTGGTCATTAGCTTAAACTCCACTTTCCCAGTTTATCCCTTGATTCGCAAACAGAGTTAAAACTCATCTACCTCAGCCTTAAATATTTTCGGCAATAAAATATCCACAACCCATACGGTAAAGAATTCCAAAGATTCACAACCTTTTCGGTTAAGAATTGTCTCCTCATCTTAGACGTCAACCTTATTTTGAGACTGTGCTGCTTGGTGAGGCCACTTTTGGAATACTGTGTTAAATTCTGGTCTCCCTGTTATGAGGAAAGATGTTGTTAATCTTGAATGGGTTCAGAAAAAATTTACAAGATGTTGCCAAGATTGGAGGGTTTGAGTTATGAGGAGAGGCTGAATAGGCTGGGGCTTTTTTTCCCTGGAGCATTGAAGGCTGAGGGGTGACTTTTATAGAAGTTTATAAAGTCTTGAGGGGCAAGGATAGAGTAAGTTAGCACGGTCTTTTCCCAAGGTAGGGGAGTCCAAAACTGGAGGGCATAGGTTTAAGGTAAGAGGGGAAAGATCTAAAAGGGACCTGAGGGGCAACTTTTTCATGCAGAAGGAGCTGCCAGAGGAAGTGGTGGAGGTAGGTACAATTATGACATTTAAAAGACATCTGGATGGGTACATAAAAAGGAAGGGTTAAGAGGGATATGGGCCAAATTCTGGCAAGTGGGACTAGATCAGTTTAGGATATCTGGTCAGCATGGACGAGTTGGACCAAAGGGTCTGTTTCCATGCTGTATGCCTCTTTGCTGTATTCTAGGTTCTCCAATGTCAATCAGTGATTCAGTGCCTATTCTGTCCAATCCTATCAGAAGCTTGTGTTTTCCAGTACAATTGTCTATTACTCATTGGAGTTTAGAGGAATAATGACCCAATTATTTCAACCTGTCATCATAGGACATCCCTGTTCTGCCAGGAACTTCAATGTAAGCATCTCCTTCCTTGGGTATTGAAACCAAAACTGTACACAGTGCCATCATAAAAACACAAGATCCTAAATGGTAGCAGCATGAATATGCCATTTACTAGTTCATTCTGCAGATCTTGGCTGATCTGATTTTGACCTTGACTGCATTTTTCCCACAACCCTCACCTGGCTTGTCAATCATATACCTGCCAGACTCTGCCTTGACTATATTCAATGAATGAATATTGAATATTTCCACTGCTTTCTGAGGAGTAGTCCAAAGCCTGCCAATCCTCTGCGACACCTTTGTGGTGACTTGAGACTTCCTTATTTTTAGACCATAAGACACATGAGCAAACGTTGGTCATTTGGTCCATTGATTCTGCTCTGCTCTTCAAAGCGATCATAATTAATCCGATTTTTAATTCACTTTGCTGCCATTTCCCCTTAACCCTTGATTCCCTTACTGATTTAAAGTGTCAATTTCAACCTTCAATATACATATCAACCCAACTTCTTCAACCCTCTGTGGTAAAGAATTCTACAGATTCACTATTCTGAGAAGAAATTTCTCTTCAACTCTGTCTTAAATGGACAACCCCTTACTTTCAGAAGATGCCCTGGTCCTAGACTTCCTTATATAGGAAAACACTTCTCTGCATCCACCCTGTTAAGCCCCTAAGAATCTTATGTTTCAACATACACCCAATTGTACTCCAGTCCCCTTGCAATAGAGGCTAACGTGCCATTTATCTTCCTCATTCCTTGTTGCACCTGCATGCTAATTTTATGTTCCTTTTGCAAGTGCATCTACATCCCTCCAAATAACAACTTTTCCAAATTTCACATCTTTAAAACATTCTGATTTTTGATTTCTAACAACTAAAGTGAATAACCTCTTACTTCCTGAAATTGTGTTCCATCTGTCACTTTGTCCATTCAATTATTCAATTATCTATCTATATCACTTTGCAATATTTGAGTCCTCACAGCTTGTATCCCTGTCCAACTTTGTATTGCTAACAGACTGAGAAACATCACTCTCAGTAGGTTTGTCACCTTATCAACAAAGCATTCAGTTACTTTGTCCATAATATACTTGTCCAAATTCCATCCTGGTGGATGGAAAATTGTGGCCAGTCACCTGAATTTCGAATTTTTGCTCTGATTTGTGGTCCCACAGCAGGTTTCCACGTTTTTGAAGTGACCCCTCTTCCAGATTCCAAGAATGGCTCAGCATTCAGCCCATTCATGTGACAGTTCTTCATTTGACACCTACTCAGCTTTAAGAATGAGAATTTAAATTTAACCATCCAGACTGTTCAATGAAAGACGGCAGAGGTTTGAATTTTCCTGAACCGTGCTGTTGTCCGAGTGGTAAAATATTTTTGTACTGGATCAGGCCTGCATCCCTTCACAGTGCAAATGAACAATTTGTACTTTCTATTCTAGCATCATTGCTTTTGTTTTTGCTGTAAATGCAGGCTTGCGGTTTGGTGAAGAATCTGGCTTTGATGACCCACATCACAACAGATATGGAAGATGGCCCCATAATTAAACTCGCCTTTAACCTTGGTGTTGAAGATGTAAATCTGCTTTGTGGGGAAGAACTGTCATATCCAAATGTGTTCATTGTATTTCTAAATGGTAAGCGACTCTTAACTTGGTTCTGCCCCTTCAAGCCGAATTTATTTACGATCGTCATTAGTTCGTAGAGAGCATACTAAAAAGGCTAACACCCGGTTTGTACCATAGAACACCTAACGCATCCACAAATCTGTGACCCAGTCTGTTCTGAACTTCTTACATTTGTTGTGAGATCTTCAGTGACTCTTCTCAATTTTAGTAAGGATCCAGACTGAATTTCCTTTATCTCTGCTACATTTCCCAGAGGTGCAGCTTGACATGTGAAATCAACAGGAGGGCTGGTCTACAGACAGGACACCCTCCTACATCCTAGCATAAATTGTGATGTTAAACACCCTACTGTTTTAAGGTGATAATTACTTTGGCAGCGCAGTCAACATTTGCAAGTATTTATAGTATGTAGTTTTGGGAAATGAATTTCTATTTTAGAGAACAAGCTCTTCTGATACTTTATTTTCATTCATTCATGGCTTTGGACACACTGCCTGAGCATTTACTGCCTATCCTTAGTAAGTATTATTGAAAGCTTGTTTTAATGTGTATGTCTTAACAGATAAGAAGTGTCCTTCATTATCTTTGCATTTCTTGGCTTGTGGTGGTAGGGGAATTTTTTCTGCATTGAGTAGGCAACAGTCATTTTATGCAGATTGTGATCTTTAATGTTAAATACTTTCTTCCCCCCCCCTCCTTTTGTCTAAATAACAGAGCAGCCATAATTTTAGGAAAGTTATGGGAAGGATATTAGTAAGCTGGAGAGAGTTCAGAAGAAATTTACCAGGATGTTGCCGGGAATGCAGAGGGTTTGAGTTATAAGCAGAGGCTGGGACTTTTTTCACTGGAGCGTAGGATGTTGAGAGGTGACCTTTGTAGAGGTTTTTAAAATCATGAGGGGTATAGATAGGGTGAATGGCCAGTGCCTTTTCTCTAAGGTGGGAGGTTTCAAGACTAGGGAGCATCTTTTAAGGTGAGAGGGGAAAGATTTAAAAAAAAAAAAATGGGGGCAATTCTTTTTACACAGAGAATGGTTTGTATGTGGAATGAACTTCCAAAGGTCTGTTTCCATGCTGTATGACTCTGAGAATGTGACTCTAAAGTTATTAAACAAATTCCTTGTGTGAAAGTAAGAAGAAAGTCAGAAAATATGAAAAGAAATAACTCTCTTGTTGAACATCAAACCTCTCCAATTTAAACATCTAATACAAAGGGTAGGGTTTTACACCTCACCACCCACCTCTGTGGGCATCTTGTGTAATTTTCGCTGGGGTGCACATAAACTACAAGGGCTGACTAGCCCAGCGTCTTCCCTAACCCTGAACTTTCTCCCGTTATGATAGATGGACAAGTGCCTAAATCAGCAGCAGGCTGCTAACCGTACCTAAAAAAAAATCTTAAATAAAATCATCTTGTTGACTGATGTCCTTTAGGGAAGGAATTCTGTTATCCTTACCCAATCTGGTCTACATGTGACTGCAGACCACACAACAATGTGGTTGAGTCTTAACTGTTGTCTGGGTTAGTGACACCAATATTCCATGACTAAATAAAACCAACTGAAAGTCAGTCAACTTGGTTATCAAACCAATTGACCAGAATAACACCATAGAAACATAGAAAATTGTGCAGGAGTAGGTCATTTGACTGTTCAAGCCTGCTCTTGATACCATGATCAAGGCTGAACATCCAACCCAATAGCTTGTTCCTACTTTTCTCTCATATCCTTTGATCCCTTCAGCCCAAGTGCTATCACCAACTCCCTTTTGAAATCATGCAATGTTTTAGCCTCAACTGCTGTCTATGGAAGCTAATTCCACAGGCTTACCACTCTAGATGAAGAAATTTCTCCAGGTCTTCATCCTAAATGGTTTACCCTGTAGCCTTTAGACAGTGACCCTTGGTTCTGATCTCCCCACCATTTCTTCTGCACCTACCCTGTTAGTCCCGTTAGAATCTTAGTTTTGCTAAGAGATTCCCCCCTTCATTCTTCTGATCCATTTTCCTTGTTTTGCTCCCAAAGTGGATACTTCACATTTATCCACATTATACTGCGTCTGCTATACATTTGCCTTCTTACTCAGCTTGCTGAAATCACACTGAAAGCATCTCTGCATCCTTTTCATAGCTTGTCCTCCCATCCAGCTTTGTGTCATCTGAAAATTGAGAGATGTTACATTCAGTTTCCACATCCAAATCATTGATATATATTGTGAATAGCTGGGGTCCTAGTGCTGATCCCATTAGTCACTGGCTGCCATTCAGAAACAGAGCCACTTATCCCTACATTTCATTTACTGTCTGCCAACCAGTTGTCCATCCATCCCAAATACACTAACCCATGTGCTTTAATTTTGCACACTAATCTTTATGTGGGATTCAATTTGGTTGGCATTGCAGGTAAAAAATTGTAGTGTTGAAATGGGGAACATATTGGGGGGGAGGCCCTGTGCACCTTTGTTTTCATGTGGAGTCTCTTTTTTTTTTAAAAAGGTAATCCAGTAATCCAAAAATCCAATAATCTAAGCCAAGTTCCTATTAAAAAGGGAGCGTTGTTGTGCGTCTTAAAAAGTATTAAGGTAGATAAGTCCCTGGGTCCTGATGCGATATATGCCAGAATATTGAGGGAGACAAGAGAACAAATTGTTGGAACATTGACAGACATCTTTGTATCCTCTTTGCCCACAGGTGAGGTTCCAGAGGACTGGAGAATAGCTAATGTTGTCCCAGTGATTAAGAAGGGTCGCAGGGATAATTCAGGAAATTATGGTGGTAGGGAAATTATTGGAAAAGATTCTCAGGGACAAGATCTATATGCATTTAGAAGCAAACGGACTTATTATTAATAGACAGCGTGGTTTTGTGCGGGGGAGGTCATGCCCCACTAACTTGATCGAGGTTTTTGAGGAGGTGACGAAGATGATCGATTGAGGGAAAAGCAGTTGATGTTGTCTACATGGACTTCAGTAAAGCCTTTGACAAGGTCCCTCATGGCAGATTAGTACAAAAGGTGAAGACACGTGGTATCGGGTGAGCTGGTAAGATGGGTACAGAACTGGCTTAGTCATAAGAAACAAAGGGTAGCAGTGGAAGGATGCTTTTCAGAATGGAGGGTTGTGACTGGTGGTGTTCCACAGGGATCAATGGTGGGACCTCTGATGTTGGTGGTCTATATAAATGATTTGGAGGAAAACTTAGGTCGTCTAATTAGTAAGTTTGTGGACAATACAAAGATTGATGGAGTTGCAGATAGCGGGGAGGATTGTCAGAGGATACCATAAGACCAAAAGACAGGAGCAGAAATTAGGCCATTCGGCCCATCGAGTCTGCTCCACCGTACAATCATGGCTGATAAGTTCCTCAACACCAATATGCCGCTTTCTCCTTGTAACCCTTGATCCCCTTGATAATCAAGAACCTATCTATCTCACTCTTAAACGTACTCAATGACATGGCCTCCACAGCCTTCTGTGGCAGTGAATTCCATAGATTCACCACTCTCTGGCTGAAGAAGTTTCTCCTTATCTCCGTTCTGAAAGGTCTTCTCTTTACTCTAAGGCTGTGCCGTTGGGTCCTAGTCTCTCCTACCAATGGAAGCATCTTCCCAACATCACTCTGTCCAGGCCATTCAGTATTCTGTACGTTTCAATTAGATGGATCAGTTGGAGGCATGGGCAGAAAAATGGCAGATGGAGTTTAATCTGAACAAATGTGAGGTGATGCATTTTGGAAGGTCATGTATAGGTGGAAATTATACAGTGAATGGCAGAACCCTTAGGAATATTGATATGCAGAGGGATCTGGGTGTGCAGGTCCACACGTCACTGAAGGTGGCATTGCAGGTAGATAAGGTAGTAAAAAAAGGCCTATGGCATGCTTGCCTTCATTGGAAGGGGTATTGAATGTAAGGACCAGAGAGTTATGCTGCAGCTTTATAGAACTTTAGTTAGGCCAGACTTGGAATATTGCGTACAGTTCTGGTCACCACACTACCAGAAGGATGTGGATGCTTTTGAGAGGGTACAGAAAAGGTTTACCAGGATGTTGCCTGGTATGGGGAATTCTAGCTATGAAGAAAGGTTGGTTAGACTGGGTTTGTTTTCACTGGAATGCAGGAAGTTGAGAGGTGACCTGATTGAAGCTTATAAGATTCTGAATGGCATGGATAGAGTGGAAAGTATGAGGCTTTTTCCCTATTGTGGAAGGGTCAATTACTAGGGGACACAGATCCAAGGTGCAGGGAGGGAAATTTAAAAGACATGTGAGGCAAGTTTTTCACACAAAGGTCGGTGAGTGCCTGGAACATGCTGCCAGTGGAGGTGGTGGAATCAAACACAATAGCAGCATTCAAGAAACACCTGGATGAATACATGAATAGGAAGGGAATAGAGGGATATGGATCCTGTAAGTGAAGACAGGAAGGGCAAAATATGTCAGTGCAGGCTTGGAGAGCTGAAGGGACTGTTCCTGTGCCATATTGCTCTTTGTTCTAATCAATTCCCATGGCAGCTAACCAGAATTTTCAAGTACTCGTGAGTAAAATATAGCTGTTTGAAGCACATAGCACTTTCAAGAGAGAATGCCTGTAATGGTTCAGAAGATGGCACCCTTGTACAGAATGAATATGGTTAAATCAACTTCCAGGTTTTCTTTAATGTGTACACAACACCACATGAATAAAATAACACTAATGCAACTCTAAAATATTGCTGTTGACTTTTCTTAGTAAATTCTTTGGTATACGAAGAGAAGCTTTTATCTGAGCTGTTTAATAGTCCTTTCCAGTGCCACCACCAGCAGTGACAAAATACTGGCATTTGTGCAGCACCTTATCATATCTGAATATTACTAACTAATTCTCACAATTTGTATTGCCATTCTGTCCACAGTTTGAAAAGTCTTGTATTGATGTAGTGCCTTTTACAAACAGCAAAAGTTTCAAAATGCTTTAGAGTGAATGAAGTACTTATGAAGTGTAGTCACTATCATCAAGTCAGAAAAACAGTCATCAGTACACAGTGAGCTCCTACTTGCAGCAAAGTGATAATAACCAGATGTGTTGTTCTTTGTAACATTGATTGAGGGGTAAATATTGGCCAGGACACCAGGGACGGTTTCCTTCCTCCTCTTGTAAATACTGATGTGAACTATTTTGCATCCACTTGAGAGGGCAGACCACAGGGACCAAATAAGACAGCACTCCTTCAACACTGCCAGTCTTGATCTTGGGTTCGTGTCTAGAGTTGAACTTCGAACCAGAAGGTTCTGATTGGAAGCAAGACTACTACCAATTGAACCACAGCTGAAAGAAGTCTTTAGCAAACAGATGACTAACAAGTGAAGGTTTCTTTTGACTGAGTTGGTTGCAAGAGGAATGTTAACCATTACTTTATGAGAGCTGTTCCTCATCAAACGTAGCTTTTGAGCCAATTCGGTAAGGTAGTCTTTTGTCCTAAGTAGCACATAGTAGTACAGTAGAAAAAGAGAAAAGTGATAATAGTACATCCTCTCTGTTTCAGCAGTAGTTATTCTGAAATACCAAATGACTAAGGGGGAATGGATCATTGGAAGCAGGACACTCCTACGTGTTTGGAGCATGTTGGGGTGTGACTTAATGCTTCTTAGCAGCAAGTTAGAGCCAGCATTTTCTGTCTGTGTATCTGGAATTTTGTACCTTAATTGCATGCGAAAGAGTAATGGCAGCTTGGTTGCATAAGCTACTTTCAGTCTTTAAATATAGCTCATCTTCCACATACCTGAACTTACTTACTCTCTTTAAAGCAGAACATCTTTTTGTGTTTTTTCTTTAACCTTTTGTTGACTTAATTTCTTCCACTGTTACTACCGCAAGCATTTTGATGACTGCAAAATAAAAAAGCAGTGCTCAGGCCAATGGGATAATTCCCTTCCACATCTCTGTCAACAGCTTGGTCAGGTCTCTGAATAATGGGAAGCGTAGAGGGAACACCTATCGTGAGGGGTTGGGATGTTAGGAGCAGAAGGAAATGCAGAGTTACAAATCCTTGAAGGTGACTGGGCAACCTAATGAGGTGCCTAAGAAAACTTTTGGGACACTTTGCGTTGTAAGTGGAGGTGTTGAATAAAAATAATTGCAGACGTTTTAAGAATCACTGGTCAGGCCTCAGCAGAGATATTGTAAACATCTCCGAGCATCACACTTTAGGAAGGAGGTCAAGGCCCTGGAGAAGGTAGGGGAATTTTACCAGGGTTGAAAAACTTCAGTTGTGTGGAAAGATTGGAGCAGCTGGAGCTATTCTTCTTTCAGTAGAAAAGATTAAATAGAAATCTGTTTGAGGAATTGAAAATTTAGGGGTTCTGATAGGGAAAAAAAGTTTGTTTTTTTTGCTTTTTGTCAAATGGATCAGTATTCAGAGGGGCTTGATCTAAAATAATTGGCAAAAGAACAAGAAAGGAAGTGGGAAGTCTTTTTAAACAGATTTATTAGGATTGGAAATCCTTGAAAGTAGTTGAATTTGACTTCAGGAACTTTCAAGACAGTTGAACATGTATGGAACACAGCTACATTTTAGGATTATGGGGAGGATGTAGTGGGATTAAGTAGCTTTTTCAAAGAGCTCTCACAGCTGCAGTGGGCTGAATGGCCTGCATCTAATTTGCAATTATATTCAACACCTATTCTTTTAATGTAATCTCTCCCTGTCTGTGCTGATCTCCAAAGGTAACATCTTGGGTGTAATACACGATCATCAGAAACTGGTGAAAACATTCCGTTTGATGCGCCGAGCAGGATACATCAATGAATTTGTTTCTATCTCTACAAATCTGACAGATCGCTGTGTTTATATTTCTTCCGATGGAGGCAGACTTTGCAGGTATTAAAAGCACTGGGTACTTACTTGAGCAACTTATGGCAGAGCTCTGTTAATCCTGTTGATAGCATGTGGGGTCTCTTCACATTCCATGCTGTTCATCTACGAAGACGACAATGTGTGAATCTGCCCCATTATATCCTACAAAACTTGTGAAGAACTGAGAGGGTGGAGAGAAATGCAGTGAATGTGAATTATATAGGATTTTCATAAAACACTTGATAAAGTTTTTAATGGTAAGACTGGATTTAAGGAGAAAGAAGTCAACATTGAAAGAGGTGTGGAAGGTTTCCGTTAAGAGGGCATCTGAGAATGGACGTATTGATGAGTGATGTTCTATGGTTTGGGGTGGAAGTGCAGTGCATGGAATGTGGGACTGTAGCAATTTGTGTTCGGCAATTTACGCTTCCAATGTGTATTAATAAGCTGAAATCAAGAAATGGAAAAATTCTTATTAGTTACTTCATGACAAATGGTCATCTGGAATGCACTGCTTGAGAGCAGATTCATTGGTAACATATTTCTATGTTTTCATATGCATTTTTATATGTTAGAATATAAAGTAAAAATTTAAAGGGCTATGGACAAATAGCAACTGAGTGGAACTGATTGGTTGAATTATTCTTTCCAAAAGCCAGGCCAGGCACAATGAGCCAAATGTCCTTCTACTGTTTTGTCTGTTTCCATGATAATAAAAAATGGAACTCCAGGGTGTTCCTGTCCAAGAAGTGAATATTGCAAGCAAAAGTTAGATTCTGAGCCGTGTGAGGCAACGTGAGGACAAGTGACCCAAAGCTTAGTCTGTGAGGTAGGTTTTAAGGACCCTCCTAAAGAAGGAGAGAGAGTAGAGAAGCAGGGAGGTCTAAGGTGGGAATTCTTGAGTCAGAGCTTAAGTAGCTGAACTCTCAGTTGCCAATGATGGAACAATTAAACTTAGGTATGTTCAAGAGGTCAAAATCAAAGCATGTGCAGATTGGGTAAGATAAAGACCAGTCGGAAGAGGCCTATCTGAAATATGACATTATAATCAGCCTGTTTCTGTGCTGTGAATGTTGCTTGATGTGTAGCACCTGTTCATTCGGTAACATCTACTGAAATTCCATTGTTCAACAAGCTAAAGGTCTGGGTGATAAATAGTTCCTACCTTGGTACTTGAGACTTTGTGCAGAAGTAAGCTACGTTAATTAATTTTTGGCCCTAATAATTATTGCACATCATCGCATACACAGACAATATAAATAAGACTAAACTAGACTAATGTTTCAGAAGTATCGCAGAGCATTACAATTTATTTGTTTTATTCTTTTATGGATAAAAGTGCACTACCTTTGGAAGAAAAAAAATACTAAATTCTAGAAGATCTCTTCCCTACTCGTCATGTGTTTTATGCTGTGTTTGCATTATCAATCGCATTCGGTGCTACTAAATTCTTTTCATAAAAAAAAATCTCATCCCTTTCTTTGCTGTGGCATTGTTCTGCAGTTGAAGAAGTAATGGAATTTCTGTTTGCCCTATCCTGTAATGCATACTTGGATTGCATTGTTCTGATACAGTACTTAACTTTTTAAGATGTGCTCATTGAAAGTTAAGGAAGTGTTTGTGCTTTATTTTTATACGAGTACCTACTGTTTATTTTCTGCTCTGTGCTGGAGCTCGCTGTGCAAACAGTGAGCTTGCTGATGATCAGATGTCGCATGCCGCCCTTTGTCTTGTTGTGTTGCTGCGGTGATAGTGGTACAGCGTGCAGAGATACGTGTCCCCATGTCAAGCGCGGCAAACAGAGATCCGAAACACTTTCATAAATCTGCTCATTTTCATTAAGCCTATCCAAGTATGCTCATTTTCACTGGTGCGGTCTATTCACTGGGAGATGGGCTGTAGCCTCCCTTGCATTTTTCTGATTTAGTTTTGAACAGTAAATATAAAGCTACATTGGGGACATCAGCCAATGTAACTTCAAATATTTGCACCCTTTTATTTTTAAAGATTACGAAGGTTGCACTGGTGATGTTGCAATGGTTGCATTGAAGATGTAATGCAGATTAGAACAAGGGCTTGAGCTTTATTTTAAAACAGGATCGTTTGACGTTTTTGCTTGGGAGGACACATTTCAATGTTTCTCTCACTTGATGGGTGGTGGGGGCAGTTGGTGAGCGCCTTTAAGAAAATAAAGTTTGCCATAACTGTAGATATGAGTTTTAAGAGAAAAAAATAGTCTGAATCAAAATATTACTACTTTAAATGAGTAGTTAATAAAAATGACCATTTAAAAGTATCAAGCGGCAGAGCTAACGAATAAAACCTTTTGTTTTGCCTTTTTGGTTAAGTAGAGCTGCAGAGGGAAAAGCACAAGGCTGGGACTCCTTAATAGCTTGGAAGGGGGTGGGAACTAAGGCTGAGATAAAGAACTGGGTATAACTGACACTGACATTGGTTTTCTTCTGGTGGGCCACACGTTCTGTTTGCCTCGGCAGAATTCACACAAAAGTGGGCATTTGACGTGAATTGCCTTTCAGGTGCTTCCTGCATTGTGGATATATTTTTGTTCAGTCCCATCTACCCTGCCACCCAGTCACTTACTCGAGCCAAGGAGGTTCAGTGATTATTATTATCAAGGAACTGTACGGGACCACTGTGAAGGTAGCAGCATGTGCTTAAGGTGAGGTGGTGACATGATGTGGAAGTGCCCGTGTTGGACTGGGATGGACAAGGTCAGAAGTCAGACAACACCAGGTTATCTTCCAACAGGTTTATTTGAAATCACAAGCTTTCGAAGCATTGTCCCTTCAGGTGAAGTGACAAAAGGGCAATGCTCTGAAAGCTTGTGATTTGAAATAAATCTGTTGGACTATAACCTGGAGTCATCTGACTTCTGACGTGGCGATGTTGTGGAATTGTCACTGGACTGATAATCTAGAGACTCTGGCTATTGCTATGGTGCCATAGCTTCAAGTCTCACCATGAATAGGACCCCTGCCAGTAACGTCATTCTGTCACATTCGCTCATGCTTATTTGGGTACCTACATGATTTTTTTCACTAGCAAAGCATTTTTCAAAGTGTGCACGCTCAGAACTTTCCTAGTGAGCAATGTGAACCTTTTTGGGGTGTCAGGGAAAGCCCATCTGGTTCACTGATGTCCTTTTATCAGGAAGGAAACTTGTCATTCTGACCAGTTGTGGTCTATATGTGACTCCAGACACGCAGCAATATGCTTGACTTTTTAACTATTCTCTGAAATGTTTCAAGGGTGTTTAGGAATATCCTACGAAAGAATAAATTGATTAAATTCTGCCTTGCTGGCCTGTGTAGAATTGTAGCTGCTACCGGTAATGACCTGCTCGTCTTCTCCACCCCTTCAGACTGTAATTGTCTCCCTGGTAAAGGTAACCAGACTAATGTACACTGCTGTTAGTTTCTGTACTTAAATGTAAATTCAATTTGGAATGTACAAATTGGATAATAGTACCTGAAATGTAGTGTACCCTTGTTTCTTGCGATTGTGCTCTAAAAATGAAGATTTGTGCTGTACCTGATTATTATTGATTTGAAATAGAGTTTCAATAATTTTATTTTTGTTCTCCACATGCTTTTCTTAGCAAAAGCATCATTAGTTGCATTGGAGAATATTGGCCTCTCTAATGAAAGGTTCTTTGCTTAATTTTGTTTAGGCCCTACATTATTGTGAAGAACAGACAACCAGCAGTCACAAATAAGCATATTGAAGAACTATCTCAGGGTTACAGGTAATCTCAATATAAATTTACTAACATCAACATGATTTTTATTTTTGTTGAAAAGGGTAACTTAATGTACACACTGTGGTAGCACTGTGACCTTTTCCTTGCAATTCCACAGTAAGTCAGTCCAGGACACTGGGTGACTCTGCTGGGTGGAGAATTGGTAATTTCCCACATAGGGGGCAAATTGCTGGCATGTTCCTTTGCTGCCTTGTTTCTGCCTAATAACCAGCTGTTGGGTGGTTTTCAGCTGGTTGCTGTTATGCTTATCTTTTTGAATGTGCATGATTATATTGAAGGGCACAAGATGGCAAAAATTGATATTGCATTTTGATGCCTTGGCTTTCCTCTGAAACATTTTGCTTCCTGTATCACACATCCGAAATTGTCTTTTCAGTGGCCTTAATACTGTGATTTAAAAACAAAATCGTTTAATTGCTGCATATGGTAATAAGACTATAAGCTATAGAAGCAGAATTAGGCCATTTGGCGCATTGCGTTCGCTCTGCCATTCAATCATGGCTGATATATTTCTCAATCCCCAAGGAACATGAACTAAAAGTTATGCCTCGCAATTACTTTTAAACCAAGGGAGTTATTTCTGTCTTCAGGATATCTCTGTAATCTTCAATGATCAATAGCAATTCAGTTCAGAGCTCACTTTGAGGTTCAAGTATTTAAAAAAAACAATTATTAGACAATGGTATAGATATATTTAGTGATATTCTGTTATTATCCTCAATTTTAGGAAATGAAAGATGTAACATAATTTTTGTAAACATTTCCTTGCTCAATTTTTGAGCTAGCAGATCTATCAGTGAAATGCTCAGTTCTGTCCCTCTCCTCCTTGCTCCTTTGCTCCTCTGCTCCTCACTTGGCTATTGAGGTTCATTAGAATTTCATGGCTACTAGCCACCTTAGAAGCAAGTTGTCATACCTGTAACTGAACCCCTCAATTTCCATATAGATTTCATATGTGTTCGTTCCCTGTTACCATGGAAGGAGCAAGCACTAGCATTGTAGCCTGCATAACCATTTAGGACTGGTGTTTTTTTTTAATCATTTGTGCCCTGAATTAAAAGGACAGGCTGCCAGAACAAAACAGTGTTTCTGTCTCAGAGAAAAGCTGAAAAATCAACAAAGGTGCGCACTCAAAGGCCTTGTTGTGTTTAACTGAATGCTATAAAATCTGCTGTGAAATATGTTCCCTTTGATTTGCAATTTGTGTCATAAGGTGTAGGAAAAAAACTCATTGAGAATGGAAATAGACCCCAAAGAATGACATTCCCAATGGATTTGTGTGTCCAGGTGTGGTGTACTTAAGAAACAGAGGTGCAGGTGAGGCAGGAAAGAAAGCATTTGTTCGGGTAAGTTAGATCCTTGGGAAGTAGAACACAAATCCAAGAAAGTCAGAATCAGAGTAGGCCATTCAGCCCCTTGAGCCGGTTCCACCATTCAGTGAGATCCTGGCTGATTGTGGCCTTAACTCCATATCCCTGCCTTTGGCCCTTTTTTTTTTAATAATTCATTAATGGAGATGAGGGCATCACTGACCGGCCAGCATTTATTGCCCATTCCTAATTGCCCAGAGGGCAGTTAAGAGCCAACCACATTGCTGTGGGTCTGAAGTCACATATAGGCCAGACCAGGTAAGGATGGCAGTTTCCTTCCCTAAAGGACATTAGTGAACCAGATGGGTTTTTCCAACAATCAATGATGGATTCACAGTCATCATTAGAGTGTTAATTCCAGATATTTATTGAATTCAAATTCTACCATCTGCTGTGGTGGGATTCGAACCCGGGTCCCCAGAACATTGTCTGGGTCTTTGGGTTAACAGTCCAGTGATAATACCACTCATCCCTTAATACCTATTGCTTAACGAAAATACATCTATCTCAGAGTTAAAACTAACGACTGATCCAGCATCAACTGCTGTTTGTAGAGGAGAATTCCAAACCTGTACCACCCTTTGTGTGTAGAAGTGCTTCCTAACATCTCTCCTGAACAGTCTGGCCCTAATGTTTTAGACTATGTTTTCTAGTTCTAGAGTCCCCAACCAGTGGAAATAGTTGATCCTTATCTACCCTGTCATTTGCTGTTACTATATTGAAAACTTTGATCAATCACCTGTTAACCCTCTCAATTCTAGTGAAAACAGGCCTAATTTGTGTAATCTCTCCACATCACCTCTGAATCCAGGTATCATTCTTGTAAACCTGTGTTTTACTCCCTCCAAGGCCAATATATCGTTCCTAAGAAGGCAGTAGTAAAACTCATAGGCTGATTTTTTTTGTTGAGAGAGTTTTTCATTTATATAGCACTTTTCACAACCAGCTGTTGGAAAGCACATTATGGGCAGTTAAGTACATTTGAAGTGTAGTTATTGTTGTAAGGCATGGATGAGTTTGACCGAAGGGTCCGTTTCCATACTTTACAGCTCTGACTCTAAAACAAGGTAACCAATTTGGATACAGCAAACTCTTAACAAACAACAGTGTGGAAATAATCAGACAATCTGTTTTTGTGACATTGATTTAAGGAATACGTATTGACCAAAACACTGGAAATAACAACTTTGAAATGAGATGGGGTCTCTCTTGCCCACATGAGAGCAGATTCAGCCTCTGTTTAACATCTCATGTGACAGCAGCTCCAACAGTGCAGCACTGCATTAGTCCTGCTCTGGAGGGACAGCTTTAATTTCTGTCATCAAGTCTTGGAGTGAGAATTCAATCTGGAACCTTGTGACTCAGTGATGAGTAACTATACTACCAACTGAGCCACGGTTGACACCCACATCTTTTACGTGCTTTTTAGTGTACAGGAATTCCCCCATTTAAGATGTGTTTTAATTGTACTTCTTCATTTCGGCGTTGTTTGTAAAATAGTGATGTCCTCCAAATAGAGTTGCCTGCATTTCTTTTTAATCACGGTTACTGCATACGCTCATTTTTTTTTTGTTGGCTTTCCCTCTGCTGGTCTTCCTTGTGCTGGTTGATAAACTTTGACAACCCTCTGAGGCTACGAATGCTGAGTTAATCAAAACATTTGAGAGGAGTTGGGTAAACGGAGCTTAAGGAAATAAAGGTGAAGTTTAGGGATTGAAGGTACCTCAGCTGTAATTAACACAATCCTGGAAGAACTCAGCGGGTCAGGAAATGGGTGAGGTGAAAAGCAGATTACATGTCAAAAGGAGGTGATGATGCAAGACAAAAGGAACTGGTAATAGAACAAGCAATGAAATAAAACATTTCAGATTTTCAGCATCCATAGCATTTTCTTGTGTATTAATGTAATAGGTGGTTTAATTTTTATGATTCTTGACCAGGTCCTTTGAAGACTTCCTACACGAAGGATTAGTGGAATACCTTGATGTTAACGAAGAAAATGATTGCTATATTGCACTTTATGAGCATATGATCAACAAGTAAGTTTAGGAACTTACAACCACATGATATGATTTTATATAAAATCATTTCAAAAGATTCTGATTCTGCACACACAAAATAATTTTCGTTTTAAGTTAAAGGTCCATGTCTAGGATGATAATGCCTGGATATAAAATGTTATAAACACTGAAAGAGAAGGAGGCCATTCAACCCTTCTCCAGTTCTGCTATCCATCAGATCATGGCAGATCGGTATATAAACTTCCATTTGCCTCTCTTTGCTCTATATTCTTGATACCCTAACCCAGCAAAATTCTTTCCACCTCATTTTTGAGGTTCTTCAGTCCAACCTGTTTGACCAGCTTGTGCACAGAGCTTATTGGACAGGTTTCACTGTCCTATTTCCACGTAGCCATGGGAATGTTTTCTCTTCACATATTTATCCAATTACTTTTTGAAAATTGCTGTTGAATCTATTTTAACTGCTCTTTTGAGCTGTACATTCCAGCTGCCTAAAACACTTTCTCATCTCGCCTCTGGTTCTTTTGCCAATTATCTTAAATCTATCACTTCTTCTTACAAGGTCATCTACCACTGGAACCATTTTCTCCTTATTTACTTTAACCGCTCATTGATTTGCATTAAACCGCCCTCTAAACTTGCCTGTTCTGTGAAGACAATGTTGTTCTATGGAAAAAAAAACTGCTTCTAACTCACTTGATCCCTATTCTAGAAATTTTTTTCAGAATTATTGTAATGAATGAGTTAGAAGTAAGTAAACAGAGCAGTCTATTCTACTTCTGAAATTTCTGATGTATAGATATAAGATTTTTCTGTTTTCCTGTTTAATTTTAATTTTCTTTTATTCATTCATGGGATGAGGGTGTCACTAACTAGGCAGCATTTATTGCCCATCCCTAATTGCCCAGAGGGCATTTTAGAGTCAACCACATTGCTGTGGGTCTGGAGTCACATATAGGCCAGACCAGGTAAGGATGTGCAGTTTCCTTCCCTAAAGGGCATTAGTGAACCAGATGGGTTTTTACAACAATCGACAATGGATTCATGGTCATCATTAGATTCTTAATTCCAGATATTTATTGAATTCAAATTCTACCATCTGCAGTGGCGGGATCTGAACCTGGGTCCCCAGAATGTTATTTGGGTCTCTGGGTTAACAATCCAATGATAATACCACTAGGCTATCACACCAATGTGATTGAAATTTTCTTTATTGCTGGTTATTACAGATCTACGACCCACTTGGAGATTGAACCATTTACACTTCTTGGTGTATGTGCAGGGCTCATTCCCTACCCTCACCACAATCAGTCTCCAAGGAACACCTACCAGTGTGCCATGGGGAAGCAAGCCATGGGTAAGAGTTACTTAGCTTGTGAAAAATTCATGCAACTTCTGCTTAAACAGACAATTTCTGAAGGAAGGAGAAACTGAATAATCAAAGGGTGAGTTTTTTCAACTGGTTGGTGAATGGGTCACGAGAACCAGACTGAGAATTGTCATTGGCTGGAGTGAAAGGGTGATTAGAGTAATTTTTGTCGACAAAGCTGTTATTCAAACAGGGAATGGTTTATCCTAAGGACCTAAAGATACAAGGCATGCAATTTCATTTTAAAGAATATTTGACAAAGATTTGAAAGCAAGACTATAAAGGAAAAGGGGGATGGGGGAGAAGGGCAGGGAAATATGATTTGATGAGGTCAGCTTAAAATAAAGTTGAACAACCACTTCCCTTGCTGTAAATTCAATAATTCTGGATTATATTGTGAAGGATTTTATTTATCACTGTGATTGTGTTTGTGTACTGATATTCTGAGCATCTGTTTCTCTATGCGTTATTCCTGTCACTGTTCTTTACTCGGAGTGGGTCAGCGGTGTAAGACCAGCACTAAAGATTTCTCCTAATTGCTTTCTGTGTTTGTACCCGTTTGACATCATTTTCAAAGTGAACAGTTTGTTGCCACACACAGTTAAGTAGGATCAGTGCATACAGAGCTGCAGATCGATATATATGCAGAGTCCCATTGTTGGTTTTGTGTGTGAAGCTTTTTGTGTTTTTGTTTTGGAGTGTCATTTGCAATTCATTGTCTGTTTTTTTTTCCTCTGTGGCTGGTGTATTCAGCTGCCCAGACCTGAGCTTGTACAATCAGCTCCCTGGATACAGTGCCTGGTCGTCACTTCTGACGTTAGAAAGCGGGGTGACTGTCGAAACATGGATGTAAATGTTGAGCAGGTTGAATGCATAGCTGTGATTAATGGCACCATCGTGACACTGTGCAGTCTTTGTGGAAAAAGAAAACGCATTGCTTTTAACTGATGACTATTGGCTGAACCAACTCACCACACAATCAGATTTACTAAATGATATCGAGGATGAGGGCCTTCAGTTATGAGGAGTGACTGGACCAGAGAAAGTTAAGGGGAGATTTTATAGAGGTGTTCAAAATTGCAAGAGGTTTCGACAGTGTAAGTAAAGAGATTTAAGAAAGCTAATAAAAGAACCGAAAAGAAGATGTGAATTTGTTTTTAGTAGGAAGTTGCATTGCCTTTAAAAAGACGAATGGATGCAGATTCAATAATAACTTTCAAAAAAGTAGTTGGAAAAAGTCTTAAAGATGAGGAGGGACAGCAGGGTGTGGGACTGATGTGATGACTCTGAGAGGTGACTTTCTATTAGAATTAACTAATATAGAAGGCCATCATTTGGCCCTTGTGTCACTTGTTTAAAAGAGACATCAATTAGTCCCATTCCTTTGCCCTTTTTCCATAGCCTTGAAAATGCTTCCTTTTTAACTAATTACATTTAAATAAAACCGTAAAAGACCCATTACAGTAACTACTTAAAGCAGTCCATACAGCACCTCTAATTTCAGGTTATACTCCTTTTATATATTCAGTGTAAATTTGTGACCCCGAGACTTCCTACATTATGAGTTCGAAGCGGGATTTTGCAGTCATTTCTATTTTGTTTGCTGCTTTGGTGTAAATTTCCCTCCTTTTTAATCAAGTTTGAGATAAGGTCACAATACCTTGCTCTCAGTGGTTTAATAAATTGTGCACGAAGCAGAGTCAAACCAGGAACAAAAGCAAAGCAGCGATCCTTGCAGGGTTTATTTCAAATATTTAAATAATTACCGAGTTTGCACTACAGAAACTCATATGCTTGATGCCCAGGAAGTTATGTTTGCGGTGGCATGGCACACTGGTTAGCTTTGCTGCACACGTCAGGGACTCTGGTTTGCTTCCACCCTTGGGTGACTGTCTGTGGAGTTTGCACGTTCTCCCCGTGTCTGCATGGGGTTCCTCGTGCAGGTTAGGTGGAGATTGTCCGTGATAAATTGTTCTTAGTGTCCAGGAAAGTGTTGGTTGGGTGGATTAGCCATGGTTATGCAGGGTTCCGGGATAGAGTAGGGAGGTGGTTCTAAGTGGGATGCACTTTGGAGGGTTACTGTGGATTCAATGGGCCAAATGGCCTCCTACCATACTGTAGCAATTCTGTGGATTCTATTCTGTTTGGAAAATAGATCACTAAGCTATTACTATCACCTAATTTGTTGGAAGAATGAATTGTTACCTTTGACACATTTGTTTCTGCATTTGCTATTGAGGTGTGGATTTACTTAACAGCAGTTTCCTCATGTCCTGCTGAACTAATATATTCAGGTTGATGACAAAAACTGGATTATTCCAGGTCTTGCATTTCCCAAGTGTAAATGATTCTGAAGACAAGTCTATGAATGCTTATATTGTAACCAAGAAGCTAATGAAGCCCCAAATAAAAAATAATGAATCCTATTTAATTAAGAGGAGGTTATCTATTCTTTGCACCTGTTTCAGGTTGGAATTTTGCTTTCTTGCACATGATTTTGTTTTTAGATTTGATTTATGCATAAAAATGAGATCACCAAAAGTTTCTTTAAAATTATTTTCGTGAACGCAGCTAGTGAAGTCTGTCTTGTGTCCCTGCAGGTACAATAGGCTACAACCAGCGGAATCGGATTGACACCCTCATGTACCTGCTTGCCTACCCTCAGAAACCTATGGTGAAAACCAAATCCATTGAGCTGATTGACTTTGAAAAGCTCCCAGCAGGACAGAATGCTACAGTAGCTGTGATGAGCTACAGTGGTTATGATATTGAAGATGCGCTCGTCCTAAATAAGGCTTCTTTGGACAGAGGTGATGTAGGCCAAATTATTTGCTTCCTTAACCTTTTCAAGTTGAATCCTCAATGTATCTTAAAAGTTGCTGCTGTAATCTCAGAATTGTGTCCTCTTTGTTGACCACTGTAAGGAGGAGGAAGGAACTTGCCTTTCGTCTCCACAGGACATTAGAAAATGAAATGCTTTTGGTGGTGTAATTGTTCTTGTTATTTAGGAAACGCAGATAATTTGCGAACTGCTTGTTTTTTGAAGAACTTGCTAAGTGAAATGATCTGAAATGATCAAATAATCTGAATTGATGATGTTGGTTGAGCGATAAATGTTGGCCTGGACACTAGGGGTGAACTCCAGTGCTCTACTTTGGAAGAGTAACAAGGGATTTTTCACATTTTATGTTAGGGGCAAGTATAACATCTCAACCAAAAGATGGCACCTGACAGTGCAGCACTCCGACAGTAAGTGTCAGCTCAAGTTTTTATGTTCAATTCGAATGGAGTGGGATTTGAAACTGCAGAGGAGTGCTGCTCACTGAGCCATGGCTAGTTTAGGCTTGCTGGCTTTACCAGTAACACCAGCATCCCAAGATATGTAACTATTCACAACCATCATGATGACATTCAGTTTACCATGGAAATGTGAGTTAATAATGTGAGTAAATGTGAGTAAAACAATCAGAGTTAATATTCCGGGTCCCGTGACCCTTCCTCGGAAGAGTCACCGGACCTGAAACGTTAACTGTGGATTTTTTTCTTCACAGATGCTGCCAAACCTGCTGAGCTTTCCCAGCAACTTCTGTTTTTGTTCCTGATTTACAGCATCCGGCAGTTCTTTCAGTTTTTATTGAGAAGTAAAGGAAGTTGGGTTGGAGGGTTCAGTGGGAAGAGAGGGTGAGCCTGGAATTGAGGTTGCAGACCAGAAGAGGAAAAGTGTTCGATCTTCGGGGATTTTTTAAAGCACCTACCTTTCCACTGGCTTTTTTGGAGCAGAGGTTGGGGTCAAATATTGGTCCATTAGGCCGAGGCCACCATTTAAAAGAAAACAAGAATTTATGGGGTGTTTGCAGCAGTTAATGCTCATGTCCCCAAAATCCTCTCTCCACAACCCCACTGGGAGTTGTGACCCACAATTTGGAAAACTCTTCTTAAGGGTCTCATGGTGCCACTAAAAATTAAATGGTGCCATGTAGACAAACAGCCAGGGCCTATGGCCTTGTTGGCGATTTGGATACAAGATGTTCCCTCCTCTTTGGACTTCCTGTGTCTAACAGAAGGACCCACTTGCAGCAAGGTAGAAAGGGCACACCTCTGACCTTTACCATGCTCTGCATTGCCAGGGCCTCCCTGACTGATCCCAGTGTTCCTGCACCATCCATTTTCATCTGTGGGAGAAGGCTCCAGTGTCAATGTCCCAGTCTCTGGGACCTGCTGCAGGACTGACCATGGCCACTGCACCCAATCTCACCAGAATGCAGTCAGTCTCTGATTATCTGGTACCCCTCACAGGCAGGACATATGCACCACCCCATCAGAAATTACAGTGGGATGTTGATGGAGCCGGACACATTGTCAGCAGCTAGTGGGCTGCTTAATTCGGATTTAATCCCTGCAAAGCTTCTGAAAACGGCCATCACAAAGTGCTGTTGGATTGGCCTGCCATTGCAAACGCTGAATTCCAACTGAAGTCTGAATTGCAGGCTCCACCCGGGTTCTTGTTAACTCCTCAGATGTTGGAACCCAGTGCACTCAGTATGAAATTGTACTGCACTGCTGATCTGTGTCTTCAACATACTTTCATTGACTTAGTGATCAAAAAAGATGTGGCACTGCCTGTCTTAAAGGAGGGCTTCCCAAAGTGGGGTGGAGACCCCCAGATGGGGTCACAGGCTCTGAGGTAGTAATGGCCACCATAGAGCTCTGACCTGTCATAGAAGCTATATGCCTGCTCCAACTGGGTTCCCCACTCTCTGAGGGCACCCTCTCCACGCTGTGAAAGGTCTTCCCAGATCAGTATGTCTGACTCACTCTTTCACAAGCCTCGAAGGTTAATGACAATTTTGAAACCTCAAAATGGGATAAGCAATGTTTGGGAGACGCTGTTTTCAGGATGAGATGTTCGGACAAATGGTGAGAGGAGGTTAAAAAGGCAGAGGGTTTCATAGAAGGAATTCCAGTGCTGTGAGCCCCAGTTGGCAGTTGTGTTTTTAGCAATGATAAAACAATTTAAAATTGGGGCTGCAAAATAGTTCAGAATTGGAGTAGCACAGATATCTGGGATAGTTGGAGAGCTGGTTGTCATATTTAACCCAGAGATAAGCTTCTGACCACGTCTGCTCTGTCACCAATACTGCCTATTCCCACCTCTATAATGTATCTGTCTCATCTACCTCATGTTGCCTTTGTTGCTCCTAGATTTGGCTGAGCTGTCTTGGCCTGCCTTCTGAATCTGCATCCTCTATAAACTTGAGCTCATCCAAATCTTTGCATGAATCCTGTTTTACACTTTGGTTCACCCATTGCCCTGAGCCAATTTAAGCTACATTAGCTCCTGTTCCGTCAGGACTCCAAACAAACTCAGCACATTCTATACTTGATTAATTTAATCTAATTTCCTCTTGCATACCACGATGCAGAAATATTTGAACACCTATGAATGTTCATCACAATGATATTGCCTGTCCCTTAAATTATTAGGTTTACATCAGAGACAGTTAATGTAAAGATTTCTTCTCCTGGTCAGTGACATTACATAGTAAACTTAGTGGAATGGTAACTGGGGTATAGCTACCATGGCTGTTCATTTCCATTGCATCTATAATCTCTTTTGCCAACCCATGTTATAATCCTGGAAACCAGATGGTGCAGGTTAGAGCTGGAGCCAATCTTTACATCTTACATAAGCATTCGCTTACAGTGATGCACTTTATAAACAAGCACCTCCTAACCCAACAATCGTAGTTTCAGTCAGTCTATATACAGGAGCACAAGCAAATTCTAAGTTAATGCCTAACACTTCCATACAAGTAAGCTCAGTTAATATACAGTTAACACCCAACAATGTAGAATTGGTGGATTTAGTAAAAACCCTCAGATTACATTTCCCTCCTACTGAAGGTGCTTTGCAAACATTGGTTTGTGAAAGGATTTTGAGACAGCAATAAGAATTTTATAAAGCTGGTGCTTGGAAATGCCATTTATTCTACAGACTATCTGCCATTGCCACCCTAATCTCATGGCACTGCCCCCATCCCACTTCTCCCAACACACTTACTTTTGTTTCTCAGTTTATCAGTGCCATGGGAACTAAATGCTCCAAGGGATTTTAAGTACCAGTAAGAACTTTGGAAAGTGGCACACAGTTAACCACTGCTGAGTCCTAATCGTTGCATTCATCTTTCCTCTAAGGCTTTGGAAGATGTCTGGTGTATAAAAATGCTAAATGTACACTTAAACGTTATACAAATCAGACTTTCGATAAAGTCATGGGTCCAATGCTTGACGCAGCTACACGGAAGCCAATTTGGCGGCATGAAATTTTAGATGCGGATGGTATTTGCTCACCAGGTAAGAGAACAAGGTATGTTGGGTTAAATCGAAGGATGATCAAACTTGCATTTTATTAAAATAAGCACTTTCTCCACATATACCCTATCAGCCCTGTCATTTTCCTAAAGACTTCCACCAGGTTACCCTTCTTTTTTAAATCCCGTCCAGAAAAGAAGCTCCAGTGTTGTGAAAACACAACAGTCATTGCTCTGCTGCCATTTGCAGTCGAGAGGTTAACTGGCATTAGTTGCCTCAAATCCAAATGTGAATAAAATGAATGCTTGGAAAGGTATTAATCGACTTTCAGTGCCCAGGCGACCTTTCTTAGCACTGCTTCCTGGCTTTTAAAACTGCTGATGAAGCTCACCAATTAGAGGCCAAACATGTTGCTTTCATTAAACTTATCCAGTTAGAACAATATAAAGGAGGAAACCCATCACTGGTCAGTCATTGGTGTTTATATTGAGTAAACTTTATTTTTCTGTCTCTAGATCATTCCAATGGTATTAAAATTAAAAACAAGCAATTGATTCTGTTCTGTCGATCAGAAACTTAATCTTGCCAACTGTGGTGAATCCAGCACCAAATTGGAATTTGTATTATGTTTTCATTCTTTTATTCCATTGCAGTGTAAGTTTCTGGTGAGAAACTGTTTCCATTTTCACCTTTTATTTATGGCTAGGTGAGAAAGTGGAAAACAGACAGGTGCTGGTGAACAAATCAATGCCGACAGTTACACAGACTCCGTTAGAGGGAACTGCACAATCCCAACAGCCACAGTTTCGCGATGTCCCAATCACGTATGTTTAAATGCAGATTTCTGTCACTTGTGGAATGCATCTTGGGGATTGTCAGGGTGGGTGGCATTTTTGGAGGGTGTGGGGGGAAGAAAGAAAGGGAATTTGGTTGACAAGCCGTAATGGAAAGATTATTATCTGGAAGAAAAAAAATCTTGCATAGTACGTTTCACACCCTCGGAATGTTAACCAGGTTGCTTCACAGCCAGTGAATTGTTTTGCAGTGCAATTGTCGTTATTAAAGATTATGCACTCAGTTTTGCACACGATAAGGTCCCTGAAATAATAATGAAATAAAAAGGAAATCAACTTTGTGCTGAATACCCTCTTTCTGTTCCCATTCAGCTTGTTCCACAACTTAATCAGATTGAAACTGGATCTGTCAATCCATTTATCTGCTTCAATATTTTCTCTAATTGATCCCCAGTATCAACAATGCCTGGGGGGTATGGAGTGAGTGGAAGAATTCCTGATTTCTGCTATTCTTTATCTTGATTTCTTCTTGATTTCCCTTCTGGTGGCCTCGTTCTGATTTTAAGATTCTGTCCCTTTGTTCTTATATTTCCCCAAGCCAGAGAAAATAGTTTCTCTGCATCTAGCCTGTTGAATCCCTTTTTAACATTTTAAATACTTAAATCGGATTGCCTCTCAGTCAGCTAACTGCAAGTTACTACAAGCCAATTTCCCCATATAATTTAACCTTTGGTGTTGGCTTAGCAGTAAGTGCTGGCCAGATCACTAACAACTGACTTGCTCTTCTAATGTTGCCCTAAATAGGCAGAGGAGTACTTAGTTCAGTGTCACATCCAAAGTTTGGCTCTTCTGACAGTGCAGCATTCCCTGAGTACTACACTGAAATTATCAACCTATTCATTTCTATCATGGAACTTGAATCACGGATATTTTGGTTCACCTGAGACTGATACCACTGGATACAAAAACAATAGGAGGCAACTTGATTGAAACATACAAGATCTCAAGTGGTTTTGACTAAGAGCATGAGGAAAGGATATTTCCTCTTAATGGAGATCTAGAACTAGGGGTTCACTGTTTAAAAATCAGGTGTCCTCCATTTTAAAAAGTTAAGATACAAAATTTTCTTTTGAGGGTTATAAATCTTTGTAACTCTCTTGCTGAATAGGTGAGGAAGCAGAGTCTTTTATTTTTAAGACTTACTAAGCAAGGGTTTGAAAGGTTATCAGGCTTGGGTGGGAATGCAGATTTAAGGTTTCAATCAGATAAACCACGATGTTGAATGTTGGAGCAGGCTCAAGGGGCTAAATGATCTACTTCTCCTGATTCCTATTTTGGTACTAATGAATGTCTCTTATATTAATGTTGCTTACTTTAACAGCTACAAAGGAGCAACAGATTCGTATATTGAGAAGGTGATGATCTCTTCAAACTCAGAAGACGCATTTTTAATTAAAATTCTGCTGAGACAGACGAGACGTCCTGAGATTGGTGACAAATTCAGCAGCCGACATGGCCAGAAAGGTAAGTTATTACTGCAATTTAAATGCATCAGATTACATTGGATGTTTGTATAGAAAACAGCCTTTTGATTTAGCTGCTCTCATGAGTCCCAGTCTTGTACAATTGTTGTTTATGTGAAACCTTATTGAACTCTTCTGAAAACCCAGTGCTCTACATTTGTTGTATCACAGAGTCATGGAATTATTAAAGGGCTGAAGGTGGCCATTCAGTCCATCACTGGTTTCCACATCCATCTTAAGATTTAATAGGCTCAAAACAACTGGAACAGATTTGCTTCTAAAAGTGCTCTATTTCTTCATCACTAAGAATAGTCTCTAGTATTTTGCGTACTACTGATTATAGGCTAACTATCAAATTGTGGTCCATTTTTTCTTTCCTTTGTTTTTTTAAAGTAGTCAATTTAGGTTTGTGATTTCAACTCATTAAGAACTTTCTAGAATCTAAAGAATTTGAAAAGATCAACACCAATGCATTTAAAAATAAAAGGATACATCCTACTTGGAAGCAGCATTAGGCCATTTCGTCTTTCAAACTTCATGTAGTTCATGATGTACTATTACACAAAGTACCTCATGCACCAGTTATAAGATGCGCTGCAGCAACTCTTTGAAGCTCCGTCTCCATCCACAGCATCTTCCAAATTAGTCATCTCGACTACCTAGATAGACAAGCAGATTCACAGAAGCACCATCACCTCTAAGGTCCCTTCCAAACCAAACACCATCATAATTTGGAACTGTATTCCTATGCTTCACTATTTGAGTCAAAATCCTGAATTTCCTCCCCACAGCATTAGAGACAATTAGGGATGGAAAATAGATGCTGACTTATCCACTGGATTGGAACCAGTGCATCTCTGTAAAATGCCATCTTTTTAAAATTGTTCAGATACATGGGTCTTCGGAGCAGCAGTATGCCATCTGGCAGTTCATTTCTGATCCACACCATTCAATAAGATTATGGCTGATCTGATTGTGGTCTCATTTTCCTGTCTGCCATCATGCACCCCCCCAAACCCCCTCCCAAAAAAAAAAGCCCCAGCTATACGTCTGATTCTCTTGTCTAAAAAAGTCTGCCCAACTCAGCCTGGAATAAATGTAAAAACCCTTCCTCCAGTACCTTTTTGGGGAAGCAAATTCCACACTCTCTAATCACCATTTGAGAGAAAAAAAATTCTCCTTATCTCAGTGTTAAAAGGGAAACCTCTTGTTAAGTAACTTCCTGTAATTTTATTCACCTCCACAAGAGAAAACAGCGCCAGGTATTCACACTATTCAGTCCACTCAAGATCTTGCATCTTTAAATAAGATCACCTCTCATGGTTCTAAACTCTAACGGCTATAAGGCTTAACCTGCCCAGACTTTCTTCATAAGATGACTTCTTCATCCCAGTAGTGAGTTGAGTGAGCCTTCTCTGAGCTGCATGTGAAGCAATTATATCTTATTTCAAATAAGGAGACCAAAGCTGTGTATGGTACTCCAGATATGATCTCACCAGTGCTAAATACAGCTGAAATAAAACTTCCCTACTTTTACAATCCATATCCTTGCAATAAACGACAACATTCCATTTACCTTCCTAATCACTTGCTGTACCTATGTACTAACTTTGTGATTCAAGTACCAGGATACCCAGTTCACACTATCACTGAGCTCTGTAATCTCTTTTCCATTCAAATTATGTACCGTTTCTGTATTCTTCCTGCCAAAGTGGATATGTTCATTTATTTGCGTTATGCTTAAACTGTCTATATACCTTTGCAGACTCTCTCCTCTTGATTGCTTTCTTTCCTACTACCTTGGCGTCATCAGCAAATATAGCAGCCCTGTATTTGGTCCCCTCATCTATGTTATTAATATAGATTGTAAATAGTTCAGATGGAGCACTGATCTTCGTGGCGCTACACTAATGACAGCTTGCTAAACCGAGAAAGACGCTTTTATACCTGTTCTCCATTCATTAGCTAGTGAATCTTTTTATTCATGCTAAAACGTTACCCTTGCACCATGTACTGTTGTCTTGTGGCACTTTATCAAATGCCTTTTGTCCTTTTGGAAATCCAAGTACGTTACATCAGTTCCCCTGTATTCATCAAAAAAAAATGGTTAGACATGATTTTCCTTTTGTAAATCCACGTTGACTTTGCCTGATCAAATTGTGATTTTCGAACTACCCTGTTGTATAACCACCTTAATCATGTATTTTAGCACCTTTCCTACGATAGATGTTAGGTTAACCACCTTAGGTCCCTGCTTTTTGCCTCTCTCCTGTCACTAATAAAGATGTTTAATTTGGTAAGATTATAACCACTGTGTCTATTATCTGTGCAGTCGCTTCTTTTAAGTCTGTATGATGCAGGCCATTTGGTCTTGACTTTAGATGCAATAGTTTTCCTAGCACCTTTCCCTGATTATTGCAAATGTGTCTAGTTCATTCACCCCCTCCCTCCCCCGCCATCACCACTTAATTTTCAGTTAGCTTGGAAAGTTGCCCAAGTCTTCTACCATGCAAAACAGGCACAAAATGCCTGTTCAAAGACTCCAGCATTTCTTTGTTTTCCATTATCAGTTGCCTAGATACACACTGTCTAGAATACTAAAAATAGCTTTAGATACTCTTTTCTGATTCAAATACTTGTAGAAACTCTTACTATCTATTTTTATATTACGAGTTAGCTTTCTCTCTTTCTTTCTGCCTTTTTTTTGTTGATCATGTTTTGCTGCTTCTTAGGTTGGAGGATTTATTGCTTAGTTAATTAATTTTACCAATTCTATTTCTTTACTTGTATTAAATTCTAGGAGTTCCTCATTCTCTCCAGTCCTGCCCAATTCTGAAGATAGCTCATTTGCCTTGAAACACTAACTTTCTTTCCCTTTCCAATGAATTTTCCAGGCCTGCTGAGCATTTTCAACACTTACAGTAGCTCAGTGGTTAGCACTGTTGCCTCACAGTGCCAGGGACCCGGGTTCGATTCCACCCTCTGGCGACTGTGTGGAGTTTGCACGTTCTCCCCGTGTCTGCGTGGGTTTCCTCCAGGTACTGCAGTTTCCTCCCACAAGTCCAAAGATGTGCAGGCTAGGTGAATTGGTCACGCTAAATTGCCCATAGTGTTCAGGGATGTATAGATTAGGTCGATGGGTCTGGGTGGGATGCTCTGAGGGTCGGTGTGGACTTGTTGGGCCAAAGGGCCTGTTTCCACACTGTAGGGATTCTCTGATTCTATGGTTTAGGACCCTTGGTTCCCCATTATTTCTTTGCTTGTTCCTCTGCCATAAAGATATATACAAAATATTTTTTTAATGTCTGTGCCATTTCCTTACTCCCTATTATAATTTCACCTGTTTTTGCCTCGAGTAGGCCTATATTTACTTCTCTAATCTTTTCCTTTTTGTATTCTTCCTATTTATATATTTTGCTTTGTTTCAGTCTTTTTCTAGTTTACTCTTTATTTTCTCCATTTTCCTCATTAATTGCTTGGCCATTCTTGCTGAATTCTCGAAACCTCTCAATCCTTAAGCTAACTACTCTTTCTTTTGAATCAGAGATAGTAGGAACTGCAGATGCTGGAGAATCCGAGACAACAAGGTGCAGGGCTGGATGAACACAGCAGGCCAAGCAGCATCATAGGAGCAGAAAGGCTGACGTTTCGGGCCTAGACCCTTCATCAGAAAAGGGGGAGGGGAAAGGGGTTCTGAAATAAATAGGGAGAGAGTGGGAGGCGGATAGAAGATGGATAGAGGAGAGGATGGGTGGAGAGGAAACAAACAGGTCGAAGAGGTGGGGATGGAGCCAGTAAAGGTGAGTGTAGGTGGGGAGTTAGGGAGGGGATAGGTCAGTCCAGGGAGGACGGACAGGTCAAGGGGGCGGGATGAGGTTGGTCGGTAGGAGATGGGGGTGCGGCTTGAGGTAGGAGGAGGGGATAGGTGGGAGGAAGAACAGGTTAGGGAGGCGGGGACAAGCTGGACTGGTTTTGGGATGCGGTGGGGGGAGGGGAGATTTTGAAGCTTGTGAAATCCACATTGATACCATTGGGCTGCAGAGTTCCCAAGCGGAATATCCTCCGACACTTCCGCCATCTGCAATCCAACCCCACCACCAAAGACATCTTTCCCTCCCCACCCTTATCTGCTTTCCGGAGGGACCACTCTCTCCGTGACTCCCTTGTCCGCTCCACACTCCCCTCCAGCCCCTCCACACCCGGCACTTTTCCCTGCAACCGCAGGAAGTGCTACACCTGCCCCCATACCTCCTCCCTCACCCCCATCCCAGGCCCCAAGAAGGCTTTCCACATCAAGCAGATATTCACCTGCACATCTGCCAATGTGGTATACTGCATCCGCTGTACCCGGTGTGGCTTCCTCTACATCGGGGAAACCAAGCGGAGGCTCGGGGACCGCTTTGCAGAACACCTACGCTCGGTTCACAATAAACAACTGCACCTCCCAGTCGCGAACCATTTCAACTCCCCCTCCCATTCCTCAGACGACATGTCCATCCTGGGCCTCCTGCAGTGCCACAACGATGCCACCCGAAGGTTGCTGGAACAGCAACTCATATTCCGCTTTACTCTTTCTTTTGGCAATGTTATCTGTTCTTTCTTTGTTCTAATACTATCTTTGACTCTTCCTGTTAGCCATGGTTGGGTTAGTTTTTCTAAGGAGTTTTTGTGCCTTTAGTGAATGTATTTTACAATTATGTATTAATTCTTTACACGCTAGCCGTTGCTTGTCTATTGTCATGTGTTTTAATCTAGTTTTTCAATCTATCTTTCCCAACTCACCCCTCATCCCTACGTATCTAAATAATGCAGGCTTTAAGACCCTTAGTTTCAGACTTGACTAAATCACTCAAATGTGATACGAAATTCCATCATATTCTGGTTGCTCTTTCCTAAAGGCCCCTTTATTACAAGATTGTTAATTAACCCTTTTCATTGCACAATAGATGAAGTGTAGCCTGGTTGGCTCCTACTGATCTAGAAAACTATTTAGTAAGCCTTCTATGAACTCATCCTCTACCTATTATTGCAAATTTGTTTGCCCAATCTACATGATGATTGCAATTCCTACATGATTTACTGTATTATCCTAATTACATGCACCTCTAGTTTCCTGGTTTAGTGCTGTTTAAAAACTTTTACATTTAATTTGATGTTAGTTATTTTCATATTACTTGCTGCAGTGAGAACCTTAAGAATTCGACATCTGAAGTAATCATAAATGTGCCCAGCTCAAGGTGTGGGAACAAATTATCTTCAAATCTTTTGATTGGTTTCACCAAATGCGCTTTTTTTAAAAGTAAAACATTGCTGCAAATTCATCAAATGTTCCTACTAGAATGCAACTTTTTTTTTAAAAAAAGACCCTGCTTTTTAAACTCTCCTTGGTCATTGTGGCATCGCTGTGAGATGTGAAAGACACAAACAGCTATAAAATGCCCTGCAGTGCATGTTTTCAGATACAAGTCCTGAACTGGTAACCTTGTGACCTCCCAATTAAGTATGCAAAACAGTTACATTACCATTTTATGGCACATAATTGCCTCCCACAAATACAATCTAGAGTGAAACAGTAAATGCAAACTGTGTTGCAAAGCAGCCCTTAACCCATTCTCTCCATTTGCAGCGTTGGAAAGACTGTGTGCTAATTGTTTTATAATAGCTCTTCACAAAAGTATTTCAATCTTTTTGTATTAATTAGGATTCACTATCTTGCACTGCTTTATATAGTAGGAAAATATAGCTGAGCCCGAGGTAAAACATTTATAGCAGAGCTGAAATTAAACACTTTATCAGAGTGCAACGATATACAGAAATCAGAATAGCCTGAGATACTGATACTAGTTCTGAATTTACCCCCCTTGGTGGTGATTTTGTTTTTCTTTAAAAAAGATTTTTTTGACAAGGTCTCACAGCTGTGATTTGAGTCATTCCCAAATATTTTTTAAATGTGTAATTTCCCGACTGTCCACTGAAAATCATACTGCTTTCCTTAAAATATTGTTGTGGGTTTTTTATGTATGTGGTGTATCCAATCTGCAAAGGCAATAAAATAGACTTGTGCAATTAAATTGGGGAAATGTTATTAAAATCCCTTGGATATGGTTAGCCCTGTCAGCACTTTCACTGGATCACAATAGGTTAATTATTTACTTTAGTCACCAGTCTCTTCATCTAATGAAACCCACAGCTGTGTTGGATCTGTGCTTGGATGTGTGGATCCCATTGTTATGCAGCTCTCCAAAGGCTACACGCTGCCTCTGATGGAGCAGCCTTGCTTCTTTCTGTTTTCCTGCCTTTCTGTGTCAATTTCATGCATCTTTTATCATTCCCTTTCACACAAAACAAACAACACAGACTGGCCCTCTGTAGCCTTAGCAGTCTACATTTTCCACAGTCTGCTGCTATTCATGGTTGTGCTTATTTCACCATACAAGAAGGTTGCGTGAAGTTTTCCCAAAGATGCCTATTCACCTGTTAGCCCAGAGTCTTGTTTTTAACCCCCTTTGGTGGATGTTCACCACTCCACCCCAGCCAGCCCCACCCAAAGGAATTCATAAATGCGTGAATGGGCACTAGACGTTCCCGGCTTGCTGCAGGTATCACTTGTGATTCAAGTAAATCTTCCCATTCCATAGTAAGCTCTCTTTGTTAGTTCTGGGTTTAAACAAATGTACCGACAACCTTGCAATGATTAATTTGCTTAAATGATGGGTGCCTCCTACTTACATAGTGGAAAAACTCACACTTGATCCAACGTTTCCGTTCTTATAAACGTATTAATTGTCAGATTGTGACTGACTACTTATTACAGTGCAGGCTCAAAGGGGCCAAATGGCCTACTGTTTCAAATTCTTGTGTGTTCATCATTAACTGTGCTGCTACAACTAAGTGACTTTGTTGGGAATTAATAGCTTTGGTGTTTTTACTGATGCCAGCTCTTTATTTCCAGATCAGTTTAAACTGGGTTCAACAGTTGAAAATGTCATGAGCTTCCATTCTCTTGGTTTAGTCCCAGGCCTTGGTCAAAATAATGTAACCATTTAACTATAAAATTAAGATTTTATGATCCAGTGATGGTACGTGTGAGTCTGACAGTGGTCAAACATTTTAGTAATTTTTTTGTTAGGTGTGTGTTACCTTTCAGAACCTGATATTCTCTGAACATCTAACATTCCACATTATCAAGTGAACATATGGAACTGAGCAGTGTGGTTTGGAAATGTAACTGTGATTACAGAGTTTTTGCAGGGTTCCAATGATTGAATGATGCGTTTGTGACTAATTGCAGTAGATACTACAAAACAGTTGTTCGTAAAGCTCTCTTTCTTGCTCCCATAGGTGTTTGTGGTTTGATTGTACCTCAGGAAGACATGCCATTCTGTGACAGTGGAATATGTCCAGATATCATCATGAATCCTCACGGTTACCCCTCCCGAATGACAGTGAGTCTGGACTGCCCTATTCTGTGCAACAACCATTTGCTGCAGGTGTATTGGAATGTGGTAGACTGATTTCCCACAAGTAAATGGAGCAGAAGCCAAAGTTTTAACTGGAATAATAAACATCTGTGAAGGGATTCCTGTCTTTGTATGGCACTCTCTGAAAGTTGGATCACTGAGGGGACAGTTACACTGCTATTCTGCTAAATTCTGCTATATGCCCTAACACTGAGTTTGTAATTTAAATCTGGAATGCGGCTCAACTTGATCGATGTGAGAATTATTGCACCACTCCAATTTGATATTGTGAATCCATTTCACCGGTTTCAAAACCTTTCACATTCATTTAAAATCCTTGGACACTTTTTAACCTTCCTTGGATTCACTGCTGCATTTAACAAATAGGAATTCTGCATTCACCATATTCTAAATGTTTAATATTGGAAAAGATCTCTAACCAAGTGTGTATTGAGGCAGACAGAAGCTCACTCCTTGACAGGAGCATTAGGTTTTCCAGTCAGTCAATAAAGAAGCAATGCAAACAGGGCACTGCCTAGTTGTAGCTCAAACAGCAGCTGGGATGACCAGCATCGTGATAAATACACACTAAAAGACTTGCAACTCATCTATCTCATTGTTAATTCGAATTCAGTGGGGGAAACTGGCTGATAGGCTTTTCCTGCACTATCTACTCTGAAGGTATTTGATTGGTTTTTAATTGCAAAGATGCCTGTTCACACCACAGTATACAAAATTCTGAAACCTTCTTGCCGAAGAGGCTGTGGGTACTAGAGGTACAATATTCTAATCAATGGATTTGTTAGGTAAGGCTATCAAAGAATATATAGCTTAGGGAGAATAAATAGGAGTTGAGGTGCAGATCGATTGTAGTCTAATTTGTATGCTTGAGGTGTTGAAAGACCTGTTTCTGTTTCAAAGCATCAATTTATAGCATCCGTAGTTTCTTTCGGTTTTTATAAAGCATCAATTTGTGCTGTCAAACTGCAGACTTGATGTTATGGACATATCAGTAATAATATCACTGCCATTTAATCTTAAAAAACAAAAAATGACAAGGGCATTCATTGGAGTGCATACCTCCACCACGCTGTGTTAACTCAACGTTCTTGCAGTTGTGCAGTTTTTCAGAGAGGCTTTTCTCCACCTCTCATTCATTCTGTGTAACGACAAAGCTGCAAAAATAAGCGTTCCATCTCACTGAGTTGCCTTAAAGTCAATTCATATCCAGCCACCTACTATGAAAGCTCTGCTCATATATTTTGACAGCTGTAACAAATTCCACTTTGACAGCTGACACAGTCAACAATATTCTCAATAAACCAATGCACAGTGTTCTAAAAACAAGTTAATTTGCCATCTTCCGTTGTTGATGGATCCTTTAAAATAGTTCCAGGATCTGAATCCACAGTTTTTGATAAGCTGTAAGCATCTGAGCCATACCATGTCTGTGTACTGTATTTTGTTGAAATCTTGCCCAATGTGTATAGACAAACTGGTAACTAATGCACAAAAACGTTGCTTCCTCCCACCTTTGGTGACAGCTATAAGTATTTTTTTTAAAAGGTTATGATTGTTGTTTGTGATTTTTGAAGGCATACAAGGATGTTTTTTAAACATTGTCTCATGTCAGAGATGCCATTGACAAGGCCAGCATTTCTTGCCTATCCATTGAGACAAAAAAGACCAGAACCTCTTCGTTATCAACTTATTGATGTACTTGCATGAAAACTGAAACAGCGGGGTAAACTTTGCTGGGATCAAGAGAAAGTATAAACCAGTGCCTGTTTTTAATATTTGTACATGTATTATAGTCAGTCAAAAAGGAAATAAATTTGACAGAGAGCGAGAGAGATGGGAGGATTCATGGAAAGTAAATTCCAATGTATAGGCGTGGGAGCTGAATAAAAGATCAACATATAGTTAGAGGGATTTCACAGAATCATTACAGCACAGAAGGATGCATTGGGCCATCATATTTGCACTAGTACCAATTTCTGGCCTTTTTCCCAAATCCCTATGCACATTTCTGTCCAAATAATAATAATCCAGTACCCTTTTGATGAGATGGGAGAGGAATTGGGGCAAGGGAGTAATTCTGGGGTGGTCGGAAGTGAGTCACACTTTGAAACAGGCCACTGACATCAGGTGGAACAATGCAATTGCTGAATTGAAAGCTAGGCTTGAGAATTGGGGAAATAGTAATTACTTATGAACTTTGGCTTTCCAGGATTTGTGCATGTGTTACTTGCTGTCATTTCCTTGGCTCTGTAGGTTGGTAAGTTGATTGAACTGTTGGCAGGGAAGGCTGGCCTCCTGGATGGCAGGTTCCACTATGGCACTGCCTTTGGTGGAAGCAAAGTAAAGGATGTTTGTGAGGATCTTATACATTATGGTTACAATTATCTTGGCAAGGACTATGTAACCTCTGGAATCACTGGGTAAGTCTGGTTCATAAATATTGATCTTGATGTACTGTATTTTAACACCATTAATATCATTCTAGACTTTTGTGGAGAGGTTAGAGATATTGGATAATATTTCTGAAGGGAGAAAAGGTTGTGGAGAGATTTGACAGAGGTGTTCAAAATTATGAAATCTTTAAACAGGGTAACTAAGGAGAAACTGTTACCAGTGATACAAGAATTGGTAACCAAAGGAGATAGGTTGAAGGTTTTGCTAACAGAACCTGAGGGAAAAATTACATTATTTTTCCATAAAAGCTGCCTGAAACGAAGGTATATCTGATGGGATAATATTTTTCAAAAGGGAATTGTTTAGATATTGTAGAGGGAAATGTGCAGTGCAATGAAAGTGCAGGAGAAGAGTAAGGCTATTAAAACTGCTCCTGGAAAGATCCAGCACCAACCTGATGGGCCGAAAGGCCTGGTTTAGTGCTGCATTACTTTTTGATTGGCTTAGATGCTCTGTACAATATCATGTAACGGTATCAGTCAATATAATTGGCTGTTAGCAGTGAAAAGTACATATAACCTCTGCTACAAAGTATACAATTTTAACGAATGTGACTTAACTGAGATATGAGAACAGTGGGAACTGCCTCTTCATTGTTAGCTTAGATTTTGAACCCTTAAACTCTTTTATTACAATGCAGTTCTGAGAAAGTGCCACACTGTCAGAATGGCAGTTCTTTTGGACAAGACACAAAACCAAAGCTCCATCTGTCCATTTATCCCATGTGATATATCCCACAGTGTCAATACCGTGCAGGCGAGTTTGCTAGTCCTGTTCAATACTTAACCTTTATCAAAAACTCATTAATTAGTCATTGATCTTACTGCAGTGTATGCCGATTTAATGCTGTTTTTGTCTACACGGCAATAACAAGTGGACATTGTAAAGCACTTCAGTGCATGTACTGACTCTGAGATGTCATGAGGACGTAAACATCTAAGTGTCGGGTCCTTATTCTTTTTAAAAATAGTGAAGATAAAAATTTGGAGTACAAATTTGCTGAAAGCTCAGAAGTTAAGAACCATAGTAAAAGTTATTCCATGTTTTCTATTAATATTTAGAAATATTCTTGTGTATTTGCTGGAAAAAATTTAATTGTGAAAGCAGAGATCTGGGTAGTGAAAAAGTACTAAAGATCCCTAAAATGATTTAGCATCATGACCCGCTGAGATTCTTATGCTGAATTTATGTTACAATTGGAATTCAAAAGTTATTTTTATTCATTCATTTGTCTGGATAGGGATGTCACTGACAGAACTAATAGTTGCCCTCGAAAGCTGTGATTGTATGCCACGTTATTCCACTGCAATCCATATGATAATGTTACTACCACAAGTCCCTCACCTGTAAGCTCTTACTTCTGTGCTCAGGGGTGCCTTGTAACCCACTCCGTACCATCACATCCTTCTCTTCTTGTCTTTGCCAGTGAACCATTGGAAGCATACATCTACTTTGGTCCTGTGTACTATCAGAAGCTGAAGCACATGGTCCTGGATAAGATGCATGCACGAGCACGAGGCCCCCGGGCTGTCCTCACCAGGTGAGCTCTCACCAGTGTTAGGTTAATATTGTTTTGTTCTTAAGTTGTTTACTAACCTAGCTGCAATTTGTCGATCTTCAGTTGGTCAGCTGATTGGATCTGTTCCCACTGCATTCGGTGAGAGGTAGGAACCTGAAGTTGAACCTTTGGATATAATTTAGTTACTGCTAAAAAAGAGATGAGCTGTCAAAGCTTTTCAGATTTTAGTACAGGTGTGATGGCAGGTATGTAAGGCATACATCCCATGGCTCCAATGGCACATCTTATCAAATGGCATGTCCCTGTCTGCAGCAGGCAGAATACCAGACATCTTCAACCAACCTCAGGTCATAATGTCCAACATTCGTTGTGATTCTGTGAATGGACATCACTTAGCGCAATCCTGATTGTGCTAAGAATTACACAAACAAATGTTGAAAGATGATTGGTCAGACTCGCAGTGTGACTCACTAGTGTGCATTAGAAGTCTCACACAGGGCACTATCCTTTGCAAACGGAAACACCATGTCTGCCCCCAAAGTTTTTTTGTTTTTAAGTTGATAAAAGCACAAAGCAGCAGCCATTCCATAGTACATTCCCCATGGCCAAGTCTTGATCAGTCAGAGTCAATTTAGCCAGTTTGAATTTAAACAAGGTTTGGCAGTTAAGTAATCCCTGGTGGATTTCCATGGCAGCATCTCTACCAATCATAGTCAACTTACCAACTAACCAGCACCCTCTTCTCAGGTATAACCTATTTGCAAATTGTGAGCAAGGTAAGAATGAAGGTACAGCAAGTGATTGAAAAGCAAATGAAATGTTGATTATTACAAGCGGAATGGAAAATAAAAGCAGCTCTTCAGGACATTGGTGAGATTATATCTGGATCACTGCACAGTTTTGGCCTCCTTATTTGAAACAAAATTGTTTTAGAAGCAGTTCAGAGAAGATAGAGTCAAGTCATTCCGGGGATGAAGAGAGGCTTATCTTCTATTTTAAAAAAAAAAGGGTCGAACACATCGGATCTATGCTGAGTGGAATTTAATAGAGTGAGAGGTGATCATGATGAAACGTACAAGATCTTTAGGCTGCAGGATAGGATGGATAGCAGGAGGACATTTCCTCTTCAGGGAGAAACTAAAACTAGGGACATGGTTAAAAAATAAGAGGTTTCTCTTTTAAGATAGAAATGAGAAATTTCTTCTCTCAAAGTTGTTCGACTGTGGAATTCTGCTCCTCCAGAGGTGAGTAGAGATTGGGCCTCTCTTTATTCAATAAAATCGGAAAGAATTGCAGATGTTGTAAATCAGGAACAAAATTAAAGTTGCTGAAAAAGCTCAGCAGGTCTGGCAGCATCTCTGAAGGAAAAAAACAGAGTTAACGTTTTGGGTTCTGAGAAAGGGTCACCGGATCCAAAACATTAACTCTGTTTTTCCTTCACGGATGCTGCCAGACCTGCTGAGCTTTTCCAGCAACTTTGTTTTTGTCTGTATTCATTCATTTATTATACTGTTTAAATAGACGTTTGATAGACTGGTGAATCAGGAGTTAAAGGAGCAGACAAGAAAATGTACATTAGACTATAACCAAATCAGCCTATTGAATGGTGGAACAAGCCTATGGGGATAAATGGCTTACTCTTGCTCCTGAGTCCTGTATTGCTTTTGAAATTTGGTATTCTTGCAATTCTGTCCTGATGGGTGCAAGATGAAAAGCTTGTCCCTTTTTTTTTTTAGCAACAGTGAAGTTGTGTACTATCAAACAGTGACTGAATTTAGCATTCATTGAAGTTTGTGTGAACTGTTCACTGTGTGAGTGAACTGTACTATTTTTCATTTTCTGCATAGTGCATCCAATTTATAGCTTTTGGTCAACAATGTACTAAAAATTAAATCAAAAGGGGACAACATTGGAGAGTGGAATAAAAGATTCTGAGATGCATTTGGAGAAAGACATTCAGCCCATTAAACCTGTTTGACCACTTGGTTGATCTGACAATCCTGAACTCCATTTTCCTGCCTTTTCCCCAAAATTGTTTTAAAAGCAGTCCAGAGAAGGTACATTCAAGTCATTGCTGGGATGAAGCGCTTATCTTCTATATATTGATTCCCTACTGATTAAAAATCTATCTATATCAGCAAGGTCCCTATTGTACAGATACCTGTGTTTGGTACTGTGTACGCAACTTCACAGTTTGCAAGCTTCTCATTATCTTAATATGATGATTCCCTCAAAATTTGACCCTCCAGGCAACCAACTGAAGGACGATCGCGTGATGGAGGTTTGCGTCTTGGTGAGATGGAGCGAGATTGCCTGATTGGCTATGGAGCCAGCATGATGCTGTTGGAGAGGCTAATGATCTCCAGTGATGCTTTTGAGGTGGACGTCTGTGGACAATGTGGTCTGCTGGGATACTCTGGCTGGTAAGTACAGCAGCTTCCATTCATTTGTTTCTGAGAGCATCAGCTATCTTTACCCCATGAAGCATTGCTCATGGTTATAGCCAATCCTTAGAAGGTTATGCTAAAAAATTCTTGTTCAAAGTATTGGGACCAGATTACTCCATTCTGCCAAATCAGTGCAATGCTAAAAGAGTGCTGCACTTCTAAAGGAGTGTAAAAAGGAGTAAATAAGGGCATGTCACATTGTCAGAAGGTCAGCACCGGGGGTGTGCTGCTTTGTCGGAGGAACAACACAGATGCACTGCCGTGTCGTCAGAGGATCAGTGCTGAGGGGGTACTGTGCTGTCAGAGGGGTCAGTGCTGAGGGGGCGCAGCGCTGTCAGAGGGGTCAGTGCTGAGGGGGCGCAGCGCTGTCAGAGGAACAGCTGTTCAGAGGAATTACTAAATCAAGGCCCCTCCTCCTTAATGGGTGGATCTGACAAATCCCAAACTACATTTTCAAAAATATTCAGGGAAAATCTCTCCAGTGTAGTTGGCAAACGGGTGTCCCTCATTTCATTAAAACAGTCGATCAGATCATCACACTACTGTTTGTGGGAGCTTCCTATGCCTGAATTAGCTGGCTTATTTTCTACATCGAAAGCTGGGAATATTTTCCTGGACCTATTGAGGCAGGTGCTATTGAAATACAAGCCTTTTGATGGGTCATGGGGCCAGACAAATCAATCTTTCCCACAAATTGCCAAATTTATTGGTTTTTAACTTCATCACTTGACAGGCTGGAATTAACCTGGTAATGTAGTTTCTATCAAGGTTGCTACACTACCATAACCTATTTGCTGTCACTATCCTGGTCTACCGCAACTACTTGGTTCTTTGGAAATGTGGCGTATTCGAAATACTTTAATTACATTTAATTTGCATTTCATTTTTATCCCGTGTGCAGAGATCTCGGATTTTCTTGTTACTTGGCTGCGTGGTAAGGTTTATCAAAGATTGTTCAGAAAATGGTAAATGCTTGGGTTTTCTGGAGTACAGTTTTAAAATCTGCACAGCAATATTCAGGATAAGTCCCTCAATAAGTATAATTTAATCATGGCTCACAGAAACATTGCAGCAAAGGAAAAAGACCATTTAACTCTCCCAAATAGCAATTCATGTACTGCCTCTCCCCACATCCCTGGACATTTCTCCTGACCTGAACACGTAGAAAGTGTAGAAAATTTTACTCCACAAGAGGAGGCCCCTCTTCCCATTGTGTTTGCACTGGGCAAAGAACAAACCACCTAGCCTCATCCCTTTTTCCGGTACTCGGTCCATATTGTACAGGACATCAGTTGCGTGTACAGGCACCTTTTCAAAAGACTTAAGGGTTTGTGCCTCTACTACACTTTCAGGCAGTGTGTTCCAGACCCTCAACAAACTCTGAAAGAAAAGTGGTTTTCTCATCTCCCCTCTAATCCTTGTACCTATCACTTTAAATGTAAGCCTCCACAATCACTCACTCTATGCTAAAGGAAATAAGTTCTTCCCATCCACTCTATCCAGGTCCCTCACGACCTTGTACACCTCAATCAAATCTTCCCCAGATTAAAAAAAAATCTGTGCTGGTGAATTAGAGCCCTTTTAGTTTGTATTGTTTTCTGTTTTACTCTTTACAAACACAGTAGGATTTATCTCTGTATATTATCGCCATGTGAAAAGCAACACTTTCTTTTGTATTCCTGGCAGGTGACTGAATTTTTTTTAAAACTGGAACTAGTAGGATTGTTTTACACGATCTTGTTTAAAGCAGATGATTTGAGGATGTTTTGTCTTTTTAGGTGTCATTACTGCAAGTCATCATGTCATGTCTCCTCTTTGCGGATCCCGTATGCCTGTAAACTACTATTTCAGGAACTGCAGTCCATGAACATTGTGCCCAGATTGAAGCTGGCCAGGTACAACGAATGATCTGCTCTGCAACATGAGGAAAGTGTTTGAGCTGAAAAGCAAGGGTTCTTGCGGCACAGAGACTGTCTCCTGAGTATCAACAAGCTGTAGAGGAGTTATTGAAACCTGCGATTTTTTTGTTTTTCATGCTCCCTGTTCAGCTCAAGTTGGCAAGGAGAGAAAATAATTTGCTTGTGATTGATGGGCTGAGACAATACAGCACAACTGACTGTAGCCGCCTTCATAAAGGTCTGGCCAGCTCTCGAACTGAGGGAGCAGAGTTAATGCAGAGCCTTGTGTTTGTTCACCAAACCGCCCGACATCATTCACTTATAACCGTCACAGCTGGGAGTAGCTGAGTGGCAAACACAGACTTGAAGAAGAATTGGGTTATTTAATTTAATTTTTGAAAGTGTTGGAAGGTGGCTGCTCATCATATTTTATTCTGTAAGCTGTTAATACATCGATTAAAAAAAGTTTTATTTTGAAACCAAGATTGTGACCTGATTTGCTTTCCACTAATTTTGAAACTATGAATCTGCTGTCTGTACTATTAAAAAGAAAGGAGTTTGAAGGCAGCCTTTCAGCCCTTCAGTGCTGTTCAGCATGATAATGGTGATCTTCTACCTCAACTTTACCTTCCTGCATTATCCCAATATTCCTCAATTTCCTTAGCGACCAAAAATCGCACAAGCTCTGCGTTGAAAACCATTGATTACTGAGTATCTGTGGTCCTCCAAGATAGAGGATTTCAGATGCTTCTGTGGTGACAGCCAATAAGGACCATGTATCAAACGGCTGTGGGAGACTTCCATGCTCGTTGTATGGGAGCTGTCCAGGCTGGGGTGCCCTCACGTTGTTCAGGACTTTAAAATCCTGATAACTGAGAGAAAGGCAGGAAAAGAAGGAATGTTCACTTCACAACCTGTCAGGAGGTTAATCAGCCCACTAATTTTTGCAATATTTCACACTCTTGTCCATGGCTAGCATGAGGACATGACAACCAGTGGGATCGATTATGGCTGAAGTTATGACCAACTTATTTCCTTGCGTGATAAGTTAAATTATTGGGCCAATATACTGATGACTTTTGCCTTGAATGGGTGAAATATTGGAGCCATGGATCCGCATTGAAATGCTGCTGATTAAGTTGGCCCATTTTGATTATCTGCAAGGATCAGAGAGACTTTTGCATGTTTACCTTCCTGAGTTAGCCAGGCTTTTCAGCTGATTTATTGCCTCTTATAAGCAAGCACATGGCTCCTCATGGGTGGAGTGTGTATATTTTATTATACAGTAGACTCATTGCAGTCGGTGATTTGACACTGTCACCAGTGGTCAAGTCTGATGACTGTCCCAGCTTCACTAACATCACTAAAAGCCACATCTGGACAGATGTGAGGGCAGTCACGGACCTGGACCTGAGCTTATCCTTCATCAAGATCAACTGGGCTCTTGTCCATTCCAAAACCATAAAATAGCACGAGCATTCAAGGATGGAAACATAAAATCCAACCAGCAAGACTGTGTTGGAACCCACCACTGCTTGTTTGGTCAAGGGAAGGACAGCTCATTCTTCCTGACCTGGTCCAGTGGCTGAGATGGTGAGTGGCCCTGTTCCCTGGCCAGGTGTCGCTTGACCTGATGGTTTCACACTACACTGTTACAAATAAAGGACAACCTTTTGAGGTTTACCGGCTACACGGTTACCCTTCACTTTTTTATCAGCAATAGAACCGTAAAGACTGAACCCTCGGAGAAATCATTTCACCTCATCTCTGTTTTAAATGGACAACCACTGATTTTTAAACACTGACCCCTGGCTGTAGACTGTCCTGTTAGAGGAAGCATCCTTTCTCTATCCACCCTGTCAAGACCCCTCAGGATTTTGTTTTTCAGTCAAGTTGTCTGTTAATCTTCTAAACTTCAATGGATACAAGCCTTGACTATCCAGCCTTTTCTAATAAGACAACCTTCTCATTCCAGGTATTAGTCTAATAAACTTTCTCTAAGTTGTTTCTAATGTGTTTACAACTTCCTCAAATACGGTGCACAATATTCTCAATGCAGTCTCATCAGTGACCTATATAACTGAAGCAGTCTTCCCTACTTTAATAGTCAGTTCCCCTTATGAATACCAAAAAAAATCTATTAGCTTTCCTTATGACTTGCTATACCTGCAGTGTAGCCTTTTGTGATTCATGCACAAGGACACCCAGATCCCTTTGTATCTCAAAGCTCTGCAGTCTCTGACCATTTTGATAATTTTTTTTTATTCTTCCAGGCAAAATGGATAATCAAGGAGCGTAGTAGAGGAAACAAACTCACAGAAATAGGAGTCATACAGCACAGAAACGAACCCTTCGGTCTGATCGGTCCATGCTGACCATAATCCCAAACTAAACTATTTCTACATGCCTGCGCTTGGCCCATATCACTTCAAACTTTTCTTATTCATGTACATATCCAAATGTCTTTTAAATGTTGTAACTGTACTCACATCCACTACTTCCTCATTCCACACACGAACCTTCATGTCCTTTCTCAATCTTTCTCCTCTCATCTTAAAAATATGCCTCCTAGTCTTGAAATCCCCCACCATAGAGAAAGGACACTTACCATTCACCTTATCTATACCCCTCATGATTTTGTTAACCTATCTAAATTACCCCTCAACCTCCCATGCTCCAGTGGAAAAAAAAGTCCCAGCCCCTCCTTCTGACTCAAACCCTCTACTCCCGGCAATATCCTGATAAATCTTTTCTGAACCCCCTTCCAGTATGATAATATCATTCCTATAATAGGGCAACCAGAACTGGACACTAGTACTTCAGAAGAGGCCCCACCAACATCCTGTACAACCTCAACATGACTTCCCCATTCCTATACTGAAAGGTCTGAGCAATGAAGGCAAATTAACTTATTCATAAGTTGTCCAAAAAATTATTGAGCAATCACGAAAACAAAGCTCTCCATGTGTGTCTAACCTACTGAGTGCTTCCAGAAGGAAGATCCCATTCAAATTGCATTTTATTCAATTTCTTCTTCTTACACTTTATTATTTATTCTATCTCATAGTTTGATTATTCATTGCTCCTGCTACAAATTGAATATTGTTACAATCTCTCTTCCTCTAAACATTTTACATCTTCCCCATCATTAAATTAGGGGAGACTGTGGCGGTGTTGTAATTAGTCTAATAATTCCAAAGCCAGGTAATATTTTGGGGAACATTGGTTCGCATCCACCATGGCAGTAAATTCAGTAAACACATAAAGTCAAAAGCTAGCCTGATGATCAGTATGTGTTGACATGAAGACTCTAATGGTCTTTTACGGGGGTGGGGGGGGGTGAAATCTGCCACCCTTACCTGGCCTGGCCTACATGTGGCTCCAGATCCACAGCAATGTGGTTGACTCTTAACTGCCCTCTGAAATGGCCTAGAGAGTTAATCAGTTCAAGGGCAATTGGGCAATAAAATGCTAGTCTCTATAAGTGACACTCTCTCCCCATGAAGGAATAAAGATGATCTTGTATTGAAACTGAGAGCTGGAGTTTTTTGTTAATTCATTGATGGAATAAGGGTATCACTGGCTAGGCCAACCTGTCCTGAACTTCCCAGAGGGTGGTTAATAGTCAGCCACATTGCTGTGGGTCTAGAGTCACGTGTAGGTAAGGATGGCAGATTTTCCTTCCTAAAGGACATTAACGAGTCAGACGAGTCTTTACAACAATTTTTATTCCAGGTTATCATTTAATTCAAATTTCACCATCTGTCATGGTGGATATAGAACCACTGTCTGCTGAACTGTTAGCTCACTAACATTACCTCTACATCACCACTTTGCCCAGTAGGGTATTATCATTATGCTAATTGTGATAGATTCACTGTAGATCTAAAGGTTCAAAATCTGCCATTCCTGAGGCACTCAGAAATAGTAAGAACTGCAGATGCTGGAGTTAGAGATAACACAGTGTGGAGCTGGAGGAACACAGCAGGCCAGGAAGCATCAGAGGAGCAGGAAAGTTGATGTTTCAGGTCGGGACCTTTCTTCAGAAATCTGATTTATCACTGTGTTATCTCTTCTTCCTGAGGCACTATGAGCTTTCAACAGTCGCGTGATCTCATTGGCATGTTCCTTACTTGAACAATCTCGGCCGTGTGTGGGGAGTGAAGGAATGCTCACTAAGAGCAGAATCAAGCACGTAGGTGTATTCAATATAGGTGCCAACCTGGTGAAGCTACAATAGTGGGCTTCAAGCATAGCAGACAGCAGAAGGAACGTTCTATAGAAACAACTAAATGATCCCAGAGCTATCAGATCTGATCAGAGCCCTGCAGTCTTGTCATGCCCAGCTGTGAATTGTGATTGACAATTAAATATCTTTTCAGAAGGAGGGGACTTCACAAACAATCCCCTATTCTCAACAATGAGGGAGCCTCTCCCATCAGTGAGAGAAATATACAAACAAGGAAAAACTGTAGGCCCTTCTAGGCTGCTCTCCATTCACTAAATCATGGCTGAACAAAGTTTAAGCAGTGCATGTTGGAAAACTGGTTACCAACACATTGCGTATTGAGCTTCATAAATGGAGGTATTGAGTACAAATGCTGGGAGGTTATGCCAAATTTCATGAAACTTTTCTTAGGCCGCAACTAGAACATTTTGTTCAGTTCTGGCTCCCATATTTTAGGAAGAATGCTGTCCTTGAGAAGGTACAGAGGAGACTTACTAGAATGGTTCCAGGGATGAGAGATCCCAGCTACAACATTAGGCTGGAGAAGTCGGGAATGTTCTCATTAGAGATTTGAGAAAGGTGCACAAGATGATAGTTTTAAATAAAGTAGACAAAGAAAACCTGTTGCTGATAGCTAATGGTACAGGGACTGGGGAAACAGATTTAAGGCCTTGGGCAACTGATGCAAAGGGGGAGGTGAAGAAGAACAGCTTTACACAAAACTGGAGCTTGCTGTCTATGAGGCTGGTAGAGGTGAAGACAATAAATTATTTCAAAAAGTAATTGGATTGGGAATTTGAAGGAAAAAGCTTGCAGAGAATTGGGTTTCTGTACAGCGAGTTGACATGGACTAAATTTGGTGATTGGCAGCCTTCTGTGTCATAACAATCCTACAACATGCCTTTGACCCCTTTGCCAGAGGTACCAAGTGGATGATCCATCTTGGCCTCTGCCTAAGGTTCCTAGCATCACAAATGCCAGTCTTCAACAAATTTGCTTCAGTCCACATACTATCAAGAAATGGATGAAGGCACTGGATATTGCATAGGCTGTAGACCTCTGTGCATCTCACTTGTAGGACTGAAGACTTGTGAGATAGAATTTACCATGCTCCTACCCAAGCTGTTCCAACACAGCAACAAGCTATCATCTACCTGGCAATGTGGAAAATTGTCCAGTAATGGCCTGTTCTCAAAAAGCAGGACAAATCCAACCTGGCTAATTACAACCCCATCAGTCCACTCTCGATCATCAGCAATGTGGTTTAAGGGGTTGTCGACAGTCAAGTGGCACTTACTCATCAATGACCTACTCACTGACTCTCAGTTCCTGTTCTATTAGAGCCACTCAACTTCAGATATCATTACAGCCTTTGTTCAAACATTGAGTAAAGAGCTAATCTCAAGAGGTAAGGTGAGAGTGACTGCCCTTGACATTAAACAGCAATTCACCATGCAGAGCATCAAGGAGCCCAGCAAAATTGAAACCAGTAAGAATCCAGGGAAAACGCTCTACTGGCTCGAGTCTTATGTGGCACAAAGGAAGATGGTTGTAGTCATTGGAGATCGCTAGAAGAGTTCCTTAAGATAGTGTTATAGGTTGAGACATTTTCAGATGTTCTTCCCTCCATCATAAGATCAGATGTGGGGATGATCACTAATGAACGCACAATGCTCAGCGTCATTCATGACTCCTCAGATATTTAAATTGTCACAAATTATGTGTAGCAAGGTCTGGACAACATTCAGGTTTGGCTGATAAGGGCTAAGCAATGACTGTCTTCAAGAAAATCTTACAATCTGCCTTTGACAGTTGACAGCATTATTTGGGAATCATGTGAACATAGAACATAGTGACAGAATGCAATAATTTAGCCCCTGGAGTGTATTCTGTTGTTGAATGAGATAGTGGCTAACCTGCAACCTAAATCCACGGACTTGATTTTTTCCCGTATTCTTTAGTATCTTTTGGATAACAAATAATTGTCAATAATTAAAAATTAACATTTGATATAACATCAATTGCCATTCACAGAAGAGAGTTCTAAATTTCTCATAAGCTTTATGTGGAGAAATGATTCCTAATTTCACTCTGAAAGATTTGGCTTTAAGTTAATAGATTATACCACCTCGGTCCAGACTCTCCAAGTAGCAGAAAGAAATTTTCTCTACCTTAGCTATCACCTCAATATCATGAAAATGTTGATCAGATCTTAAATAGTTTTCTTAATTCCAGGAAATACAACACTAACTTCACTTAGAATCTTAATGGAACTCTAGTAAATCTGCAATGCCTTTGCTGCAAGCTCAATATATCCTGCCCATGAAGGAGTCTTGTGATGCAGTGGTCATGCCTCTATCTCTGAGCTAGAAGGTCTGTGTTCAAGTCTCACCCACTCTAGGAGAAGTGTGTCCTATAGGTGGGTTACAAATAACTGCCCTTCCTAGGGCCTGGTGCCCAGAACTGCACCTAACTTATCCTTCTTTAACATTTTGGTCTCATGTTTCTCATTTCTCTCTCCTGGTTGAATCACTCTACATATTTTAATTTCCCTTTGACTTATTATCTAAATCACTATTTCTCACTGGTGCTCAACTTTTTCCTTTTGCCCATATCTGAACAACTGTAAATATCTTTTCCATCTGAACCCTTTTCCTACCTATCAGCCTTGACTCCTTGTGACTCCTTAAACTCCTTGTGACTATCCTCTTTCTCCTTTTCACTAGACCCTGGTGGAGACTGTCATTATGGTACCATTACCTCCTGTCCCAGTCTCAGAGCCATTGTCCTATGTATTGGGCACCCCTGTTACCTGTACAGTCCTTCAGCTCTGCATTGAACTCTGCAATCTGCTTCTCACCACAGCACTTTGCACATGGTTCAGGTAATAATCTAGAGATTATAACTCTTGGGTTTTGTTCTCTAGCTCCTAGTTCAGGACAAACTCACCAAAATTGATCTTCCTTCCTACTTTTCCCTTTATTAATCCGAAATGAATCACAACAACTGAATACCTCCCTGTTGCTGTCCAATTTTAATTTGGTTGAAATGTTTTTCAACCTAGTAACTGGCAGACAACATATTGCAATTGGGGATGGGTTGTTAATGCTGTCCCTGCTAGTGACACCTAGATTTCATGAATTAATGATTAATGAGTTGAGTCTGACTAAAAAAGACACAGGCAAATGGGACTGGTTTAGTTTGGGAACCCTGGTCAGCATGGACAAGTTGGACTGAAGGGTCTGTCCATGCTGTGTGACTATGAATTGAAGCATACCTTTATATTTTGTTATTCATTCAAGGGATGTGCATATTGTTGGCTGGTCCAGAAATTAACACTCTATTTAACTGTTGCAATCATTGGCAGATAGGGACACCCACAGTTCTGTTAGGAAAGAAGTTCCAAGATTTTGTCCCAGTGACGTCGGAGATAGCAAGAACCGCAGATGCTGGAGTCAGAGTCAATAATGTGTGGAGCTGAAGGAACACAGCAGGTCAGGCAGCATGAGAAGAGCAGGAAAGTTGATGTTTCTGATGAAGAGTTTAAACCCAAAATGTCGATTTTCCTGCTCCTCTGATGCTGCCTGTCCTGCTGTGTTCCTCCAACTCCACACTGTATTGATGGCTGTCCTTGTCCTTCTGAATGGTAGACCTCATGTTTGGAAGGTGCTCTTGAAGAACTGTTGGTGAGTTGCTCCAGTCCATCTTGTAGTTGGTGCACATTACTGCCACTGAGTGACAGTAGTGAGGGAGTCAATGTTGAAGGCGGTAGATGTTGTGCCACTCAAACAAGCTGCTTTGTTCTGGATGGTTTCAAACTTTAAATGTTGTTGGAGTTGCACCCATCCAGGCAAATTATTCTTAGAGATCTACAACACAGGAAAAACAGCCACCTAACTATTGTAATTGTATTTTCAAGCACTCAGCCCAAAGTCTTGTATTCTGCCACATTCCTGACTCGTACCTTGTAAATGGTGAACAGAATTTGAGGAGTCAGAAAGTGAGTTACTTGCTGCAGCATTCGTTCTTCTGAAGATCTCTTAGAGCCACAGTATTTATGTGGCTAGTAAAAACAGAAAGCAGATCTGACAGCATCTGTACAGAGAGAAACGGAATTAACGTTTTGAGTCCAATGAATTTTTTGTTTCAGAACCTGAGGAACTTTGGAGTCAAAACATTAACACCGTTTTTCTCTCTCCACAAATGCTGTCAGACCTGCTGAGTTTCCTCAAAACTTTCGATTTTAATTTCAGATCTCCAACATTCAGAGTACTTTGCTTTCATTTATATAGCTAGTGCAGTTCAGGTTCTGCTCAATGGCAAACTCCAGGATCAAGATAGTTCAGTATTCATAGAACATAGAACATAGAACATTACAGCGCAGTACAGGCCCTTCGGCCCTCGATGTTGCGCCGACCTGTGAAACCTATCTGAAGCCCATCTAACCTAAACTATTCCATTATCATCCATATGTTTATCCAATGACCATTTAAATGCCCTTAAAGTTGGCGATTCTACTACTTTTGCAGGCAGGGCATTCCACGCCCTTACTACTCTCTGAGTAAAGAATTCAGTGAAGGCAATGCCGTTGAATGTCATGAAGAGATAGCCATACAGCATGGAAACAGACCCTTTGGTCCAACCAGTCCACACCAACCATAATCCCAAACTAAACTAGTCCCACCTGCCATGTGCTTGGCCCTTTTCCTTCCAAACATTTCTTATTCATATATTTATCAAAAAATTCTTTAAAATGCTATATCTGTACCCACATTCATCACTTCCTCTGGAAGTTCATTCCACATACAAACCACTGTGTAAAAAAGTTGCCACCGTATCTTTTTTAAATCTTTCTCCTCACCTTAAAAATATGTCCCCTAGTCTTGAAATCTCCAACCTTAGGGAAAAGACACCTGCCATTCAACTTATTTATACCCCTCATGATTTTATAAACCTGTATAAAGTGTCCCTTCAACCTCCAGGGAAAAAGTCCCAGCTTATCCAGTCTCTCCTTATAAATCAAACCTTCCATTCCTGGCAACATCATGGTAAATCTTTTCTGAACTCTCTCTAGCTTAATAATATCCTTCCTAAAACAGGATGACCACAACTGGATGCAATATTCCACAAGAGGCCTCACCATCATCCTGTTCAATTCAACCCCAACTCCAATACTCAAAGGTCTGAGCAATGAAGGCAATCATGCTAAACACCTTTTTAACCACTCTATCTGCATGTGCCACAAACTTCAAAGAACTGTGTATGGGAACCCCTAGGTCTGTTCTTCTACAGCATCACTAAAGGCCTTACCTTTAATTGAAGAAGTCCTGCCCTTGTTTGTTTTACCAAAAAGCAATACCTCACATTTATCCAAATTAAACTCCATTTGCCACTCCTCAGCCCATTGATCCAATTGATCAAGATCCTTTTGTAATGTCCACTATACCACCAATCTTAGTGTCATCCGCAAACTTACTAACCATGTCTTCTTTATTCTCATCTAAGTGATTTTTATAAATGACAAATAAAATGGTTAGTTGTTAGAGATGATCATTGCTGGGCACCTGTGTGGCGTGAATATAATTTTCCACACATTGTTTTGCAGTGTATGGAATAGAAATATTCCAGCTTCCAGTAGTCGGAGGAGGGTTAACAACGAGGCCATACATGGTTCTAGAGAACATTTTGCCTTTGTGGATAATGCTGTTGCTTTTGAGAGAGGTTTGTGTCTGTCCTATTCTCAGTTCAGAGTAAGCTCAGCTGGTGTTTCCAACATAGTACTATGGGAGGGCAGCATTGTTGGAGGAATTCTTTCAAAATGAAACTAAAAGCCACAACTCTCTCTTGCCTTCTCAGATAGAAGTAACCCATCCTGTTTGAATGGGTAAAGTGTCTCTATCAGGCCCGTATATCTTAGTGGGATCTTTTTTTTCTATTCATTTTGTGGGATGTGGGCGTCGCTGGCTGGCCAGCATTTCTTGCCCATCCCTAGTTGCCATTGAGAAGGTGGTGGTGAGCTGCAGTATGCATTGCCACTACCAGTGACAGAAAAGCACCCAAGATGCTGAAAGTCGCTATACCAATGCAGATCTCCTCTTCCTTTTCTGTGCTGAGGGGTCACAGCCTAATTTTGTGACCAAGATGACTACAATGGCCTCCAGGCTCCAGTTGATATGAGCCCAGAGAGATGGATTATTTGTGTAAAGTGTAAATGTTGGATACAGATTAAACCTGTCAATACTAATCTCGTTTTAATGAGGTGTACGGCCTGTAGAATCAGCAGCTCATTTAACCATCCAATTAGAATGAAAGTGATAGGACCCTGGCAAGACAATGAAGTTCAGCCAAAGAAAAATATCTGAGAGGTACTGGCTCAGCTCGGGCGGTTAACCCTGGACATCTTGACATGTCTGTGTGCATGCTTAAAAGAGGAACTCAGATGTGGAGTAAAAATAAAGTGATTAAATTGATCCCCTGGTTTAAATGCACAGCCCCAGCGTTATATTTAACACTGCAAATGGATTCTGTTTTGAGATGCACGGGGAAAGTTTGTCTTTTCCTCAGTTTGTACATCTTGAGGATGTAAGGGGCTGAGGAACTCTCTCAGATGCGAGAATCCTGCCTGGCTCTATAGAATATCTGGACATGAAACACCAGATTATCTGTTATTTGAAGAAGCCGAGCTCTGTGACTGGAGGTTTTATTCTGAGTAGCGGCACAATTTTTGCATCTAGTTCCAAAGAGGCTCTGTCTCCCTTCCTTGTAGAAAATGCATAAAATGTGACAATATCAGACAGGGCTTTACCCTCAAACACTTTCTCCGGGTGCACCCTAGTTGCTGTTCAAACTTCAGGAGCATTCTGACCCTCATTCTTTCTTTCCCATCTCTCTCTCTCTCTCTCTCTGTGTTTCTCTCTCTAAGCTTCATTCATATTCTAATCACTGCCAGCTCCTGGTGAACACGCTCTGTATTAACACTTTTCCAGCAACACTTCGGGGCTCGCAAATGGGAAAAGTCCAAGAGAGTTAACAATCTCCTCTGTGACATATCCTTGCCAGCAGTACAATGAGCAAGTGGAGAATGCTCACCCTGCGTTTTGGGGAGAAGCAGTAAAAGTAAGATTTAAAACAACAGCAACAAAAAAAAGGATACAAAAGGGAGTGGACAAAATCTTGTAAAACAAATGGCAAAGGAACAGGCTCGGCTCGCGGACAGAGAAGGGAGAGGGAGGAATAGCTGGCCAGAACACCACCAATAAGCGCAGTGGCATTAAACTGCATTCAGAGACCAGCCAATTTTCATTAAGACCCCATAATGAGAAGCGAGAGCAGCTCCCGGGAGTTTAAATCAAGGAGGAAGAAAGGCACTTTCTCGGATATAATGGAAAGGGAGGGTGAAATGCGAGACTTGCGTATATCTAATCCCACCCCCTCCCCTTTTTATTCCCCCAAAAAAATCTTTTCTTATTCAAAATACCATCACAATGGCCCACAGTAACGCCTGGTCACATTGGTCCTTGGAGGTAAGCTGCCACTCATCGAGTTCCCGGCCTATCAATGACACAGCTCTCATCGGCCCTTCTCTCCTCATTGCAACATCAGCAAACATTCTGACGGATCGGGCTCCGCTAGATCACACACACACACACACACACACAGTTATCCCAGAGGGAGAGGTCTATCTGCGGACAGCCGACACCTCCAGATGAGCATGCATTGTGAATTATTGGAAGATTCAGACATGGATTCAACAGGTTGGTGGTTTCTTGAAGATGAAGGGGGTTGGGGTGTCTGTGTCCGCCTCGACAGATTCCAAATCTCCATTCTAAAAGAGAGAGAGAGAGAGACAGTTTAGAATGAGTCCTACTTCAGGAGGGTGAAGTTGCCTCTCCAAACCCCCGCCCCACTCAATTTTTTGCACTGACTTGAAGTTGTTTCAGGTCTGCCAGTTCCTCTGCCTTTGTTAAACTTTCATTTTGATGCACAGTCTCCTCCTGAATTGTTTCTTTTGCATAAACAAGATGTTAAATCCTAGCCTCCCCCCCCGCCCACCTCTGCCCTGTAGAGTTGGGGAGTGTTTGTGGGAGTAAGGGGACCCCCCCAATATACATACACACACACACACATACACAGAGCCCCCTGTCCCTGCAGGATGCGCTGGGCGTAGCGGTGCGGCTGCTGGGTTTTGTCGGCCCTGAAAGGGTTTGGGGGGATTTTAGGGTGAGGGGACTGAGCGCTGGGACTCTCCGACACAGGCCTGCACCCCCCACCCCCTCACCGTCCACTACCCACTTACGCACTGCCCCTTGCCCAATGCCCACTGCCGATGCCTCCCACTTCATCCCTGCCCCGAGCCTCTGCCATTTCACTGGGGCCTGCTATTCAGCTGAGGGAGGATAGGACCAGGCGATCCGGCCCATCGCTCTGTGCTGGCTCTTTGTGAAACACTATCTAATTAGTTCTCCCTCCCAACTTCTCCTCCCTCATGATACCTCCCCCCAACCTGTTATTCCCCTTCCTATTACGTCTCCCATTGCCCCCTTTCCCTCCTGCCTTCCCCCTCTACTCTTGCCCCTCTCCCCCTTCCTTTTCCCGTGGCCCTCATCCTCTCTTCCCCTCCTCCCCCTTTACCCCTTCCTCCCTCATCTTTCCCTTCTGTTACTCTGTAGGAGTGTAAATCTTTTATTTTGGTCAGAACTTTTGTTTTCAGTTTCCTTTTGAAAGTCGATACCAAATATGTTTCCACCACTCTTTCAGACAGAGCATTCCAGATCACAGGGTCTGGCTGTGTGTGTTAAAAAGAAACAAAATTTCTTCCCTCTCCCCAACTAGTACCAATGCTCTACAATGTGTCACCCTCCGGTGACTAACCCTCCTGCCCGAGGGGAGGACATGGTTGTTCTGATTATTTTCTGTATCCCTTGTTGATATCATACACCTCTATTCAGCGCTTTCTCTGTCGTAAGGGGAAGAAAGCCAGTGGGAAAACAGAACAACTGGGGAAAAAGTTACAGAGTAAACTCCAATGCCTCCACCAGTTACCCCGCTGTTGATGTCTAGTTGTCAGGAAGTGTGGAATTAAACCCTGGTCCCAAAATATTACAGAATGCCCCCGTCTGCTTTCCTCCCTCAGTGTATCTTTGAGAATGGGTGTCTCAGACTTGCTGTAACCGGTGATTATACAAAAGTCTTTCTCTCAGCATCGAGAAGGTGACAGGGAATGAGCTCCAGGTCTGACAGACTCAGTCTATTGAGCCCTGAGTAACCCGCAGCTCAAACAGCCGTCACACAAATACTGTCTGTTTTTTGAGACTAGTAGTATTTTTTTGTGTGTGTGTATGTGTGAGGGAGAATGGTGCACTGACTGCTCAAGGTTCCAAAATTTGATTTACCGTAAAACCGGCGCGATTCTTAAACGGGATGTAGGCTGCTCGCTTCCGGGAACCTGCTAATGTGAAGTCAGTAGATAAATGCGGAAAATTATTTGTTCATTGAGATCTTGGTTCAGAACCAAGTTCAGCAAGAGAGCCCCGAAATGAATGTGTTAGCTTCCGAACTAATAATTCAGTAAATACATCTTCTAGGCCAATATGCCAATAACTTATTCTTCCAAAAGTAATGTATCATAACGACCTAGTCGTTTCAGGACTGACACACCACATAAATGCTTCAAGCTTCAGGACTAACAGACCTGAAATATTTTAATTTCAGGAGTAATATCTCAAATGAATACATTAAAGAATAATAGATCGATGAATACATTCGTTTCAAGAGTAATAAACTAAACAGTATAATTAAGTTTAATGTGCAAATCCATGTGCTGTTTGCAAGACAACAAACAGTTTAGTTTAGGTTTATTTCGCTAATTGAATAAAGCCCTTCACGGGTGATTAAAACTCTGTGATATTATCGAAACGGGTATTTGAAGATATTAAATTGTATGGATTTGCCTGAGATGTTACCTTCTCGCGGTCTAAAGGTCCAACGGGATATCAGCGCACTTTTGACCTCTTCAACGGCCAGAAATGATTGTAATGAATTCCCTCTTAACAGACGCTCAGGGAGGGCTATAATATTGGGGGGGGGGAGGAAGAAGATCGCTCGAATGGGGGTGTTTCGTGATTGAAATGTCGTGAATAGTAAACTGGGCTGGGGGGGCGGTTGCAGAGTGGATTTAAAAACTTCATACTTTTCTCAAATTCGAGGAAATAAGTTTCCAAGTCTCTCTGTGGTCTAGGATTCGAATTTGAGGTTTAATTTGAACATCCACCTTACGTATTCTGTCTGCAATTTTGATTTCTCCTGGTAATTGTTCTGAAATGGACTTCCCATCAAATCCACTTGTGGCGTGTCAGCGCTAAATACCGCAACAAAATAGGCAGAGAGGAAAGCCATATTCCAGAGGGATTAGAAACTCTTCCAACTGGTCAAACCCACCCCCAATTAATGATTAAAGTTCAATTCTGGCAGACCAACCGGGATCTGTCGTTTTCCATCACCCCCACCCCCAACCCCGTCTCCCAGATTTTGTTTCCTCTAACACAAATTAGCAAATGACTATAGTTCCAGCGAAATTTGGGAACATAACCGGCGATTTAATATTATAGACGATATATTTGTTCGACTTGTCTTCTTAGTCGATGTTAAATTTAGACCAGTTTTAAATCTTTCTGATTTAACTCTGCCCCGGTGCTTGTGGATTGTAACAAAAACATTTTTACAACTAGGATAAATCATTCTGAACTCTCAGCGATCCTAATTTAACGTCAAACGAATTGGTCAATAATTTTTTTCTTGAAAAGAAAAAAGCAGAAATTAAAAATTCATTAGTTTCCCGGCTGAACTTGTTAATCTTTTTTTTTCCCCCTGCTGTCGAGCACCGCTGACAAAGTGAAGCTTTACTTTAGTTTCTTACAACTCTTTGAGCCTCGCCCTTGAACTTAAAAGTTCAGCATATATTATCCCAAACCCTGGCTAGAGAGGGAGACTGACCCCAAGCGTGATTATTTCAGTATTTTAAGCCTGCGAGTTGTGAATTAAATCGTTCCCGAAATTTGCCACTGGGGAACTGAGAATTATCCCGCCGTATCTAGGGACGTTGGCAGAAATCACTAGTACAGATTCACGCTACCTTGGTTACCGTTTGGCCTGGAAAGCAAACAGATTTCAGGGACGTCACCACTGTGGGCTACAGAAAAGGGCCTGAGTGCTGGGGACATGTTCCCGAGGATGTGGAAGTCAGACCTGGGACACTGGAGAAATCCCAGAACTGGGCTTGAGACACAGAATGGGGAAATTCATTCCTGTACGGTCCAGCACACATCACTACAGCTCCTTGTTAACTGGGGAGATGTTGCTGTCATTGGCAATGTGCATTGGGAATCCAGACGCTCAGCTTAATGCCCTGGGTTTAACCCAGCAACACCCACCCCCCCACCTTCCCGATCCACGTGGAGTTTAAAATCAATGAATGCATAAATCTGCAATTGAATGCTAGCCTCAGAGATCACGAATGGTAAACTATCATCTATTCTCATAAAAATACATTTGGTTCAATCATGTCTTTGAGGCAGGGACATCTGCCGTCCTTACCCGCCTGATCTACATGTGACTCCAACCCCACAGCAACTGCGTGTGTCATAGTTGCCCTCTGAAATGGTCCTGGGAGCCAGGGAATGAGACAGAGAAAGAGAGAGATTGACGTATAGTCAGGGCAAGGGGAAACAAGAGTTGGGGACCTGTGAGAGAGGTGGGGCTGGGGCAACAGGCAGGTGGGGAAGAGAAAGAGACTGAGGGAGAGAAGGAGGCAGAGGAACAGAATGTGACAGAGGAAGTGAGACAGAAACAGTAACACAGAGAGAGAGAGAGAGGTAGCACAAGGCAGAGCGACAGGGAAAATTGAGAATAAGGCAGGGAGGGAGAGGGATAGATGGTGGTGGGGCAAATGAGAGTGAGTGTGTGAGACAGAGAGAGAATGATACAGGGATTGAGAGAAAGACAGGAAGAGAGAAGGAGTGAGGATACAGAAATAGGGAGAGAGAGATGCTTTATCTTGTACGTTGAGCCAATACTGCTACTTGCACATTAAAGTACTGGTCTAGAGTATCTCAGGCTGTGGGTATCTACGCAAAGGCAACTAGGAACAGGCAATAAATGCTGACCAGCTAGCCAAGTCCACATCCCACAAAAAATGAATTTAAACTAAACTCGCTGTCCCAGAGGCTATTTGTTCCTTATCACTGAGTAAGCTCTTCAACTCTTTATTGTACTGTAGCACTACATATTGACACCTATATATAGGTGTCTCAAATACGTCTCTCTGGATTAGTTGTCAATTTAGATCCATGGCCGCTCGGTGAGACGGGAACAAATACAGTTGATTAACTACTCAGACTTACAGCACTTTCTACATACCAGTCCTACCTCTTCTCCCTTTATATTTGTGAAGTCAATTAATTAATTAATTAACAGAAGTTGCTGGAGAAATTCAGTAGGACTGGTAGCATCAGTGGGAAGGAAGCAGTGTTAATGTTTTGAGTTCAGCGACTCTTCAGAGGATGACTCTTTGTTCAAACCTCCAACATTTGTACTTCTTTGTGTTTTATCTTATACCCAGAAATTCTCAAACGCACATCTGAATGTTTTTATTCCGATTACCAAATCACCCTGGTATTTTTATCATGTATAACCACCACTAGTAAATCACCTGTGTTTAACAATTGAACAATTGACATGCAAAGCCTGCTAAAGGCAATGCAAACACAGTTCTTTGTTTTCTCTATATACCTGGAAGTGCTATCACACATAATTGAACATCTTTTTCCTCATCACCAAATCACCCTGCCTTTTTTTGTTTATAACTATTAACCATTACCATTACATCACTCATGTGGCCAATTGAATATTTACATGCAAAGCCTGTTAAAGGCAATGTAAACCATAATTCTTTGTTATCATATTTTACTAATCACCTCTTCAGAGATGTTATGACATATCTCTGGAATAGGTGGGATTTAAACAAGGCATCCTGGTTCATTATCATGGGACACTATCACTGTTCCACAAGAGTCCATAGTTCTTTGTTTTGTTTTATATATTAGTTCCTTGTTAATTGATTAATTTAAAACAATCATTGCTTAACCCTTTGTCACATTAGCAAATTCCCTTCTTTTTAAATAAAACCTGTGTAGACATAGAAAAGATTCTTATATGAATCAAATGAAAAATAACTAGTTTTTTTTCATGTTCTATATCTTTCCTTAGACCAAAATCATTTTCCTTAAGATTCCATACAATACAATCCATCTTCTATGTTCTCCCTTCCCTCGTTGAACAAAAAAAGTCACAAAACTAATTGATTTTTTTTATGTTAGAGCAACTCCTCATACTGACAAGTATCCCTTTTTGAAGATCTCTGAGAATTTGTTGGAGCAAGCACCTTTTTAATGAGATAAGGTGAAAACTGGAGATTGCATTAACACATTATTTTGAAAATCTCTTTTCTTTTGAACATTTCCTTCCTGTGAGCAAGATAAATCTTGAGTCTGTTCTCAGCATTCCCTTTTGTCAAATTCATATTGTTCCAAAGCTAATGGTTGCCCAATTAACATTCTCAGATTGCCATTGTATATGATTTCCTTTAATCTATTAGATATGTAACCCCTGTATCCATCCTTTCTAATAGTGTCAATTTTCAGCAGCCAAGGTGTTTTTAACTACCCTTATTAATTTCTTGGTATCCCAGGTCAATGGATGAAATGTAATATTCTTCCCCACTAAAAATATCATAAACTCTACGGTACTTGAATAGCCATCTGAAAGATTGACATGTGAAGCATCACTAGTAGTATAGAAACTTTGGAAAAGGTGCAGGCTATTCAGCCCTTCGAGCCTATTCCACCATTCAATGAGATCATGGCTGATCTGCGGCCTAAGTCTATACACCTGCCTTTGGTACATATCCCTCAATATCTTTGCTGAACAAAAAAAATCTCAGATTTAAAATTAACAACTGATCCAGCATCTACTGCTGTTTGTGGAAGAGAGTTCCAAACATCTATTCCTCCTTGTGTGTAGAAGTGCTTTCTAAATCTCTCCTGAATGGTCTGGCCTTAATTCTCAGACCATGTCCCCAGGTTCTAGAATCTCCAATCAGTGTAGCGTGTTTACATACTTGGATGAAGGGATTGAAGGCATGAAAGCCAAATTTGCAGATGACACAAAACTAGAGAGGAAATTAAGTTGTGAAGATGACATAAAAAGGATACAATGGGTATAGACAGGTTAATTGAGAGGGCAAAAATCTGGCAGATGAAGCATAGTATGTGGAAATATAAATTACAATTGTGGAATTCTAAAATGCAGAGGGATCCTGGTATTGTAGTCAGAAAATGTTATTCTGCAGGTACAGCAAGTAATCAAGAATGCTAATGATATTCTATGCTTTATTACGATGAATATAACATGAATGAAAGGATGTTATGCTTCAGTTATATAGTGTATTGGTCAGACTTCCCCCTGGATGCTGCATGCAGTTTTGGCCTCCTTTTTTAGGAGGGAATGTAAATGCATTGGATGTGGTTCAGAGGAGGTTTACTAGATTGATATCTGGAGTGAGTGGTTTGTCCAATAAAGAAAGATTGGACAGACTGGGCTTGTTTTCACTGGAGCTCAGAAGAGTGAGGGGTGACTTGACTAAAGCATATAAGATACTGAAAGGTCTTGACAAGGTGGTTGTGGAAAGGATGTCTCCTCTTTTGGGTCAGTCCAGAATTAGGGGACACTGTTTGGAAATTAGAAATTTGGAAAACCAAGGACGAAATTCATCTCTTTTAGCACAAGAGATGAAAAGAATTTTTCTTATATTTCAGAGGGTTGTGTGACTTTGGAAGGCAGAATGCAGTGGAGGAGGGATCACTGAATATTTTAATGTGGAAGTAAATAGCTTCTTCTTAGGCAGGGAATCAAAGATTATTGGGATTGGTGGGAATGTGGAATTTGGAATTCAAATGGATCAGCCATGATTTTATTGAATGGTGGAGCAGGCTTGAGAGGCCGAGTAGCCTATTCAGTTTCTAATTTATATGTTCTTGATCTCAAGGCTTCTACTACTTGTGATATTGTATTAGCCTGTTCCATTAGCATTGTTAATTGTTCAACTACAACCCAAACAAAAACCCCAAAGAACGCAGATGCTGGAAGTCAGAAACAAAAACAGAAATCGCTGGAGAAACTCAGCAGGTCTTGACGCATCTGTGGGGAGAAAACAAAATTAATATTTCGGGTCCAGTGACCCTTCTTCAGAACCTCTACCCATCCTTCCATTTGGTTCTGGATACTACCGCCAGATCTCTCTCTCTTCTATGATCAGAATTCCTTTCATAATTTTCTTTTCTGATCTTTTCTTAACATCATGTTCACTTTCAGGTCCACTTTCAGAATTTGTAGTGCATTTTCTGGCTTTCCATATCTTTACCTCATTTTGCCAAACCAGAGCTTACCTTCTGTCCCTCGTTTTGTATATTTGGAGCATATTTGCATTTGCTGGTGGTTTTCCTTGCTGTCCCTACAATGCTGCTACCCTTCCATTCGCTAGCCCCTTCAGGAAAATGTCAGTTTGGTGTCAACTTTCAGTTGTTGTCTTCCAGGGAAAATAATCTTGTCGTGAGGGTGTTGCTTTGTCCATATTCCACCAATTCTTCTTCTGCTATAATCTGGCTTTCATAGTTGTTCATGAGAAGGGCATAGTGCCACATCATTTGCTATGACTTGATCAGATTCTGTCAGTGTGTAATCAGGACCAATTAACCTCGAGGACAGTGCCCACACTTTTGTTGCCAGCTTTAAAATTACTGTCATAACATTATTATCTATATAGCCTTACAGCTCTTCTCTTTCATAACACAGCATTCTCCCAGACTAAAATTTAGTTCTGATGGCCTTATATGATGCTGTAAGGCTTGGCAAATTTTCTCTGAAACCTCAGCCCTTTTCCCTATGTGCAAGCTATTTGAGTGCTCAAAAATTGAAGTTAATAGTGATTCTTTTCCAAGTTGGGAGATGATCATTCATTACAAAGGAATTTTTGGATTTATCCTGAAAACTAATTGACTATAGCCCCCAAACATTTGCAGTGAGCTTTTCTCATGGACTGCCCATTGGCAGATGTTAATTTACATTTCTATTAAGATGTTATGGAGCATCTTATCTGTTGCCATTCAATTTCTTTCACACACTCCACTATTACGAGACTTTCCAAGTCTTTAGAGATGCCACTTTTTTTCATTTCCACAATGTCCATATTTTCACACGTGTTGTTAAGTTCATCATTGGCAAACATCCCCCCCATTGTCAGTTCGGTGTCCTGTCTCTATCCATTTCATTATTACTTTGCCCACCATTACTCGTTTCACTAGATACTATTGAAAACCTGGTTGCTATATCTACGAAGTGCAAGATGGAAATGTTTTTTCCCTTTACCCCATACCTTCAAACCATTCTATGACTTTGTTAAAGTTTCTTGCAGATGGGAGACTCACTATAGACCGTGAAGGTGTCCTCCTTCAGTTTCTACATCTATCACCTGTATCTATAAGTTTAATGTACTCATTGTTCCTTATGCCTGCATGTTTTTTACATGTTTTATCCATAACCTGTGTGAAGATGAATGGACAAACTGTGCATGTAGTTATAGAATCATTGGCATTTTTTCCTTTAAACCCCTATCCCCTGATCTCAGGAATACCAACTTAATATTTTGATTAGAGAACCATGTAGCCATAGAAAATTTAAAGCACAGAAAAGACCATTCAGCCCATTGTATTTGCATCAGCAGAATATACCAGCTGTTATTCTAATCTCACAATCTGTAGCCTTGCAGGCTCAAATCCAGGTTCTTTTCAAATGAGTTGGGGCTTTCCATCTCAACCACCAAACTGGATAGTGAATTCCAGACACCCACCCTATTAGTCATATTCCCATTTAATCCTGCTACCAATCACTTTAAATTTGTGCTCTCAGTAACTCTTTGTTCCATTCCTCTGCCCACTCTATACAAGCCCCTCATTATTTTGTACCACCTCAATAAGTCACCCCTGAGCTTCCTCTGTCCTACGGTAACCTAGCCTATCCAATCATTCGTCATAGTTACAAAATTAGAAATTGCTGGTAAAATTCAGCATGTCTGGCAGCAGCAGGTTCCTGAGGAAGAGTCACTGGACCCGAAACGTTAACTCTGATTTCTCTTCACAGATGCTGCCAGCAATTTCTGTTTTTGTTTCTGATTTCTAGCTTACGCAGTTATTTCAGTCTTCATTCCTCAAAGCTGCTATTTTCAAGCCCTGCTATGTTCTTGTAAATCTCTGTTTTCTATCTAGAGACAGAGACATCCTTCGTCTAATGTTGTGATCAGACTGTGAACAAAACTCCTGCTGAGGCTTAACTAGTGTCTTACATGGTTCTAGCATTACATCCTGCTTGTGTATTCAATACCTTGGTCAATGAAGGAAGGCATCTCATTTGCCTCCTTCACCAACTTATCTACTTTCAGGAACCTGTGGACATTCACTGCCAAAACTGTCACTTCCTCTCTATTCCCTCTCAATATTTGGGTGGTCTCTCAAAGCATCGAATCTTCCATTCTTTTTGTAACTGCTGAATGTCTGATTTCAGCCATGAAAGCTGCTGAGAATGAATGTTACCCCAGGAAAATGTTAAGGCTCCTGACCTTTTTTCCAAAAGCCTTTTCCTTTCTGAAAATCTAACCCTAGTTAATACTAGGAGTCAATTGTATTCAACAACTTAGCACAGTCCAACAAGTCAAAGGCAGGCACTGAATTAGGAATCTCCAAGTAGAAATCTTGTTTGTAGTCTGTTAAATTCCATTACGTGGGAAATGCTGGAGAAACTCTGCAGGTCTGCCATCATTTGTGCAGAGAGAAACAGAGTTAACATTTCGAGTCTGGTAGGACTCTTTCGTCAGTTCTGACTCAAAATGTTAACTCTCTTTTTCTCTTTCCTCAGATGCAGCCAAACCTATAGTGTTTCTCCAGCATTTTCTCTGTTTGTTTCAGATTTACAGCTCTGCCATATTTTGTTTTTAAATTTCATCATACACCATGCTTTCTAAATGTTTCAAAGTCAGACCATGCCTCATATGCATTTAATATTTTCTTATAAATGTAGTCCATACATTTTTAATGGAATTTCCAAACCTTGATCACGTACCAATTTGTTGAAATTTGAGCTCTGAGAATATTTTCTGTCTGGTCTTGATCTGGTAGGAAGTGATTGTGCCAAGGACATACTTTGATTTTTCTTTGATAAAGATGGAATCATGTCCACATGTCCTCTGCATTTTAATATTCATTGTAGGGTTCAGCTTCACCAAACATTGCTAGGAAATCATATGCTGATCAAATCATTTCCTACTTGCACTTGGTTCAGCCTTTCTTCTCGGAAGTAATGCAAATTAGAACCCCTCTGTCTCAAAAGAACCCTCTTTCCAATCTTTGCCTTTTGGCATCCATCCTCTGCTACCAATCTCTCTTTGATCGGGCTAGTTGTTCAGACAGAAAACCAAGACAACTTTCTTTGTAGATAGAGCTTATTAACCTCTCAGTCCTACAGCTCCTTTTGCACACCAGTCCCACCTACTCCGTCTTTATATCAACCAAGTTGCTATATTAACCTAAGGTTAATTCTTACTTTTATTGGATAACTGACAGTTATTTGATTCTTTTTGGAGGGTTTCTCTCCATGAGACCTAGCAAGAACTCTCAACACTTGCCTCATTATCCACCTACCCAACTCCATGACACTCATCTCATCTAATTCTAGCCTCATTCTATCACTCGCTGTGTCCTGAACAACTTGCTATTGCCGCTATGCACCTAGATGTGCTCTGTCAGTCTGGAACTGCTCTGCATAGTTCCTAACATTTGTCCTGGACATGGTGGAGAAGTGAAAATTGATGCCCCACTTTGCCAGCAGGTTCTAGTGGATGGAGTGATATACAGATGGGACCTCCTCTTTCCTCAGGTCCAGCAGTGGAGGCCACCAGACTGTGCCAGTCTGGGTTTAAAAGTACCACCTGGGTCATTGCAGTCTCAGCCGTCTGGAGGGATGTCCAGCACTGTAGGAAGAAGGTCAATGTCCTTCTTAATTCTGCCAACATGAGTGCCACCATCTTCTCTCTGAGACCCCACACTCACTGTTTCTCTGCAACTGTGCCCGCCTCCCACCAATGCTTATGCTCCAACACACTCATTATTGCCTGTGACCTCTTCCTTCACTTGCTGTCACCCAGCCAAATCCCCGAGACCACTAACCCTGCATACCTTACACTGCCTACTCACTCATTTGGGACATCTTCCAACCTGCACCAAAAGTAAGGGCTGTGCCACCCACTTTTATCTCCATTTACACACGCCTCTCTCCTATGCCAGGAGGAAAACAGCCCACAATACGATGGAGTCCAGATAACTGTGGCTGACTGACTGTGTGTCTAAGACCCTGCACTGATATCAGAGGCTGAAGACTATCTCCCTTAACTTGTCATGGCTGTTGGCAGTCCTCAGCCAAGCTTCCTGGCCTCATGGCTGCAATACAGCAGTTCTATTGGGCCTGGTATCTCTAATGGGTAAGATGTAAAAGGCAATGCAGGGATACTGTGAGCATCCAGCTAGGCTCAAAATGAGGTACCCATTCTGTTTTCCATGCTATGAATTGTCTATATCTAGTTTGCTCATGGTAGTTAGTAGGATAGATAGCTGCATATTAGTGAAATGAGATTTGCAGTTAATAAGGTCATTAACAAGTAACAATTCCTCATATTAGGTAACTCACCACTTCCTAGTGAGATGATCATCCCAATGTCCAGAACCTAGTTTAAAAATGAAACCAGTTGCTCCTGACATTTAGAAAGGCCTCACTGGACTTCTCATACAATTCTCTCTGATATCCCACCATAGTCCGTGTCATCAAGCCTTTACAAAATATGCACACAGTGTTCTTAAGGTTATAGTTACAGTATTTTGACCCAGCAGCAGTGAATAGATGGTGATATATTTCCAAGTCAGGATGGTGTGTGACTTGCAGGTGATGGTGTTCCTAACTTGTCCTTCTAGATGGCCAACATTGCAGGTTTGGAAGGTCCAGTTGGAGGACCCTTGGTGGTTACTGCACTGCATCTTCTAATTAGTACACATTGCTGCCACTATGTGCCAACGGTGTGAATGCAGAAGGTGCCAGTGAAGTGGGCTGCTTTGTCCAAGATGCTGTTGATCTTCTTAAGTGTTATTAGAGCTGCACTTATCCAGGCAAGTGGGGAGTGTTCCATCACACTCTTGACTTGTGCTTTATAGCTGGTGGACAGGCTTTGGGGAGTCAGGAGCTGAGTAACTTGCTGCAGGACTCCCAGTGTCTGATCATTTCTTGTTGACACTGTATTTATATGGCTGGTCCAATTCATTTTCTTGTCAATGGTAACCCCCACAATCTTGATATTTGGGATTGTTCTGTAGGTATGACTGTCCCACATTGACTCAAGTAAAATGAACGCCTTACTGTTCCTTCTGGGAATCTAAGATTTAACTGATTTGTTTTTCTGATTTCACAGCTTCTTGCTGCCTGTTCATTGACTTGACTTGCTGTTCTGTCGAAAGAATGTTTGCCCTGAGTCTAACATTGTATCACCTCTGTCGCATTTTGTTGTGGTTTTTCTCCAGTTGTATCACCTTTCCATGGTCAGGGGAGGTGATGTTTAGCTTGAGATTGTGTTGTAAAACTGGTAATCCCATTTATAACCTCCTCCCCATTAATAATTTGGCTGGTGAGTAATTATTATTCAATGGTGCTGTTCTGTAACTCAGGAGAGCTAATTCTCAGACTGGATACTTCATCAGTGACTTTGCAGATTTGACTGCACTTTCTATCCTTGTCAACCGAGGAATGGAGAACTGAGAATATCATCTGATTGATCACTACCGCAAAACTGAACATCCTCAAAACCTTGTTCACCAACTGACATCTATAGTTTGAGACAAATTCATAGTCTAGTGTATTGTTACTAGATTATTAATCCAGAGACCTATGTAATGTTCTAGGCCCAGATCATGACAGATGTTGGAGTTTGAATTCAATAAATGTCTGGAATTAAGGATCTAATGATGACCAATTGTCGATTATCAGGAAAAACCCACCCAGTTTGTTAATGTCTTTAGGGAAGAAACTCTCCCATCCTTTCCTGGTCTGGCCTACATGTGACTCCAGCCCCATAGTAATGTTGTTGATTCTTAACTGCCCTCTGGGCAATTAGGGAGGGGGTATAAATGCTACCCTGGCCAGTGAAGCCCACTTAGTGTAAATGAATTTTAAAAAAAGGAAGCCACACATCGCATAGATCATTTAGTATTCTGATCACTGAGTTTGCTGTGTTTGCATGAAGTCTTGATACAGCAATCCATCTTGAATAACTATCGACTAGGAATAAATGCAACTTTCTTCTAAAATGAAACAAATCCATTGCTCACCTTGTTCATGGCCTTTCTGGAAAGCCTAATGAAACCATTGACTCTGTAGGCACTTGGCGGGTATGACACATATTTGGTATTACAAAATGTAATCCTCTATGACTTTCAAATTGTCTAGTCTCCACACTGATTGTTGTGCCCTTGGGGAACATGGAGGTATCACTTCCTGATACTTACATGTTCCCTGTGTAGTTTCTGTGGGATTACTCTTCAAACCCCAATGGTTTGTCCATTCTTTATTCACACCAATAAACCTCCCACTATTATCAAGTATTGTTTTGGCTTGGGGTACCCTTATCAGCACAAACATACTTTGACTCATCCCCCCCAAATGGGAACTTGGCTTGATATGTTTAAATTTTGCACTTAGTTACCATGGTGGTTAGTCACTGAATCATATTCACGAGTCTGCAGATGTTCTTTAACAAAAAGATGTTAAGTTTGACACAAAAAAGCAAACTAAACAACATATATAAAACACAGTTAGAAGTATCTTAACATAAACAGCAAAAAAAAGTCTTAATCTGTTCCCCAATTCTATGCTTTTACAGACTCATAACTCCAGAAAAATTTCACTCATTTCTCAACTCTGTAACTGACTCTACCCAGTTCCTTTTCCATGGAATGTGGAGACAGTTTTACAATTCTTTTCTGAGACTGCTGTTGTGAACGTTCATATTCCTGATGGCCCAAACTTTTTCAGTTCTAACAAACTTAAACATTTCTAACTGAACTCTCCAATCACAGAAGCTTAACCAACTGAAACACTTTGGCTAGTGTGACTCATTTCTCTGAACTAAAAACTTGATTCCTCTGCTAAGAGAAATTGATCTCCCCTCTGAACCAAACTCCTGTTTCTTCTGAACTGAGACTTTGAGCTTTCTGTATTGAAGTCCAAACTAAATTAATGATTTTCTGGTCTATTACAAATGCAGCAATATTAGTAACCCAAACCACAGGGATTCTTCCAAGCACTTGATTGAAATCACATATTTTCTTGGAATTGATGCATTGGTCTCTGTTTCAAGTGATCTTCTGACCTCAAAGAAACGTTATTTTCACAGAACCAGCACAAATCTATCTGCCTCTATTTTAAACTTTAATACATACAATATAGACTTTAACATGACATCTCCCCAGTAATATAAAATCCTTAAGAGGCATTTTCATTTTCTGTCAATTGTTCTTATCATTGCTATGTTAATGCTACATCAATAGTAGTACCTACCATATTTATATTAAATATACACTGATCACTGCATTCGATTTTCTTCATGTTACTGTTGACAAAGCATCCACTATAACATCGTCCATGCCAGATACACAAATTTTTAAATTGTACGCTGGTATCATTAAATGCAACAAAACAGTCTTCATTTTTAAAACAAACTTGACAGATTATAGGCTGTACAAATAGCAGTCTCTTCAGAGTTGTTGGATTTGGAGATTACACATTGATTTGAATATTTACCATCAAATATTTCTACCGATAAGCAGCTTTTGGGAAAAGTAACTGATAAACCGTTTTAACCCTATTTTGTCTTCTTGGGATAGAATGGCAACAATACTGGTGTCATTTGTATCAACAGCCAGTTTGAACGGCTCCTCATAAATCGCTGCTGGCAAAACCAGTGTGTTTTTAAAACAGCTTTAAAGTTGTTGAAGGCACTCTAACATTCTCCATCTGTTCAACTTTTTTTGTTTTCTTTCAACAAATTTGACAAGGTGTCGCTACAGTGCTGAAGTTCACAAAAAAACTTCCAAAAAATCCACATGTGTCAAGATATCAGAGCATTTCACATTTTGTCCGGGTATGGAAAAGTCCAAAATAACCCACTTTCCACTTCCTTATAATAATTGACCTGTCCCACAGTGTGGCACAAATAAGTTACTTTTGCTTTTGCAAGTGTACTTTTATTCAAATTTATGATCACACGGACTGTTTGTAACTGAAATAGTTTAACTAAGTGGTGTTAATGTTCATCCTAGGTTTGGCTGATAACAACCAAGTTGGTGACCAAGATGATAATATACAATACATAGATTAGACATTAGATTACATATCAGTTAGATATAGATTATATAATCCTTCAATAACTTTGGTTAATGGTTAGACAGTAGCTGGTGCCTTTTTCATTCCAAACAAAATAACTTTACAATAATAAAGTCTATCCAGTGTTACAAAAGCTGATATATCAGTCAATGGAACTTAAAGTATCCTTTTAAGCAAGACAATCTTAGCAACAAATTGCGCCCATCCAATTGTTTCTTCTACTCACGGAATCAAATATGAATCCACCTTCACTGCTGAATTGACTTTGCGATAGTTAACGCAAAATCTTTATGGCCTGGAGTTTCAGAAACAGGTGAGGTCTAGCTGGTATGAACCTGTCAATACTGTTATAGTTCATCATGAACTTAATCTCTTCCTTCATTTGAACTAACTTATCTGAATTGAATGTGGAAGGATGTTTTCTTATACAAAATGTCATGAATAGCCAAAGAGTATTTTTGCCTAGCCAGGCACCAGTACTGCAAAAAGACAGAGTTGTTCTGTTGGGATGGGCTTCATATGAACCATGCTGGGATTTATATACTAGTGAGATGTATAATAAGTGTTATAGGTAAGGTTTTAAATGAATTATGTGCGGAACTGGTTCAATTGAAGGGAAGTTTAAAAGATTGAAAAAGAAATGAGAGATCAGAACTGCACAGTAGTGAATAGGGTAGTGAAGAGGCAAATAATAACCAGATGTGACAGGAGGATGCAGAAAGTATAAGCAGGAGAGTGCGACAGAAATTAGAACCAGAGTAAGTAATAATGGTAAAAAGTCGAAGCTAAGGCTCTTTATCTGAATGTGTAACACAATAAATGAGTTGAAAGCACAAATAGAAAGAAATGAATATGACTTGATAGCTATTATAGAGATGTGGTTACAAGGTGACTAGTATTGGAAACTCAATTTTGAAGGTTATTTGATGTTCTGGAAAGGGAAGGGAAATTTGGGTAGCATCATTTAATATAGGAAGATATCAGTGTGGTGATCAGTAGTGATATAGGAGCAATAGATCTGTTGTGATTCCACATCATGGTCTGGCAGCATCTGGTGAGAGAAAAGAACAGAGTAAGCGCCTTAAGTCCAATGTTTTGAGAAAGGGTTACTGGAATCATTAACTTTGTTTCTCTCTCAACAGATGCTGCCAGATCCGCCCTTTTTCTCCAACACTTTGTGTTTTTGTTTCAGATTTCCAGCACCCACAGTTCTTCGTGTTTATATTGTGATGTGGAATCAGTTTGGAAATAAGGAACAGAGAGAGAGCAAAGTCACAGTTAGAAGTCATCTGCAAGCTCCTAAAGATTCGCCACTGTAGCATAAATTATAAATCAGGAAATAATGGAGGTGTCTAAGAAGGGCACCACTACAGTCATGGGTGATTTTAATCTGCATATTAACTGGAAAATCAAGGGTAACGTGGAAGACAAATTTGTAGACAGCATTCTTAGAGCAGCACATTAAAGAGTGTACCTGAGAATAGGCTATTTTATATCTATTAGGGCTGTAAAGAAGAAGGATTAATAAAAGCTAGTTAGAAAGTTTCCGTAGGGGGTAGCAAGCAGAATATGGTACACTTTCAAATTTAGTCTGAGCGAGATCAATTCAAGTCTCAAACCTATGTCATTGACTTAAATTAGAGCAACTACAGAGGTTTGAAGAAAGAGTTGACTAAAGAGGATGAGGAAAACTATGGGAAATTTCAGTAGATGAGCAGCTACTGACAGTTAGCAGATATTTTATAACACTCAGTAAAAATTCGAAGGTTCTGTCTTAATTTCAGAGTCTTCCTTTGCTAGCTGTGTCCATCAATCCCTGTTTTAATTTCTTGATGCAGGAAGTTTTTTCCTTAGCTACTGTCATTATTCATCTTGTGCTTTAAGCTAATACTTCATCCTGCAGGTTGAGATCCCAGTCTGAAGCATCTTGGGCTCTGGGTATTCGCATCTACATTGTCCCTGAGGCTGCTTGTTCCTGATCACCGAATAGAACTCTTCAAGTCCTGATATAACATTCCTTTATTTACATCTGAACACACTAGATTCTGAAACACAGTTGTCCAGTGTAGTGTCTAAGACCTCTCTCTCTCTCTCCACATGCTCATTCTAGACTGCTACCTTTCCCTTACTGATGTCAATGTTATGTGATCAGTTAGATTGTTTATGACTTACATGTATCTCATTTTACCACAAGGAGAGAGAGAGAGACAGAGAGAGAGATACAGGAAGGCTGAAAGTGTAGGACACGGAAAGAGAGACAGAGTGGCACAGGGAGAAAAGGAGACTGAAACAGGGAAAGAGGGATAGAAAGATAGGGAGAGAGAGTAAGTGAGATAGCAAAAGAAAGATGTTGTACTAATTGTAATGATCTAATAACCAATCAGGGATTGACTAACTCTGTGGGTTAGTTTATTTTAAATAGTAAAACACATCATAAGTTATGAAGCAGAAAATATAGCAAACCAACAGATTTCTAAGTGTGCAGCTTGCAGAAAAATGACAGGCAGAGTCACAAAATTGTACACACACAGCACATGCGGTTCTTAAAAGTGAACTCTCTTAAAAGCAACGGCCCCTCCTTTCCAAAAACTAAGTTTAAGTATCTGCAAAAATTTGTAATAATAACAATTAGACTCGACTATGTATAGGTAATTTGCAAATATGTCCAGATCTTAAGGTGATGATTTGGCTGAAGGTACTGTGGATTGTCTGTAGTCATCAGTGGTTTTATCTGTTGATTTTGTTTATGTTACTTAGTTTTTCTTTCATGGACTGCTATTCCTGTTGCTCTTCCAGAATTTCCTTATCCTGATGAAGTACAGTCAAGTTTTATATCAGATTAGCAACTAACAGATATGTATAAGTGGTTCATATCTTCATAGCATTTACTGTTTTGATCCTTAAGAGCTTCCAATTTGTTTGAAGTTTTTATTTTCATACCATGGGTCCTTCTATCAAAGTTTAATCTTCTGTTGGTGCAGTTTTTTTTGTTCATAACCTGCTCCATTAGCTATTTAGCTTCTTCAATTTTTCTTTCCATTTTGTTTTCTTTAACACCTGGACCTTTTTCACTCATTGCTTCAGAGATTGTTAGGTATCCTTGAAGTTTTGTTTTAGTTCTTTCATGACAGCATTATTGCTGGCATTTATTTTCAAAAAGGCTCTCAGTAATGATTTACAGCTCCTTATTGTACACATTGTGCACCTCTGCTTATTCTGTCATTTTCTTCAGGAGTGCTTTGAGCTCAAGCTGATGTTTCTGTAGCTGTACCTGCCGAGTCTGATTTGTTTTACAGAATTGCTCCAGCTATAGATTACCATCAATCCAATGAAAAGATTGTCAATGAGATTGTAGTTCATCCTAGTTCCTTTCTTTTTCAGCTGTTAACTCATCCTAGTGAGGTACCTCCTTAAGATCTCATAACTTTAGAGATGGCAATTAAAAGTCTGAAGTTATGCTGAGCTGGTTGGCCAACTGTTTCCTCTTGTGCTTTATTTTCCCTGCACCTCAGACAGCTGAAATTTTAAGTCCACAAATTCAGAAGAAAGTGAAGTGTTTCCAGTCATCTTTCATATTCAGTTCTGTGTGTGTTTCTTGGATAATTTCTGGAAATTTCTGTTGTCTCTCTGATGTTTGACTGTTTCTATGGATTGTGAATAATGCAAGGTCATAGCATGCTGGTACATCACAATTGTTGATCTAGCTCTCTAAAATGCAGAACATCTGCAATGTTCAGGCTGATTGTTTGTACTTGCACTCCAGCACAATTGATCCTGAACGTGCAATTGGTGAAGTGTTGTATGTTAAAAGATTTACATACGTAGATTTCATCATTAATTCTCATGTCAGTGAGTACAGGTTTTTAAGAATACTTTGTCGATCTTAGCAAATAACAAATTGTCATCAGTTTACTGAGGACTGATTATTCTGAATGCTTGCAAAACTTTGGACAACGTGATGTCATTGACGTTTTCCACAAGATTGACAGTGTGAAATCAGAGTTCACTACTCTTTGTCTTGTCATGTACATTGTCAGATTTTGGCTATTGATAACTTTGTGTATTCATGGCCTTCAGTTTAACTTGAAGGTATTCCTCTTGTGTGATCTGTTCTGGTCATGTCGGGCTCTTTGCAGTTGCATCAGTCTTTCACTGGTGTACTGCCTCTGCCAATGACATACTTAAATCTAGAAACTATAGCTCTGAATGCTGAACTTTTAAATTTAGTTAGGAGGTTTGCTGTGTCTCAATTTAATCTAGGATATTTTGTTTATATTCTGGCAGTATTTTTTTGATGTTCCCTAGCTTGTTATCAGTTGGCCTTTCCTGAGTGAGTCAAACTACCCTCTTGATAGGGGTTGACTCTCAGACGCTGTAATGAACAAAGACACCTAGTCACGTGCTTTTCCTTTAGATTGACTCAGTTGTTAACTATTCAAGCACGATAGGATTTCTTAGCATGATGTTTTGCCCTTCTTTATTCTTTATTCATTCACGGGATGAGGGTGTCATTGGCCACGCAGCATTTATTGCCCATCCCTAATTGCCAGAGGGCAGTTAAGTGTTAACTACGTTGCTGTTGGTCTGGAGTCACATGTAGGCCAGGTAGGATGGCAGTTTGCTTCCCTAAAGGACATTAGTGAACTAAATGTGTTTTTCCAGACAATCGGTAATGATTCTTAATTCCAGATATTTATTGAATTCAAATTCCACCGTCTGTCGTGGTGGGATTCAAACATGGGTCTCCAGAACATTATCTGGGTCTCTGGATTAACAGTTCAGCGATAATACCACTACGCCATCGCCTCCCCTAAATTGCGACAAACACGCACTGCCATGACTCGGATGTGAACCAAGGTTGCTGTGCCCACAATGTAAAGTACTAACCATTATATGATCATGGTGCCACATGGAACAGCACACCAGCTGTTCTCCATGTTGTGTTGATGTTAATGGCCTAATAATAGATCATGCATTAGGGATTGATTAACTCTAACTCTATGGGTCAGTTTAGTTAGAGCCGTTGAGTTGTTACATCATGGAAAGAGGGCCTTCAGCCCATCATGCCCATACTGGTCATTAACATCTAGCTATTCTATTCCCATTTTCCAGCACTTGGCACATTGCCTTGTTTGCTTTGGTGTTTCAAGAGCTCATCTAAATACTTCTCAAATGATCTCGAAGATTCCCACCTCGATCACCCTTCCAGGTAGTGAGTTCCAGGCACTAGCACCCTCTGGGTGAAAAGAAATCTACAAATCCCATCTAAACCTTCTCTTCTTACTTTAAAACTGTGCCACCTAGTTATTGACCCTTCTACTAAGAGGACAAGTTTCTCCCTACCTATGCTGTGTGTGTCCCTTAGAACTTTTTACAACTTAATCAGACTCCCACGTCAGCCTTCTCTGCTCTAAGGGTAGCAGCCCAACCTGTGTAGTCTCTCTTTATAGACCAGGCAACATCCTGATGAATCTCCTCTGCACTGCCTAGTGCAATCACGTCCTCCCTATAGTGTGGTGGTAAGCACTGCATGCAATACTCTAGTTGTGGGCTTAACTAATGTAATGCACAGTTCCATCATAACCTCCCAGCTCTTGTATTCAATGTCTTGCCTAATACAGGCAAGTATCTCATACGCCTTCTTAACCATCTTATCTACCTGTCCTGCTATCTTCAAGAATCTATGGACATGCACACCAAGGTCCCTCTGTTCCTTTGTACTTCCTAGGGCCCTACTATTCGTCAAATACTTCCTTGCCTTGTTAGTCTTACCAAAGTGCATCAATTCACACCATTCAGGATTAAATTCCAATTACCACTGTTCAGCCAATCTGACCAGCCCATTTATATCATTTTGTCTTCTAAGGTTTTCCTCCTCACAATTTCCCACACCACAAATTTTATAACATCTGCAAACTTTTTGATCATACCCCTACATTCATGTCTAGATCATTAATGTACACAACAAACAACAAGGGACTGAATCCTGTGGAAAACCCATTGGACACAGGCTTCCAGTCACACAAACGCCCTTTTGACCATTATCATCTGCTTCCTGCCACTAAGCAAATTTTGGATCCAATGGGCTCTTAGCTACTTAACTAGTCTGTCATATGAGACCTTATCATAAACCTAAGTCTGTGTAGACCACACCAAATTCACTACCCACACATGAAGGCCTAGTTACAGCCTCAAAAAATTATTTCTAATTGTTAGAATGATCTCCACCTTACAAAGCCATGACATGCCAATTAATCGATCCTTGCCACTCCAATTAGAGATTAATTCTGTCCCTCAGATTTTCTTCCAAAAGCTTCCAGCATAGATGTTAGACTCACTGGTTTCTAGTTTCCTTGTTTGTCCTTACCACCCTTAATGAAGAATGGTACTACATTAGCTGTCCTCCTGTGTCCAGAGAAGATTTGAAAATGAATGTGAGAGCCCTGCAATTTCCTCCCTTACTCCCATAGCAGCCTTGGATACATTCATCTGGACCTCGGGATTTATCCACTTTCAAGCCTGCTAAAACTCTTCATACCTCCCCTATCTTCATGCTAATTTGTTTAAATATATCACAGTTCATCTCCTTGATTTCTATACCTACGTTGTCCGCCTCTACAGTGAATACAGATGCAAAGTACATTTAAAACCTCAGCTACATCTTCTGGCTCCGCACATACATTGGTACTTTTTTTCCCCATTGGACCTTAATTTTTCTCTGGTTATGCTTTTGCCCCTAATATACTTCAAAAAATGTCTTTGAATTTTCCTTAATGCTATACACCAGTGCTTTCTCAGGTTCCCTCCTCACTCTAACTGGTATTTTTAAGTAAGCCCCTGCATTTTCTATATTGTTTTAAGACATCCATTGTTTGGAGCCTTCGGTATCTACCAACAGCTTGTTTATTTTCTTTATTCAATCCTGTACATTTCTTGACAGCCAAGATTCTATGGACTTGTTGGTCCCACCCTTCCCCTTTCTGGGAACATTTTGGCCCTATACTCTTGATATTACCCTTTGAAATGTCTCCCACTGCAGATTTTCCTTTGAATAGCTGCTCCCAGTCCGTTTTAGTCAGATCCAGTCTTGTCTTATTAAAATCGGCCTTCCCCAGTTCTGAAACTTTATTTCCTGTCAATCTTTATCTTGATCCATACCCATAAACACCTTAAATCTAACTGAATTATGGTTACTGTCACTGAAAAGCTGTACGTGTGAGAGAGAGAATGTAACAGTGGTAGAAAATGAGACAGAGTAAGTGAAAGTGTGACTGGAATTTTGAGAAATAGAGAGAGAGGGAGACAGAGGAGCAGAGCGAGGGAGAGAGAGAGGGAGACTTGTCTTCAGTAAAAGGTTTACTTGAAACCAGGAACCTCTCTGACCTCACTCAAGCTGCATCAAGTGTCCTAACTATGCACTGGATGGTGATGTGATGAAGGCTGTCCTCTCTCCCACTCACACCAATCCATATTAAAGTTCCCATGGAGTAATAAGAAATTTTAGATAGTGACCTGCCTTTCGTTACGCTCAATGTCAAATCTTTGGGGGTCCAGTAGATGTGTTATATTTGGAGTTCCATATAAGATACCTCACAAAAGGCTAAGTCAGAAGATAAGAGCCCACAGTGTTGGAAGTAGTATAGTGATGTAGATAGAGAATTGGCTCATGGGCAGGAAACAGCAAATGGTGATAAGTGGTTTCTTTTCAGGTTGGTGACCCGTGACGAGTGGGGTTCCATAGAGATCTGTACTGGGACCACAATTGTATACAATATATATTAATGATTTGGAGGAAGGAAGTGAATGTGCTGTCGCCAAATTTGCAGGCAACACTAAAATGGTTGGAAAGGGAAATTGTAAGAGGGATGCAAACGGTTTACAGAGAGATATTGATAAGTAAGTAGACAAAAAGTTGGCAAGTGGAGTATAATGTGGGAAAATGTGAAGTTGTTCATGTTGGAAAGGAGAACAAAAGAACAGAATATTATTTAAATGAAGAAAAACTGCAAAAAAGCTGCAGCACAAAAGGCCTTGGGGGGTCTTGTGCACGAGACACAAAAAGCCAGCACACACGTGCAGCAGGTAATCAGGAAGGCTAATGCAATGTTGGCCTTTACTTCAAGAGAGTTGGAGTATAAGAATAGGGAAGTCTTACTGCAACTGTGCAGGGTGCTGGTGAGACCACATCTGGAAAACTGTGAGCGGTTTTGATCTCCTTATTTAATGAAATATATAATTTCATTGGAGGCAGTTCAGAGAAGGTTCACATGAATGATCCCTGGTATGGATGGATTGTCTTATGAGCAAAAGCTAAACAGGTTGGGATTCTAGTCGCTGGTGTTTAGAAGAATGAGAGGTGATCTTATTGAAACATACAGGATTCTTAAGGGGTTTGACGGTAAATGCTGAATGTTTCCCCTCTTGGGAGAGTCTAAGACCAGAGGGCACAGTCACAGAATAAAGGGAAATAAAAACTGAAAGAACTGCGGATGCTGTAAATTAGGAACAAAAACAAAGTTGCTGGAAAAGCTCAGCAGGCCTGGCAGCATCAGTGAGGAAAAAATCAGAGTTAACGTTTCGGGTCCGGTGACCCTTCCTCAGAACTGTTCCGAGGAAGGGTCACCGGACCTGAAACGTTAATTCTGTTTTTTTCTTCACAGATACTGTCAGACCTGCTGAGCTTTTCCAGCAACTTTGTTTTTGTTACAGAGTAAAGGGATGCCAATTTAATCCTAGACGAGAAAGAATTTCTTCTCTCAGAGGGTTGTGCATCTTTGGACCTACTTGTCACAAAGAGCTGTGGGGACAGAGACCTCATGTATACTTAAGGCTGGTATAGAAAAATTCTTGATCAGTCGGGGAATGAAGAGTTATGGGGAAAGGGCAGGAAAATGAACGTGAGGAATGTCCAATCAGCCATAATCCTATTAAATGGCAGAGCAGGCTAGAGAGACCGAACAGCGGCCTCCTGTTCCTATTTCTTATGATCTTATGGTCTCACTCCAAACCAGTTGGGAGAAGTGTGAAATCAGTAACTAATGATTATAGGCTCATTAACAGAATGCAACATTACATATGCAAAAGCAGAACGCTACATTGCTGGAAATCTGAAATAAGAACAAAAATGCTGGAAATAATCAGAGATTTGGCAGTATCTGTGGAGAGAGACACTAATGTTTCAGCTTGATCACCTTTCATCAGAACATATTCTGAAAGCTGCCACCCAGGTGGATAGAGTTGTTAAGAAGGCGTATGGTGTGTTAGCGTTCATTAATAGAGGGATCGAGTTCAAGAGCCGTGAAGTTATGCTCCAGCTATACAAAACCCTGGTTCGGCCACATCTGGAGTATTGTGTCCAGTTCTGGTTGCCTCATTATCGGAAAGATGTGGAAGCGTTGGAAAAGGTGCAGAGGAGATTTACCAGGATGTTGCCTGGAATGGAGGGTAGGTCTTACAAGGAAAGGTTGAGAGAGCTAGGGCTTTTCTCTTTAGAATGACAAAGGATGAGAGGTGACTTGATAGAGGTGTACAAAATGATCAGAGGTATAGATAGAGTGGACAGCCAGAGACTTTTTCCTAGGGTGGAGGTAGCTATTACGAGGGGGCATAGTTTTAAACTGGAGTGGAGGTAGATATAGGGGAGTCATCAGAGGTAGGTTCTTTACTCAGAGAGTGGTCGGGGTGTGGAATGCATTGCCGGAGAGGGTAGTGGAGTCAGCCTCATTAGGGGCATTTAAGCGGCTACTAGATAGGCATATGGATGATAGTATAAGGTAGGGGTAGAAGTTAGATAGACCTTAGGATTAGGGTAAAAGTTCGGCACAACATCGTGGGCCGAAAGGCCTGTACTGTGCTGTACTGTTCTATTATCTATGTTCTATATTAGATATGTCAGCCCCCACTATTGACCAGTTCTGCCCTTCCTTACAGTCTGTCTTTGCAAACTTTTGAAAAATCAACTGAACTGAATGAAACAATGACAACACCTTAGAATAAAAAAACAGATTGGAAACACTGAACGTTTAAATTGGACTTTGGAAGATATTGATGCACTCTAGCCCCAACTGGTAACTCAAGGCCTCAAGCATAAACTGACCCTATCATTTCTGGGTAACCAGAAAGGGAGAAACATTCGCGTTTGGGGAATTGAACCACAGTCTTCCACATAAGAGGAGATGATACCAGCCCAGAGCTCACTGCATATCGGTCTCTCTCTTTGAGTGCTATAGGTACTTAGTTAAGCAATGACCTTCACAAGCATATCTCAGCAATATAAATGGCATACCATTAACACTCAATTCCTAGAAGGAGAGAGGTGGGGGGACTATGTCCTCTGTAAATGTGGATTCAAAATCAAAAATCGACTAGAAGATTAATTAAGATTACAGCCTCAAATTTCGGCATAAAAACGTATGAAATAGGAGTAAACTAAATGTGGGCGCATCAGATTTCACTATCCAAATCAATTCTGACTGGTGTGACCAGAAGCATCAGTTTTACTGAGGACTGCATGTGTGAATAATTACACTGACTTAGAAAAGAACCACTTTCAGCTGGTGAAGATCGAGTGATGGGTGGATTTATTTTCTGTTGCAGAAAGTTGGATTGAAAGATGCCTCAGTGAGAGTGAAAGCAAACGGTTTCCAAACCATGCCTCGTTGGGGAACGTGTCCATTGGTGAGGAACGTGAGTACTGGGTGGGTGCTTTGACTGGGAACAAGACCTTGATAACAGAAAATCACAGATAGAGGAGAATCCAAGGGCATTATGAAGTATCATTAGCACACAGTAACAGCATTGTGTACCACCTACGAGATGCATTACAGTGATTTTTCCAAGGTTTTTCCAAAAGCACCCTCCAAACCAACAATCTTTATCATCTAGAAGGACAAGGACAGCAGATACATGGGAACACTGTCATCTCCAAGTCACTCACCATCCTGACTTGGAAATAAATCGCTGTTCCTTCATTGTCACTGGGTCAAAATCCTGGAATTTCCTCTGTAATGGTATTGTAAGCCAGCTGCCCCACATGTTCTGCAGCAATTCATGAAGGCAGCTCACCACTATCTTCGCAAGTGCAATTAGGGTTGGACAACGAATGCTGGCCCAGCCAGTGACTGTTATTTCACATCAGCTGATGAGAGAACATATGAATAAGAATAACGGGGATGTGGTACTCACTCTCGAAAAAGTAATTCCCTAAATTAGTGCAAACGTGACACAATAAGCATTATGAATGCAAGAAATATGATGCAAATGAAAGAAGTTCCTTCAGAATTCAGAGAACTGGATTGTGTGTTGGAGTGTGGGGATTGGGTATGTTTGGGCTGTGGGGAGCGGTGTGTTTGGGGTGTTGGGGGGTGTGTTTGAGGTATGGGGTGTATGTTTGGGGTATGGAGGTGTGTTTGGGGTGTTGGGGGTGTATTTGGGGTGTTGGAGGGGTGTGTTTGGGGTGTGGGGGGTGTGTTTGGGG
>NC_063349.1:45012490-45012856 GCF_021869965.1 Rhincodon typus | reverse complement strand
GGGGGGTGTATTTGGGGTGTTGGGGGGTGTGTTTGTGGTGTGGGAGGTGTGTTTTGGGTGTGGGGGGTCTATTTGGGGTGTTGGGGGTGTGTGTTTGGGGTGTGGGGGGTGTATTTGGGGTGTTGGGGGGTGTATTTGGGGTGTTGGGGGGTGTGTTTGTGGTGTGGGAGGTGTGTTTTGGGTGTGGGGGGTGTATTTGGGGTATTGGGGGTGTGTGTTTGGGGTGTGGGGGGTGTGTTTGGGGTGTTGTGGGTGTATTTGGGGTGTTGGGGAGGTGTGTTTGGGGTGTGGAGGGGTGTGGGGTGTGTGTTTTGAGTGTGGGGGGTGTATTTGGGGTGTTGGGGGTGTATTTGGGGTGTTGGGGGG
>NC_063349.1:44982874-45012390 GCF_021869965.1 Rhincodon typus | reverse complement strand
GGGGTGTAGGGGGTGTGTTTGGGTTGGGGGGGGGATTGTTTGAGTTGGGGGTGTGTGGGGTATGTTTGGGGTGTGGGATGTGTGTTCTGGGTGTATGGGGTGTGTTTGGGGTGTTGGGGGCGTGTGTTCGGGGTATAGGGGGGTTGTGTTTGGGGTGTGGGGGGAGTGGGTGTAGGGGGTGGGTGTGTTCGTCGCTGCGTGTCATTGTGAGAGGGTTTGTAAGAGGCATTGTGAACAGTTCATCGCTGAAGGATTTGGGTCACCCAGTTCTATTTTTTTCTGAATTAACAGATGAAGAGAAGGAAAACAACCGGGCCTCGAAACCGCACTCAACCCCGGCCACTCTGCAATGGTGAGTTCATAAGCAAAGGAGGCCAAACTGCCCTTCAGTTTTTACTCATCTCTCCCCTCTTTTTTACCCTCCACTTCCTCCTATCCGCCCTTCTCTCTCTTCAACTTCTTTCTCTGCACACTCCCTCTCTCCACCATTAACAGAACATCAACTATTCAAGTGGTACAGTAATTATCATTAACAATTTGTGGTTTTGATATAAACACTGCCGATCTCTCCTTAGATCCTGAACAATGTGAGATTGCCTGTTTGTTCTGAGCTGCGTGTTTTAACTTACTCTGTCTGTAATGATATAGAGGAAACAATTCCTTAAAAATAGCATAACGAACACTTTAATAATGGGACTTCTATCATTCAGAAAATCACTACATTCTCATTCTGAAGGAAGACTGTGCTGGATAAATGATTAACTCACTTCTGTCCCATTCAGGCTTGAGGAGAACTATGAGATTGCAGAAGGGGTCTGTATACCTCGCAGTGCCCTGTACATGCACTACCTGGACTTCTGTGAGAAGAATGATACACAGCCGGTTAATGCTGCAAGCTTTGGCAAGGTGAGCAGTTGGCTCGGTTACTGGAGTAGGGGACATTTGGTAACCAGAGGTAAACCAGCCTGATAACCCATGGGGTGGATGAGTTGGACTTGAGATATCTCACTAAATGGAATTGGGATTGCACTAGCACGGTGATGGGGAGTGAATTAGCTCAGTAGCTGGGGAGCAGTAGAGTTGGCTTGGTAACTGGGGCAGTGGGGGAAGAGGGAGGGATGTTGCCAGGAGCGAGCTGGACTTGGGACGCCAGGGGAAAGTGAGGCTAGCTTTGGAACTGGGAGTGAGCCGTCTTTTGAAACCTTCTGCTTGTCATTGTGAAATTTAAGAAACAATTTGCTGCTCTGCAAGTTTCCATGTTAAAATGTTGAAAATGCACGAGGAAATACCCAAAAGGACCAACATTTTGTTGAAATCCTTGCAGTATTTTCAAATAATTATCACAAAATCCTCTCCAAAGTAAGGTTAATAAACTGTACAGCATTAAATGCATCAGTGAATTCTGTTCCCTCTTCCAGTCCAGGGGTATTTAGCCTGATTATCAAAATTATAAGTCACTGTCACTACTTCAGCTCAGGCTTTCTCAATCTCTGTGTCTCTCTGTCTCTGTGTGTCTCTGACTCTGTCTCACTGCATGTCTCTGTCTCTTGGTGTATCTCTGAATCAATCTCTCTCTCTCTTTCCCTAGGTCAATATCTGTGTGTGTCTCTGTCTCACTTTGTCTCTCTCTTTCCCTGTGACTTTAGCTCAGTGTGTTTCTGTGTCTCACTCTCTTTTCGTATTGTTGTCTGTATTTGAGTCTTTTTTTTTCTCTGTAACATGTCTCCCTGCCCTTCTTTCCCTCTCACATTCTCAATGTTTGTGTGTGTATTACTTTCCAAATCTCAATATTTCTCAGGCTCCGTAATACTATGTATTTGTCTCTCCCTCTCTCTCACATGCACATGCTTTGATTCTCTGCATGTCTCTTTCTGTGATTCTGTCTCTCTTTGTGACGTGGAATCGGGTTCAAACCCAATTGTTATGGAAACCACAGCTCGTGTACAAAACAAATTCACAGCCTGCTTTATTAATCTGACTTTTGACAGTTTTCTTGGACAAACCAACTTAACTAAAGCTAGCTCTAACTCTTCAGAGTTTAAAAGTTTAGATTATATTCATATCAGAGCCATGCGAGTTTATATTCTTTAAACCAAGGTAGAATGCCAGGACATAAAGAGGAGTTGAAGGTAGCAGGGTCAAGGTTTTGGAGTGGTTTTAAGTCAGCTATATGGTGAACGTATCTAACCCACCTGCCCACAAATCCCAGACAGATCCCTGTAGGTTTCCATCCTTAAATTACTGCTACCCCTGGACACCTCAATAACCGAAACACCAGACCTAGGCTCATTTCTAACACAAAAATTCTTTTGAGAGAAGGCATTCTGGTGGCAGACTGACTCAGTGAAATTGTGAAGTCAGCTGCAGAACAGAATTTTCAATTTCAGTCCATCTCGTTGAAGCAAAATCCAGGGATACGGGATGTGAGAGAAAGTTCTTTGTCTGCAAAGTTGGCCAGAGTAGGTTGTGTTTTCCCACAGCTTTGGGCAGTTCACTAAGACCGTACATGTGGATCTTAAAGGATAGGGGGAGGGATTAATGTGCAATTAAAGAGGCAGCAGAAGGCAGTGATGTTCTGGAATGTTAGATCAGTAGCTGGAACAGCAGGGGTGTCCTTTAGCCAAGCTTCATTGAATTTATACAAAAAGCGAGGGCTGTCTCTGTGTCTGCTCATTTATCACACAGCCAGGCAAACTCCAGCAACTTTCAAACTCCCATCTCCTATTTGCGAAACTTTCAGCAATGAAATTAAAACTAGCTGCTCTGTCAGTTCACAGCAAACCTTGTTTTCACTAGGGAACATTTCCGCGCACACAGTTTCCCAGAGAAAATGTTTTCACTGCCTAGCCATGGGTCTTATTGCAACCCTAGTAAATAGGGCTTCTCTCTCTCTTTCTGTCTCTCACGCAATATAATTTCCAGCCTTTGTTAGTCCAGCAAGGCAGTGCATTTACATAAATTTACATAAGTGAAATTATTCCTGGAATAAGTTTACTTGTGGAAGATATGCAAATAAGCAATATCCCTTTTAATCTCTCAGCATGTATTTACTGGAAGGTTTCAGGTCTTGAATCTAGCTTTTCCATTGTTTGAATCGGAAACTTTCTCACACTTAATAATCTGTCAAGAGCAACAGAGAAGTGTAAAGGTGGATGGAGTTTTTGTTAAAATAATTTACAGACGCTCAAACTGAAATCAAAATGGAAGATGCTGGAAATAGTCAGGCGGTATGTGTGGGAGATTGAACAAGTTAATGTATCCGGTGTGGATCCTTTGTTTGGTTAAAGTGATTCACCCTGAGAGACTCACTCTCACAGAATGGATCACACTACTGGTCTCGGCTGCATTGGATAATTGCAACAACTTACATTTATGTAGTGCCTTTAACTTAGTGCTCTGTGCCAAGGTGCTCCATAGGAGTGTTATAAAGCATAATTTGACCCAAGCAGATGTCAGTTAAAGGAGGTATTGATTGAGAACATACATATATATGAATTAGGAGTACTCCATTCGGCCCCTCAAACCTGCTCCACCATTCAATAAGATTGTGGCTGGTCTGATTGACTTTCATTCATACACGGGATGTGGGCATTGCTGGCTAGTACAGCATTTATTGACCATTCCTAACTCTCAGAAGACAGTTAAGAGTTAACCACATTGCCGTAGGTCTAGAGTCATGTGTAGATGAGGTATGGGCAGCAGATTTCCTTCCCTTAAGGACATAAGGGAGTCAGATGAGTTTTTACAACAATTAACAGCAACTACATGGTCACCATTAGGTTAGCTCTTTATTCCTGATTTTACTGAATTAGAGCTTCATCATTTGCCATGACTCGAGCCCACGTCCCCCTGATTATTAGCTGGATTACTAGCCCAGTAACAGTGCCACTACACCACTGCCTCCTAAACCTGTAACCTCAACTCCACATTCCCACCTATCCCTGGTAGCCATTAACTCTCTTGTTAGCCAGGAATCTATCTATCTCTGCTTTAAAAATGCTCAGGGCAGCACAGTGACCCAATGGTTAGCACTGCTGCCTCACACTACCAGGGACTCGGGTTTGATTCCAGCCTTGGGCGACTGTCTGTGTGAGTTTCCTCCGGGTGCTCTGGTTTCCTCCCACAGTCCAAAGACGTGCAGGTCAGGTGGATTGGCCATGCTAATTTTCCCTGTAGTGTCCAGGGATGTGCAGGTGGATTAGCCATGGTCAATGCAGGGATAGGGTGGGATACTCTTCAGAGAGTCAGTGCAGACTCAATGGGCCAAACAGCCTCTATCTGCACTGTAGGAATTCTATGACTCTGCTTCCACCACTCTCTGGGGAGGAAAATTTCATGAATTTGCAACCCCCTGTGAGAAAGCGAATTCTCATCATCTCTGTCTTAAATGGCAGGTCCTCTACATTTAAACTGTGCCCCCTTGTTGTAACCTGCTCTACAAGGCAAAATTTTTCCGATGATCTATTCTGTCAAGTCCCCTCAGGATTGTGAATGTTTCAGTGAGATCAGCTCTCACTGTTCTGAATTCTAACGGATAAAGTCCCAAACTGTCCATATTTGCAAAAATGTCAACCCGTGTGTCCGAGGAATACATCTTTGAACTGCTGCTAATGCAATGATGTCCTTTCCTAAATAAGGAGACCAAAACTAAACACAGTACTCCACATGTGGTCTTATCAGTGCCCTGTACTAAAGATAACTTTTAAAAAGTGTGTTAAGGGGAGAAAGAGAAGTCAATAAGTAGATAGAGGTTCAGAGAATAAATTACAGACCTTAGTACCTTGGCAGTTGAAGGCCAAAGGTTAAGCAGATAAAATCAGGATTGCTGAAGAGGCCAGAATTGGAGGAATGCAGAGCTTTCGGAATATTATAAGGTAGGTGGAGATTACAGATCTGGTTGTAGATGAGGCTGTGAAGGGATTTGAAAACAATCATGGGAAGGTTGAAATGGAAATGGTCCTTGACCAAGAGCCAATGTAGGCCAGCGAACATGGCGTGATAGATGAATGAAGCTTGGTGCAAGTAAGGATGTGGGTAGCACCTTTCTGGGCCTCTGGTTTATGAAGTGTAGAACATGGGAGGCTAGTATGGAGTAAACTGGAAAAGTCATGTCTAGAAGTCACAAAGACGGAGCTTAGAAATGGACACTCTGAATGATGGAGCAGTGATGTGGCCAGGATAATGTATGACAACAATGTTTGTGAATAGTCTGGTTTTGGTCTCATGCAGTGTCCAGTGAGATGGTGAGTTGGTGGGAGGGGCAGGTTGGGTAGAAAGGGAATGGAGTTTGTTGCAGTGGTTAAAGAAAGTTCAGTCTCCCCATAATGTGATGTCAGGTAAGCAATCTGACAATCTGGAGACCGTAGAGAGGGCGAGAGAGAGGTGGACATGAGGGAAAGCTGGGTGATGTCACTGTACGCATGAAAATTAATACTGTACTTTCTGATGCTGTCACTGGGACACAGAAAACAGATTAAGAAAAACAGAAGGAGTCCAAATTAATGTCAATTTCCCAGGGAACTGAATCTAAAAAATCAAGGCAACATGTAACCAAGAGGAAAGCAAGTTTAGAGAGCCAAGGACAGACAACCCTTAGCTCAGTCACTATTTTAAAGCCAGAAATTCTGACCTAATTTTTATATTTTCAATGAAAATTCTCTAATCCATGGTCTAATTTAAACATGTTACAGAGCAGTGACCTCTCCTACTATTAAAGGCTTTGCTGCACCACGGCTGGTGGGAGACTGTAACTACAATGTGACTTATTGGCTTATGGTGAAAGATTGGATAGCCTGGGCTTGTTTCCAATGGACCTCAGAAGACTGGAGGTTGACTTGATTGAAGCATATAAGATCCTGAATGGTTTTGACAAAGTGAACATCAGACGGATGCTTCCTGTTGTGAGTTAGTCCAGAATTAGTGTGCACTGTTCTAAAATTAATTGTCTTTTTAAGACAGGTGAAAAGAATTTTATTTTCTGTCTTGTGTGACTTTCAGACACTCTGCCTCAGAAGGTCCCTGAATAGTTTGAAGGTGGAAATAGCTTCCTGTTGGGCAGGGGAATGAAAAGTTATCAGATGTAGATGGGAATGTGGAATTCAGAGCACAAACAGATTGACGTCGATCTTATTGAATGGTGGAGCCCAGGCTTGAAGGGCTGAATACTAGTGCTCCTAATTCTTAAACTTGTAAGTGGGAGGGTAGTGGAGTGCTGGCTATTGCCAACACTACACTTGACTGAGGCCTAGTACGCTCGATGGAGCCTGCCAAAAGTGAGTGATAGGAGGAAGGGTTCCTGGGGTGAGATTTGCAGAGGAGGGAATTCATCAGCCAGAGCTAAGGATGGAAATCTCTCAGCATCCTCCCTCCTCCACCAAACCCTGATGCTAGGACCTTAAATCAGGCCATAAACCACTTCTGCTGAGGTGACTGGTTCCCCAGATTGACTTGATTTTCCTGTTGGGAGAAAAGTGTAGTACTCAGAAATAGATGGTAAAGTCTTCTCAACTAAAACTTTAAACCTGCTGTTCTGAAACTAATCTAATGGCCTTTATGTCATAGACCCAACAGGATAAACTTTTATCCATTAACACTACAGTGGTTCTCCCAGGCACTCAACTGCAATCACACACTTTTTTAGAATTGATATATTTAGGTCACTGCTCCAAATTGATTTTCTGACCCTTTATAAAAATGTTATTCACAGAACTGACTCACATCCATTTCTACCTTTCATCACAAAACCTTGAAAGGGATAGCAAATTAAATCCATTCTGATGGGCTTTTCTGATTTTTATTCAGATAATTCGACAGCAATTTCCACAATTAACGACAAGAAGATTAGGAACAAGAGGCCAGTCAAAGTGAGTAACCAACATTGCATTTGCATTTAACTGGAATATTACTTGTGCTGCACTCAGTATGGAATTATTAGCGATGTACGGGATACATCATGGCACAGTGGGTTGTGTCACTACCTCTGGGCAAGAAAGTCTGGACTCGTGCTCCTCTCCAGGACTTGTCAGTAACGGGAGATATGTTTGTGATGTGGCCAGACACCTTGATTGTCCTTTGTAAAAATCCTTCCAACACATCTGATGGCAGGCTGCAAGAACAGGAGAGTTTCCCGGTCAGTTATCCTGTAGGAGGCAATAGGAAACCACAGCAGGACATTGCCCTTAAACGTGGAGCAATCCATTGGAAACCCAGGGCCCAAACTTCACAAGTAAAGATAAGAGAAAATACAGACAGGCATCTATCTCTCTGGTCACCAATATTTTGTTAGAGACAACACAGTGTGGAACTGAAGGAACACAGTGGGCCAGGCAGCATCAGAGAAGCAGGAAAGTTGACGTTTCGGGTCGGGACCCTTCTTCAGAAATGAAGATTCCGAAGAAGAATCCCGACCCGAAACATCAACTTTCCTGCTTCTCTGATGCTACCTGGCCTGCTGTGTTCCTCCAGCTCCACACTGTGTTATCTCTGACTCCAGCATCGGCAGCTCTTACTATCTCTGACCATTATTTTGTTTCTTTTTGTAGCAGAGTATAGTTCATGGAAACAATCTTAAAAAAGTTCAATATAAAGGAAGCATCTGCTGCAGCAGCAAGTTCAGTCAATTTTGTGCAAAAACCAATCAAATTGCGAGATAGCAGAATAAATAACAACAAAAGAATATAACTTGAATAAAACAATTTGAATGAAATGATTTTGGATGAAGATCTCCTGCAATCTTCTGTTCTCCTTGGCTTCTCTACTGAAAGGTATGTCCTAATTGACCTTATAAAGGTTTGTTAAATCATGAGGGCCATGGATAGGGTTAATAGCCAAGGACTTTGCCCCAGGGTGAGGGAGTCCAAAACTAGAGGACATAGGTTTAAGGTGAGAGGGGAAAGATTTAAAAAGGACTTGAGGAGTAACTTTTTCACATAGAGGATGGTGTGTGTTTGGAATGAACTGCCAGAGGAAGTGGTGGAGGCTGGTACAATTACAACATTTAAAAGACATCTGGAAAGGTATATGAATAGGAAAGGTAAGAGGGATAGGACCCCAATGCTAGCAAATGAGACCAGATTAATTTGGGATATCTGGTCAGCATGGATGAGTTGGACTGAAGGATCTGTTTCCACGCTATACAATGCTGACTTGATGAATCTGTGACCTACATCACATGTAGAGCATGGTACCCAGCTCCAGCTAAAACAGGGATCAAACCATAGGCTGCTGGTACATTATCTGATCCACACTAGTCGTCCAAGCCAACCAACCCCTCCAAGGAGTTGAGTTGCTGTGACAATGTGCACTTTTATAGGTATGTTGCCACCGGGAGCTAGTGATAGTACAGACTCCAATTTCTATCCATTACATGGCTGTCCAAGAATCTCTCCTGAAATTACTCGCTATGTGTGTGTGTCGGAAGGGTTTACAAGTAGAAATTGATCCTGTTTGGATGTGATATAAACACATCTTCCTTGGCCATTAAGTCCTGGAGTGGGATTTCAACCTTGAGCTTCTAACTCAGAAGAAGGGACGCTACACACTGCACCACAAGACATCCTCAATTTAAATATAAGAAGTACATAGAACAGGAAATATTTCACAGAAATAAGTGACTGGATGTCAAACCAAACCCACATACAATGGCATTTCTGGTTGTGACAAGGATTTGAGTGGCAGGTCTATTCAGGTTTGTGGACAAGAGGTACATTTACTCTCAGGGAGAGGCATCTACATCTTGATAATTTACATCCTGAAAACATCAAAGCATTCCTCATTTTGCTTGTGCTGTGCCCATGGAACTCGGGTAGTAACTCAATTTCTTGTGGAAACAAAATTTTCGCCAAACTTGTGACAAAGATGGCTGAAACCTCGGAATAAATATCCTGAGGTAAAATCAGAATGCTGCTCAAAACCATTTTCCAAGTCAATTAAAATACTTATCAAAATTCATTTGCTTCAAGTTGAAACTTGAAAAGAGAAGCCAATAGAATAGTTATCATTCAGCGGGGTGAATTAACTATCTCTATTTATGACTTTGGCTGTCATATATTATTTTTATTAATGGATGTATCTTTCAGGCTGTGAACTGTGACTTATGCTATCTGTGTTGGGACATTTACTATTTTTGCTGAGTCATTTGTGGAATTGTATCCCAAAATACCATTGCTGCTCCACGTTTCAAGTCTCTCACCATTCAGAAAATATCTAATTTTGTCTTGCTGAACCTCAACTTGGATACTATCATATTTGCTGACATTGAAATCTTATGTCCACTCATTAAATTTTATCCATGTTCTTTTACAAATTCCTACTCACAAAATATTGTACCTCCTAACTTAACGTTGCCCTCTATCTCTTCATTCAAACCATTTTTAAAAATCTAACTGTAAAGAACGACATGTTGTTGAAGCTTTTCATTGTGCATTTGTCAGGACAAACACAAGAATGCCAAATTTCAAACAATTATAACCATTTATACCATGCAAAATAAAGAAGCTGATTTGGTTGGCAAATTGACTGGTTGAGGTATTATCATGCAGAAAGCAACAGCCAATCAGAGTTGACTTGTCAACCAATTAACTCGCTTTCCTCCTTTAGTATAAATTAGTGTGATCATTTGAAATTTAGCATTCTTGCATTTGTCCTGAAAATGGAAAGCTTTGACAGCACGTCACTCCTTTCAGCAATCTTCAAGGTCCATACTACCAAATGATTCATTAATAAATGCACAAAAAAACCTGAGATTCCAGGACAGGTTTCAGGACAAAACATCTTTTATGGGAACGCAGTGGTGTAGTGTTAATGCCCATGGGCTAGTAATCCAGAAGGCCAGGCTAATACTCTAGGGACATGATTTGAATCCACCAGGGCAGATGGTGAAATGTGAATTCAATGGGGGGCAGAAATCTGGAATTAAAAACTAGCCTAATTTGACCATGTAACCACTGTCCATTGTTGTAAAAATCCATCTGCTTCACTAATCTCCCTTAGGGAAGGAAATCTTTTGTGCCTATATGTGACTCTAGACCTATGGCAATGTGGTTGACTCTTAACTGCCATTTCAAATGGACCTTACAAGCCACTTAGATTGAGGCAGTTGGGAATGGGCAATAAATGTTGGCCCAGCCAACAACGCTCATGAATAAATTTTTAAAGATCACATTCTGCAGTCAAAACCCATTCTCCTAGTCCTCATGATCAAAGCATGACATGGCATTACCCTCAATTTTGGGCACATTTATTTTGAGATTGGAATAGCTGGAGTGCTAGCTCAGGGGATCTGATGAACATGAATTGATAAACTGAGGGCAGCTGAATTGGCATTTCATTTCCTCTCAAGGTGTGGGCATCCCTGGCAAGATGACATTTATAGAAGTTGCCCTAAAGATGTCCACAAGTAAGGTTAACCCTACCTCACTTGTCTCTCAGAATCATAGATTCCATATGCCATCTTTCTCTCACTGTAACCCACATACCTCGATCAATATAAATGTCCATGCATTGGGGTGTGATCCCACCCGGAAACCTCCCTTGGAGTTCCTGACTCAGTCTACAGTACACATGTGCTGTTCCCTACAGTACAATAAACTTGCTTCCAGTTTAGCTTCTAACTATCATGCTGCAGTGATCTGACAGTGATCTGGCAGTACTGATGGCAGCATCTGAATCCTCTCTCTTAATAATAACCTCATTGGGGTACAGCGTGTGAATGGTGTAATCAGTTACCCATCTCATCTGGTGAACACCTCAGCATGTCAAATGCCTGGCAGGTGCTTCTCATACATAGAGAAGGCCTTTTCCACATCGATAAGCACCTGAGAGGCAGTAACCCCATCGTTACACCACTGCAACAGGATAACCGTCGCCTCACATTGAGGCAACTACCTTCAGCTGAAATGGTCTTAGTCATAAGACCATAAGACTAAAGCTTGTAGGAATGGAAGCTGGCCATTCAGTCCATCAAGTCTGCTCCACCATTCAATGAGACTTGTTGGGCCGAATGGCTTGTCTCCGCACTGGAGGTATTCTATGATTCTATGAGCTCATGGTTGATCTAATAAGCCTTAACTCCACGTTCCTTCATTTTCCCTATAACTATTCACTCCCTTACTGATTAAAAATCTATCTCAGCCTTGAAAATACTTAATGACCCAGCCTCAACAGATCTCTGTGGTAATGAATTCCACAGATTCACTAATCTCTGAGTGAAGAAATTTCTTCTCATCTCTGTCTTAAATGTGTGACCCCTTATTCTGGTGCTAGACTCTCCCACAAGGGGAGGCAACTTGACCTGTCAAGTTTTCCAAGAATCTTGTATAATTCAATAAAGTCATCTCTTGTTCTTCTAAATTCCAGTGAGTGTAAGCCCAACCTACTCAACCTCTCCTTATAACAGTCCTTCTCCATATTTGGTATCAACCTAGTGAACCTTCTCTGGACTGCTTCCAATGCTAGTATATCTTTCTTTTAAGGGCCCAAAACCATTCACAGTATTCCAGCTATGGTCTGACAAATGCCTTGTATAATTTTGGCAAAGCCTCCCTATTTTTATAATTCATTCATAAAGTCATAGAGTCATACAACATAGAAATAGACCCTTCGGTCCAACTAGTCCACATTGACCATGTTCCCAAACTAAACTCATCCCATCTGCCTGCATTTGGCCCATATCCCTCCAAACCCGTCCCTATTCATGTACTTATCCAAATGTCTTTTAATATTGTAACCGTACCTGTACCTACCACTAAAGGCCAACATTCAGTCCACCATCCCAATACAGGTGCTACTTAGAATCTTCTTGTAGTTTCCTCAAAAGCTTTTCATTCTCTTCTCCCCATTCTCATTAGACTCTCTTACTGAATAATACTTCTCAGGGCTTGGCGATTGCTGCACAGTCTTTAATAAACTCCCCACTAAGCCCTAAGTCTTCAGGCACCAGGAGATGACATACTGCTTGTTATTTGGCTGTATCTACTTCCTTCTGTCTGGGAGAGATGGTGAGGCCCAGAAATGGTAGATTCTCCTGTCCTTTTTGTCTTTGTCAGGCTTACCTCAAGCCCTACTTCTTCAATTAGCCCTAGTGGTTCTTCTTGCTGTTGGCTTGGCTGTCTTATCTCCAAATTTGACAACACTACAAATCTTTGGTTCTGATCGGCAATTTTATGTTCCCAATCATCCTATTTATCTGAAAAGGCCCTTTGCAAAAGAGTTTGGATCACCTCTTTCCTGCTGATAATTGATTCCTGCAAGGCTAATCCTTCACACCTCTTCAGTCTTTCCAGTACTTGAGCCCATCTCCCTCTATTGCCTGGTTCGTAAGGTCATCAGGCACTAAACCCTTCCTCCAGTGCAGTACTAGACCATGTAGGTTTATTGCATTCTTCCTTCTCAACTGAGCTCCTTGACTGTCTACTTCCATGAAAAGCTATACCTGCTGTAGAATCTCAAACATGGCTGTCCTTCATAGTATTCCAGTTGTGGTCTGCCAAATGCCTTCTTTAGTTTGTTGCAAGCTCCTTGGTCCCAGTGGGGAATCTACAGCAAAGATCATCCACGCCCAATGAACTTCCCAGCCCAGTCTCTTTGACATAGCCCCTTCCTCCTTATTACATATCCATCCTCGCCTTGCTCTGCTGAGACCCCTGACTTACCTGGGCTCTCCTGGGTGATGGGACCACCCAGAGTCCCAGCAATGGCCTATGCTGCGGCTGGTGGGACTACCGCACTGCTGACTGGCTGACAGCTACTGAAGGTGGGTTCTCCTCCCAGGATCGGGGTACAGCCTCTCCCTGAAGCAGGTAATGCTACTTCCAACTGTTCAGATCCCTATCACCGTTTTAGCCCTGGAGCTATGGAGAACATGGCACCCTGTAAAAGCCAGCTCTATATTTCCACTTGTGAGGCAAAAAATTGATAACTAGAAGCCATCAATATGAAATAGTACCCAAGAAATCCAATAAGAAATTCAGAAGAAACATTTTTTTCCTGGACAGTGATTATAATGTGGAATTTGTCACAACAGAGAGTGGTTGAAACAAGTAGTATAACTGCACTTAGGGGAAGTTAGACAAGCAGATGAGGGAGAAAGGCCTAGAATTATAATGATAGATTTAGATCAGGGATGATGGGAGGAGGTCTGATTGAGGCATGGATAAGTTGGGCTGAATGGCCTGTTTCTGTGCTGTATATTCTAAGTAATTCCAAGTAAATGACTACAGTAGACATGATGAAGCTGATCCCACAACGTCATCAAATTGGGAATTCTAAGATTTTGATCCAATGATGTTGGAAATACAATGATACCTTATGTATATTTCAAAGTCAGGGTAATGTACAACTTGGAGGCAAATTTGGAGTTGATAATGTTCCTAGCCCATCACTGCTCCCATGTATCTCCATACTGAAGATATTCTTAGAGAAAAGAAGATTGAGGGGGAGATTTGATTGAGATGTTAAAAATCATGAGGGGTCCAGACAGTTTGGATAAGGGAAAAGTATTCCCAGCGGTGATAGGATGGAGAAACAGAGGACACTCTTTTAAGGTGATCAATAAAAGAACTAAGAGTGACCTGAGAAAAAGCATTATTCTTCAGTGAGTGGCTGGGATTTGGAATGTACCTCCTGAGACTGTGCTGGAGGCAGCTTTCAAAATAAGTTGGATAATTCTCTGAAGAGAAACTCATTTACAGGGAAAGGAAGGAGAAACAAGTCTTGATGAAATGCTTTCATGGAGAGCTGACGTGAATACAATTAGCTGTTTTTTTAATGCACTTTTGGGATGTGGGCATCACTGGCTGAGTCAGGAGCATTTCAGAGGGCAGGTAAAAGTCAACCACATTGCTCTCAGGGTCACGTATGGGTCAGATCAGGTTAGGGCGACAGATTCCTTTGCCCGATTGAGCAAATGGTGGAGCAGACTCGATGGGTCGAATGGCCTAATTTCTGCTCCTATGTCTTATAGTCTAAACAACATTAGTGAAACAGGTTGGTTTTTGATTTACAATAATTGGTGACAGCCACCATTACTGAAGCTAGATTTAAATTCTAGATTAATTAATTGAACTCAAATTGTACTAGCTGTAATAATGGGATGCGAGATAGTAGGGATGTGAACCCATATAATGGGATGCAAACCCATTTGAATCCAAATTGTCAGAGGTGCTAGATTATCAATCCAATGACATTGACATTGTGCCACCATCCCCTCTGATGCAGCAGAGATCTGAGGTTTTATGAGTACTTGCTTGTGTATTCACTGTATAGAACGAAAATGTATAGAAGGTATAGAAATCAGGGAGAGGAACTGTGATATGTTTGAACAAATTAACATGGAGACAGAGGAGGTACGAATAGTGTCATAGAGTCATATAGCATTGAAACAGACCCGGGTCTAACATCTCCATGTCAAGCAGGTTTCCCAAACTAAACAAGTCCCACATGGCTGCATTTAGGCCATATCCCTCTAAACTCTTCCTATTCATGCACCTGTCCAAATTACTTTCAAATGCTGTTACTGTACCTGCATTCACCACTTCTTCTGGCAGCTCATTCCACATATGACCCTCTGTGTGCAGAAGTTGCCCCTCAGGTCCCTTTTAAATCTTTCTCCTCTCACCTAAAAATTATGTTCTTTAGTTTTGAACTCCCCTACCCTAGGGAAATGACCTTCGCTATTCAGCTGATCTATGCCCTTCATGATTTTATAAACCTCAATGTCCTATGCTCCAGTAAAAAAAAGTCCCAGGCTATCCAGTCTCTCCTTATAACACAAAGCCTCTTGTCTGCATCCTTTCCAATTTAATAATAGCACGGCGATCAGAACAGTACGCAATACTCCAAAAACAGCCCCACCAACATCCTATACAACCTCAACATAACTCCTCCACTTGATGGAGTGACCAATGAAAGCAAGTATGCCAAATGCCTTCTTTACCACCCTGTCTACCTGTGACATAACTTTCAAGCAACTATGTACCTGAACCCATAGTTCTAGCAGACCTGAAAATGGAAATATCCACAGGCCCAGACAAGATGTATCCAAGGTTGTTGTCAGAGGCAATGGAGGAGATTGCAGAGGCTCTAACATTCATTTTCAAATCCTTTCTGGACAGAGGAAGGGTGCTAGAGGTTAGCTAAAGTAGGGATGAACAAGAAAACTAAAGGCCAGAGAGTTTAACATCAATAATAGGGAAACCATTGGAAAAATTCTGAGGAACAGAATTAATCTCTACTTGGAGAGGCGAGGATTTATTAAGGATAATCAAAACATGGCTTTGTAAGGGGGAGATCATATCCAACAAATTTGATTGAATTTTTGAAGCAGTGGACTAGGTGTGTAGATGAGGGTGGTGCAGTTGATGTCATCTACATGGACTTCAGTAAGGCATCTGACAAGGTCTTGTATGACAGGCTGGATAAGAATCTAAGAAGCTATGAGATCAGAGCAGTTTGGCAAATTCGATTGAAAATTGGACTAATGGCAGGAAGCAGAGGCTGATGGTTGAAGAAAGTTTTTGCGACTGGAAGCCTGTGCCTAGTGACATACCACAGGAGATTATGATGGAGCTGTACATAACATTGCTCCAGCCGTGGATCAAACTAGTGTGTGCACGTTTGGTCACCACACTATCAGAAGGTTGTAATTGCACTGGAGAAGTTGCAGAGGAGATTTACGGGTATAATGCCCCGGCTGGAGTGATTCAGCTATGAAGGGAGACCAGATACACTGGGACAAAAACAAAGTTGCTGGAAAAGCTCAGCAGGTCTGGCAGCATCTGTGGAGGAGAAAACAGAGTCAACATTTCGGGTCTGGTGACCCTTCCTCAGAACACTGGGGTTGCTTTCCTTAGAGCGAAGAATGCTGAGGGGGAATCTGATTGAGCAGTACAAAACTCTGAGAGGGGATAGACAGGATAGATAGGGAGAAACCTTTCCCCTTAGTAGAGGGGTCAATAATCGGGGAGCACAGTTTTCATGTAAGAACAGGAGGCTTAGAGGGGATTTGAGGATAACTCTGTCACCCTTGGGTTGTGGGTATCTGGAACTCACTGCCTAAAAGGGTGGTAGAGGCAGAACTCTTAAAACATGTAACACCTATTTAGATGAACACTTGAAAGGCCAAAGTATACAAGACAATGGGCCAAGTGCTGGAAAATGAATAGATTAGGTGGATGTTTGATAAACGGCATGGACAAGATGGGCTGAAGGGCCTCTCACCATGCTGTTAAATGACTATCTCTTCATTGTAATCTGGTAATGTCAGCATGATGTAACCAATTTCATAGTCTTGGCAGTATAGAAATGAACTGGATGTCTAGTGAATGGGTAGGGGCACACTGGTCGAATGTACTGTTCTGGCTGAACCCATCCAAGGTAATGGAGAGAATGCATCATGCTCCTGACTCAAGTCTTCCATATGGTGAAGAAGGGGTTTTGAATACCAGGAGATGAACCATTTTCACAGTGTATACACTAGCTGCACTGTTTGAAAAAGCATGTTATATAGGGTTTGATCAATAGTAATGTCTGAGACACTGATGGGAGAAGTGAATGTGAAGATATTGATGGTCAGAGGGAAGGCACTTAATGTGGAATACTTAAATTTACAACCAATTTTATTGAATTATGTGTCTGTGATTGATGATGTTTGGTAAAATCCAGTTGGTTATTGAGACGTTTCTAACAGAAATACACAAACAGCAGGTTCACTTTCAAGGGAGACCTCAGTTACAAACATCTTGTGATTTAGGTGCCTCTCTTTAAAGATCTTTGAGGATAAATATCAAACATAATAAAAAGTACTGCATGCTCGGTGCTAGAAGTCAGGTATTAGAATCATGTTGAAACTGATAACAAAATACAATTGTGTACAAATGGAGTCGATCTTGTCTTTGCTTGAGTTGATCCAAGTGAGACAGAATGAACAAAGAACTTGAAGCTTTAACACCAGAAGTTTCATAGTCACAATGTCCTGATGCTGTTTTGAGCAAGTCTCTGGCATCACGTCAATGCTATGCCAAGCTAATGTAGATTTGTGTAGGCATGGTAACTAATCTAGTGATCTTGGCATGATGTACTCAATCTAACAGTCTTTGTGTATAACCAGTCTAGGAGTGATATCTCCAAGGTCTGTAGTATCAGAAGAATGTAAGAAATAGGAGCAGGGGCAGGCCATTCAACCCTTTGAGCCTGCTGCACCATTCTATGAGATCATGGTTGACCTTCTTCTTCAACACCATTTCCCTGCACTATTCCTACATGGAGTCAGAGTCATACAGCATGGAAACAGACCCTTCAGTCCAACCAGTCCATACCATCCCTTGGCATTTTCAATATGTAGCAATCTACCAGTCTAGGGCTTGAACATGCTCAATGACTGAGCTTCCATAGCCTCTGTGATAGAGTTCCAAAGATTCACTATCCTCTAAGTGAAGAAATTCCTCCTCATGTCAGACATAAACGACCTACCCTTTATTCTGAGATTGTGTCCCCCGGTCCCACACCCCAGCCCCAACCAAGCCAGGGAAGCAACCTTCATGTATCTACCCTGTAAAGCATTTTGTATCCAGATGAGATCACCTCTCATTCTTCAAAACGCTAGAGAATACTGAGCCATTTTCCTCAATATCTTCTCGTAAGACAATCCCTCTGTCCCAGAAGTTAGTTGAGTGAATGTTCATTGCACTCCCTTTATGTCAATGGGTAAAACTGGACACGTTACTCCAGGTATAGTCTCAGCAGGTATAGTCTCTATATAATTGCAGTAAGCCATCTGCACCCCGGCCCTAAAATGCTGTTGTAATAAAGGTTATTTATCAGTACCAGTGTCAGTTTGGATGTACTTAGTGTTACACAGGTAGTAAAACTACAAAGTCAACTTAAATCTTGGGATGGCTTGTGAATTTATGCTGCACAGTTGCTATTAGTGGAAAGCAATTGGCTGAACTGTACCTGGAGTGAGGTTTGTTGATATATCCTCAAAGGAGGAGGATCAGTTTAGAATGTAAATCCAGCGCAGAGTCATACCTGGTTTACAGAGCCTGCTGAGTTCTACTCTCATTCAGGTTAAATAGTTAGAGAGTATCAATTGTACTCTTCTTCACTTCTAATAAGACTTAAAGATCCTAAGTGTTGGAAGAGGGCGATGTCCCCATTCTTGTGTTGGAGCAGGTCGGAGCTTCTCCTAATAGGTCAGTGATGTCTAAATTCCCAAACATCTATTGACAGCAAGGTTCCTCAAGAGAACCGTGTCAGAAAATGAATTTCAGCCACGTGGTGTAAATAGACTGAAATATGGTCAGTGACCCCCTAACACCTGAGTTCAGTGTTGGTGATCAGAAATACATGCAGCAACACATTAGTGGGGCCTTTAATCCCGTGTTTATATTCTTTTGTGGGATGTGGGTGTTGTTGCTTAGGCCAACATTTGACCCCCCGCCCATAAAAGAAAGGTGGTCGTGAGCTCTGGTATCTAAAGGGTGGAGCCATTTCTTTGCCCAGTGAGGGACTAGCTGTGTCTGGCATGAAGAGTTCTCTTTGTGTTAGGACAAAGGAGAGGTGAATTCTGGGAACAGGGTGATCCAACTAATGCAGTGCTGGCATGTATCCTCATCTTCTAGATGAACAAGGGGGTAGAATTCATGCTCTATCTGTACAAAGCCCTGGTTAGACCACAACTAGAGTCACCGTGTATAGTTCTGGGCCATACATTTTATGTAGGAGATAGTGCCCTTGGAGGAGTACATTGTTGATTTAATGGAACGCTTCTTTGGGCTCTTATTACTTGAAACTAAATAGTGGGGTTGAGGGATCAAATAAGGGGAGATGTGATCAATTGAAGGAAGAGGATAAGGCAGGAATGCAAGGTTGAAATAGGGGAAATGTTAATCAGAACATGGCAGGAAGGAACAAGAGTATAAAACTTAAGGGTACACTTGAAGATAAGGCTAGAGGTGGCAAAAATAGTGAAAAGACTGAATGAAAAACTCTGTACCTGAATGCACATAGCCTTCGTAATAAAACAGGTGATTTGTCAAATTAAACAGAAATAATATGTATGATCTGATTGCCATTACAGGGACATAGCTGCAGGAAGACAAAGGCTGGGACCTGAATCTTGAAGGTGACATGACATTTCAGAAGAACAGGAAGCTAAGAACAGGTGGTGGGGTGTCTCTGTTTGTTAAGGATAACATTGGTACTGTGGTGTGGAACGGCCTTAGAAGAATGTGATTGCACCAGAAGGGGTACAAAGAAGGATCACTAGGTTGTTGCCTGGAACGGATATGTCAGCAATGAAGAGAGTCTGGATAAACTTGTGTTATTTCCTCTGGAGCAGAAAAGGTTGAGAGGGTCCGGAGAGAGGTGTATAATGTTATGAGGGACATGTATGGGTTAATAGAAGGCAGCTGGTCCTCTTAGCTCAAGGGTCAGTAACAAGAGGTATAAGTTTAAAGTGAAAGGCAGGAGGTTTAGACAATATTTTAGGAAAAGAGTTTTCACCCAGAGGGTGGTAGGGGTCTGGAATGCACTGCCTTGGAGTGTAGTTGCGGCAGAAAACCTCATAACATTTAATAAATACTCGGATGAGCAATTGTCATAACACTCCAATGTGATGTATGACTCTGCAAAGATTAAGATGTAGAATTTGTTAGCATAAAGTAAAGTCACTTGTAGGAATAGTTTGTAGGTCCAATATCATTGTAGAGCAGGCCACAAATGAGGAAATAATGCAAGTTATGATGATAATCATGGTACTTTTAATAAAACATGGATTGCCAAAACTAGTCTGAAACATAAGTTTGTAATATACCTTCAGGACAGTTTATTCCACTGTTATTTGTCATTTATATAAATGATTTGGATGTGAATTTAGGACTTATGGTTAGTAAGTTTGCAGATGACAACAAGATTGGTGGTTTAGTGGACAGTGAAGATGTTTATCTGGGAATGCAGCAAGATCTTGATCAACTGGGCCAGTGGGCTGAAGAATGGCAGATAGAGTTTAATTTAGATAAATGCAAAGTTTTTGGTGGGTCACACCAAGACAGGACATACAGTCAATGGTAGGGCTCTAGGGAGTTTTATTGAACAAAGAGATTTAGGGGTACTAGTTCATAGCTCTTTGAAAGTGGAGTCACGGGTAGACAAGGTGAAGAAGGCTTTTAGCAAGTTTGCTTTCATCATTCAGAGCATTAAGGATAGGAGTGGGGGCGTCTTGTTGCAGCTGTACAAGATGTTGGTGAGGCCATACTTAGAGTATTGCGTACAGTTCTGTTCGCCCTATGATAGAAAGGATATTATTAAACTAGAAAGAGTGCAGAGAAGGTTTACTAGGATGCTACAAAAACAGAAGTTGTTGGAAATGCTCAGCAGTTCTGACAGCATCTGTGAAGAGAAATCAGATTTAACGTTTCGGGTCCGGTGACCCTTCCTCAGAACTTCTGAGGAAGGATTGCCAGATCCGAAACATTAACTCTGATTTCTCTTCACAGATGCTGCCAGGCCTGCTGAGCTTTTCCAGCAAATTCTTTTTTTGTTTCTGATTTACAGCGTCCGCGGTTCTTTTGGTTGTTTTTTTTTAAATTAGGATGCTACCTGGACTGGAAGGTTTGATTTATAAGGAGAAGTTGGATAAAAGAGAGATTGGATAGGCTGGGACATTTTTTTTCCCTGGAGCATAGGAGTCTGAGGGGTGACCTTTATAGACATAGAGAAGGTAGATTCCCAACAGCTTCTCCCCATGGTAGGGGAATCTAAAAGTAGAGGGTGTAGGTTTACAGTGAGAGGAGAGAAATACAAAAGGGTCCAGAGGGACAATTATTTCACACAGAGGGTGGTGAGTGTCTGGAATGGGCTGACAAAGGTCGTGGTGGAGGCGAGTACAATTTCGTCATTTAAGAAACATTTAGACAGGTACATGGATTGGATAGGTATAGAGGGATATGGATCAAATGATGGCAAATGGACATAGTGTAATTGTGAAAACTGGGCGGCATGGGCAAGATGGGTTGAAGGGTCTGTTTCCCTGCTGTAAAGCTCTACGACTCTTTTGGAGCAACAAGAATTACAGCCAATCGGAGAACAGACTGTTCTAGACCTGACAATGTACAATGAGACAGGTTTAAGTTGTCATAGTCCCAGAGGACTGCTCTCTCATTAGGAAGAGATGACTGGGTGGTGAGTTAAATCTGAGGATGACCACGCCTCAGGTGAGGAACAGGGTTGAGAAGGTAGGATTTTCATGGAGACCTCAGCTAGCATAGGAACTCAACCTGCACTCTTGGTGTCACTCTGTATTGCAAGCCAGCTGTCCAGCCAACAGAACTAACCATAGAACACCACAGACATGTAGATTCACACAGACACAAATGCGCATACACACAAAAATAGACAGGCAGACACAAACATACTGACATAGAAAATAGGAGCAGGAATAGGCCTGCTCCACCATTTAATATAATCATAGCTGATCATCCAACTCAGTACTCTGTTCCCTCTTTCTCCCCATTTGATCCCTTTAGCCCTAAGAGCTGTACCTAACTCCTTTTTGAAAACATTCAATATTTTAGTCTCAATTACTTTCTGTGGAAAAGAATTCCACAGGCTTACCTCTCTCTGGGTGAAGGAGTTTCTCCTCATTTCAATCTGAAATGCCCTACCCTATATTCTTAAACTGTGGCCCTGAGATACAGACTGTTACAGGCAAACTCATTTTTTTCAAACACGTGGCAAACTGGTTATCAACTAAGCTGCTATATGAATGAAACTATATTGCTGTTGATCCCAAACATGCACAGATTCATAGACAGGGCAACGATAAACTTGCTGCAGCTCTGCAGAGCTAATATGAATGGGAAAACTGGGCAAATGCTGTGGATGCAGAGTTCAAACTGAAAACGTAGAATGAGATGAACTTCTCATAGTTCCTTTGGTTTCTTGGTGATGAGCTTGTCAATTGCAGATTTCTGATCTGAAAGCAGATTTCAGATTTAGGTGAGAAATAGTTAGGAGTCTTGATATTTGGAATGACATAAAGTATTTTTTTCTGAGTACATCATACATATATCGAAAGTGCAGCTTTCAGCTTCAAACTCTGCCTCTTACAGACTGAAATAGTATTGCTCTCTTGCAAACTTTTCTAGTGACAGTCCGTAGCTTCTAGGTATGCACTGGAAAAAAACACCCACTATCTCAGGTCAAATTCAACCCGGCCAGTTACCACCCAGTTAGTCTACTCCTGATCATCAGTAAAGTGATGGAAGATGTCAACAACAGTGCTATCATGCAGCACCTGCTCAGTGATGCCCAGTTCGGAATCTGCTAGGGCCACTCTTGAAGGTTCTGCATGATAGACTGGTTAGTAAGGTTAGATCACATGTGTTACAGGGGGAGTTAGTCAATTCAATATAAAATTAGCTTGAAGGTAGAAGGGAGAGGGTGGTGGTAGAGGGTTGATTTTTTTGACTGGAGGCCTATGACCACCAGTATATCATATGGATCGGTGCTGGGTCCACAGCTTTTTGTCAGTTATTTAAATGAGTTGGATATGAATATAGGAGGTAGGTTCATAAGTTTGCAGATGACACCAAAATTCATGGTTTTGTGGACAATGAAGCAGGTTATCTTGGAGTGTAAGGAGACATTGATCAGATGGGCTGATGGTCATAGAGATGTACAACATGGAAACAGACCTTTTGGTCCAACTTGTCTATGATGATCAGATATACCGAATTAATCTAGTCCCACTTGCCAGCATTTGGCCTACATTTCTCTAAACGCCTTCTACTTATGTACCCATCCAGATTCACTTTAAATATTGAAATTGTATCAGCCTCCACCACTTCCTCTGGAAGCTCATTCCATATACACACCACCCTCTGTAGGAAAAAGTTGTCCCTTATATCTTTCCCCACTCATCTTAAATCTATGCTCTCTAGTTTTGGACCCCTACCCTGGCAGATGGTATTTAATTTAGATAAATGTGAGGCATTATATTTTGATAAGGCAGGCCAGGGCAACACTTATATACTTAACGGTAGGGCCTGGGGGATTGTTGCCAAACAAAGAGACTAGGGGTGCAGGTTCACAGTTCCTTGAATGTGGCATCAAAGTTAGACAGGGTAGTGAAGAAGGTGTTTGGCACGCTTGCCTTCATTGGTGAATGCATTGAGAATAGGAGTTGGGACATCACGTTGTGCCTGTACAGGACATTGGTGAGGCCACTTTTAAAATATTGCATTCAATTCTGGGTCCCCTGGTATAGGAAAGAGTTGTTCAAATTCAAAGGGTTCAGAAAAGATTTATAAGATGGTTCCAGGATTGGAGAGTTTGAGCTATAGGGACAGACTGAATAGGTTGGGGCTATTTTCCCTAGAGCATTGGAGACTGAGGGATGCCCTTATAGAGGTTTATAAAATCATGAGGAGCATGGAAAGGGTAAACAGACAAGGTCTTTTCCCCAGGGTGTGGGAGTCCGCAACTAGAGGGCGTATGTTTAAGGTGAGAGAGGAAAGATTTAAAAGGGACCTAAGGGGTAACTTTTTCACAGAGTTACTGAATCTCCCACCATCAACATCCTGAGGGGTTACCATTGACCAGAAACTCAGTTGGACTTACCACATAAAAACAGTGGCTACAAGAGCAGGTCAGAGGCTAGGAATACTGCAACGAGAAACTCACCTCCTGACTCCTCAAAGCCTGTGCACCATCTACAAGGCACAAGTCAGGAGTGTGATGGAATACTCCCCACTTGCCTGAATGGGTGCAGCTCCAACAACACTGACAAAGTTTGACACCATCCAGGACAAAGCAGCCTGCTTGATTGGCACTACATCCACAAGCATCCATTCCGTCCACCACTGAAGCTCAGTAGCAGCAGTGTGTACCATCTACAAGATGCCCTGCAAAAATTCACCAAAGATCCTCAGACAGCGCCTTCCAAACCTACAACTACTCCCATCCACAAGGACAAAGGCAGCAGATACATGGGAACACCACCACCTGCAAGTTCCCCTCCAAGCCATTCACCATCCTGACTTGGAAATATATGGCCATTGCTTCAGTGTCGCTGGGTAAAAATCCTGGAATTCCCTCCTTAAGTGTATTGTGGGTCAACCTACAACAAGTGGTTTGTAGTAGTTCAAGAAGGCAGTTCACCACCACTTTCTCAAGGGCAACTCGGAACGGGCAATAAATGCTGACCCAGCTAACAACACCTACATCCCACAGGTGAATAAAACAAACAATTAAAGCAATAAAACCCCACGCTTATGTTGCATAAAAGTTTGGTAGGCATTGTTTGTAAACAACAAAATCACCATAATCTCTTTTAATCTTTTGACTGTGCAGCTCCACACAATAAATGTTTTGCAACACAATGATCTCCAAAAGTCCATTCTCCTGTTTGCTTAATTCATAAAGATATGTATTCCCAACAATTCAGAAGATAAAATGAATGCGCTGCCAGATGGAGTATAATATGGAAAATGTGAACTTTTTCCATTTTGTTCAGAAGAATAAAAAACAAAGCATTGTGCAGATGGAGATAAATTGCAGAAGTCTACTGTACAGAGAGTTCTGAGTGTTCTATTACATGAATGTTGAAATATTAGTATACAGGTACAGCAGTGATTATGTGGATGAATGGAATGCTGTTTATCACAAGCAGAATGGAATATAAAAGTAGGGACTTTTGCTACAGATGGTGAAACCACATCTAGAATAAGAATAGTAAGTTTTTCTGAACTTCAGCCATAGCATCTGTGGAGAGAGGAACAGAGTTAACAATTCTAATATGACTCCTCTTCAGAATAGAAGAGAGGTAAAACTGTGCTGGTCTTAATTCCTGTTAAAACATGAGGAGGGCAAATGGAACCAAAGGAAGGTCAGGCAAAGCCAAAGGGCGCGGAAGGTTAGAGATCAAAGCTGTCGTGGAACAAAAGACAATGTGAGTGATAATGGTTGCAGTGAAGGAATTAAACATTGGTCCACAGTAAATGTTAATAGCAGAGTAAAAGACAGTTCTCTCTGAAAACAAAAACGTGAAAACAAGATACAGACACCAAGGATGCAAAAATAACAAAATGACAGACAGTGTACATGGCCTTTCGTTGCTGAACTCAATGTTGAATCCAAAAGGTGGTAAAATATCTAAAGTGAAAATGTGGTGCTGTTCCTCCAACTTGCATTGGGCTTGACTGGATCACTGCAGTGATCAAATTAAATGAAAGCATGAGAACAGGATGGTATTCTGAGATGGCCAGTGACCAGATTCATTGTTGTGGACTGAAAGAAGGTGTTCTGCAAATTGGACTCCCAGTCTGTGTTCTGTGTTTCACCTCTCTATAGAAGAGACCGGACCATGAGCAGCAATTACGTAGACTAGAGTGAAAGAAATATAAATCAATCCCTGCTTCATTTGAAAAGAGTGTGTGGGGCTTTGGACAGTGAGGAAGGGGGATAAAAAATGTGTTATACCTTCTGAAATTGTGTAGGAAGATATAATAAAAACTGAAAGAACAGCGGATGCTGTAAATCTGAAACAAAAACAGAAATTGCTGGAAAAGCTCAGTAGATCTGGCAGCATCTGCAGAGAGAAAGCAGAGTCAATGTTTTGGGTGGAGTGACCCTTCCTCAGAATGACGTAATGGTTGGAGTGATAGAGAAGTGGAGCACGGTGCTGTACAGGGAACAGTTCTTCTGGAATTTTGACAGGTGTGGGAAGGGTAAGATATGTTTGGTGGTGGCATCATGCTGGAGATGGTGGAAATGCCAGACAAAGATCTTTGAATACTGAGCTTGGTAGAATGGAAAGTGAGGAAAAGGTGAACCCTATTGCGGTCCTGGGAGGTACAGGAAGGGGTGAAGGCAGAAATACAGGAAAACGAGATGGACAAGCCTGAGGGGCTGGACGACCACATCTGGAGAACAGTGTACAGTTTTGGATTCTTTATTGAAGAAAAGATATAACCGCATTAGAACTAATTGGAGTTAGAGAAATGATCAGCTGTGATCTCATTGAGTGATAGAAAAGGTTGGAGGGACTAAATGGTGACCTGCTGTTCCTGTATTCTTATGTCGCTAGGTTCCTATTTGCCAATAGCGGTGTTTTGCACTGAGAGGAGGTCAGAGTTTGTCTCAGAATTCGTTCTGAACAGGGTATAGATGTGGACGGCGTATAGATGTAGACTGTATTTAGGTTTGGGCAGTGTTTAGATTGTACAGAGTAAGGCTGTCGAAGGTGACATCGTGACTACAAACCTGCCTAATGCAATGATAAAAACCGAAAGAACTGCGGATGCTGGAATTCAGAAACAAGAACTGAAATTGCTGGAAAAGCTCAGCAGATCTGGCAGCATCTGTATTGTTCTGAGGAAAGGTTACTAAGGTTAATTATGCTTCCTCTTCACACATGCTGCCAGACCTGCTGAGCTTTTCCAGTAATTTCTATTGTTAATGCAATGATGATCTGTTTCATGTCAATTCAAAAGTCGGGCCATCTGTCCCGAGTTAAAGCCCAAGCTTTGCAGTTACCCTGTAATTTGCTGCATCTCCATTCATTTCAGGCTCACTGTTAATGGACTATGCGTCAGTTCTATTAAGGGAGCTATTCCCAAGTGAAACAGCAAGTTCCATTTCAATGCAATACAGTATTCCACGTAGAGATTGCCAGAGAAATCATTGTACAATATCTCTATCCCTGATCCCAAACTCGTACTGTCCAGAGCAAAGGCTCGAAATTTCACAAATGGAGGGCTGCAGAGTTAGCGTGTTTGATATCAGCCAAGATTTTGCCAGGTGATTAAACACATTGTATGGGTATCTTGTCAATGTTTGAATTGGATTCTAACCAGTGTTATTCCTGGTTCCAGATTAATGCTGTACCTACATTGTAACTGCAGCACTGGTGCACTGCTCAGCAGGGAAATGTGTAATGGTGGTGGGTGTGCACTGGACATTTCAGAGGCTGTCATTTATAAATTTGCAAACTAATGATGAATAATTTCTGCTTTCCACATCCTGCATACTTTCTGTCCCTCTCACAGAATTCTGTGTAAACAGAATCAGGAGGAGGCCATTCAGCCCATGGTGTTGTGTGCTGGCTCTTTGGCAGAGCCATCCAATCAGCTGATTGATTCTTTTATTCTGAATTTTTCGAATTTATTCGTTGTTCAATTCTGCAACTGTAACCCGGTGAATTTGCCGCCAATAGATACCATTATTATGGGATAGCAGTGAAGGAGAGTTCGCCCTATTACGATGTGATGTATTCCAAAAAAGGAGCAGCTTGGGTAAACGAAACAGGGAAGAAAGAAGTGGCAAAGCAGACGGTGGCGTATTCACCACGATCCAAGCTGGGTACCTTGCTGCCAGAGTTTCCAAATGTCAAAGATCTAAATCTGCCAGCAAGCCTCTCGGAGGAGAAGGTAAACACACAATGAGTGACTGATCCATTATCTGTGCTGTTTCACGCCAGTGCACAAATTAAATGTAGATCATCCTGTCTCCCAGATAAAATGAACGGATTTAAAAAAAAAACCATGTAGCCTCTTTACAAAAGTGCAGTTTAGCTTTTAATGAGAATTCAGCATTTACCCGCTGCCATCCATCCAAAGCAAAGTGTGGAAGAAGTGGAAATATTAAATGTAGGTACAGCATGTGTTTGTTGCTGTATGTGAGCCACTTCCCATTGCACTCCATCCCATATTACCGGCACATCTTCCATTCCTTTGCTCTCACCATCTGTTGTCTAGCTTCCCTTAAACACATCTGCGCTATTCATCTCAACAACTCCATGTGGCAGCAAGTTCCACATTCTAACCATGTAGCTGTTCTATGGCTTGTTGTATATCAGTGCAGATATAACACAGATTTCTGCTTGTGTAAGGTTTTGTTTGCAGTGCTTTTAAATGTCTGTTCCATGTGTTAGTTCTGATTTTCTCTTTCTTCGTCATCATTGTTTACTTTTCCTTGAATCCATACCCCAGCTTAACCAATCGAGCACTGTGAACATCAACTGTAAAGAGCCTCACCTAATCAAACACAGAATAACTGAACACTGGACTATCTTCTATTTATTGCTCCTAATTTAGGGCAACAAGTAATCATTGTTTTGCATTAATGATTTATGTTCTGTTCCAAGTGCTGATGCACTAGAATGATTAGATAGGGTGCAGTATAGTTCTGATAAAGAAATGTCTTCGAAAAGGAGCAAGAATTTAGATTGAGTTCTTGGAAAGAAGGCTAAGTTAGGCCATGTGTGAAGAATGCAAATCACTCAATTACCTTTCAATGACTCACCACATAGAGCTACATGGATTGAGAGGCTGAGGAGATGCACTAGTGCAGACCATGTCAGAGTGACTGGTCACAGAAAGTGATACACACTGGCCTGACTGGTGCTGAACCACCAAGAATGGAGGAAATCCCTTCTTCGTCACTGCTGAGCTGGCGGATGGGCATTTAGACATTGTGAGGGATGTGATTCCTGCTTCCTGAAGAATTCCCATCTGCATGCCACAGTGAATGAAACAGGGCATTCTCAGTTCCCAACTCCACTCAGTAGTTCATCTCCTCTCACATTCCCAACACCTCTTCACTTGTTTAACTCTTATTTCTGTGCTGGTCAATGATAAGAAGGCTTCAGAATGAGTTCACCTTATTGACCATGAGGGATGATGTCAGGAGATCATCTGACTTGTGAACTCATCAGCAAAGTTTCAGCAAAGCAGTCTGCAGGGCCAATCAAACAATTAAAAATTGGTCATGGATTTTTAGAGTGAGTATTGGTGGGTTTCTCCATGAAGAGTTAACTATAAAAGTATCAATCTTTGGCAATATGAAAGTCCCCAGGCAAGGCTCCTCAAATGATCATGGTTGCAGATGGCATTGTTCAAATTGTCAACCTCCCAGGAGAATAGGGATGGCGTGGCTCTGCCTCTTTATTCACCCACCCACTTGGTTAGTTGCAATAGTATCCCCTCCCTTTTGGATTGCTTGCGCCCAGATCTTAATGATCCAATTTAACTAGGTTTTCGTAAGTTAACAAAAAGTGACTTTATTGGTTACTGAACATGTGACATAATAAAAGAACACACGTGAGAAGTGAGTCCAAAAAAAATAAAGTTAAAATATATATGGATCAGTCACTAGGTCTCTCATGAAGAGCAAATAGTTTAACATTGACAGGCAAGCAGTTCATTCCAAAATTCTTGGCTTTGAAGGTTAGCTGAGTTTTCTTTCTTGTTTCTTTTGACTGTCTTGCTGCTTCAGAGTGAGAAAATGTTTTACCCACAATGCAGGGTGACTAGTGAATGGTTCTTTGATTTTGATTTTTACAGCACACAACGGTAAAACCCAAGCTAGCCGACAAGTACCTCAGCACACTAGCAAACAGAGATAACAAGGTGTAGACCTGGATGAACATAGCAGGCCAAGCAGCATCAGAGGAGCAGGAAGGCTGACGTTTCGGGCCTAGACCCTTCTTCAGAAAGGGTCTAGGCCTGAAACGTCAGCCT
>NC_063349.1:44964793-44982474 GCF_021869965.1 Rhincodon typus | reverse complement strand
TCTACACCTTGTTATCTCAGATTCTCCAGCATCTGCAGTTCCTACTATCTCTGAAACACTAGCACATAGGTGAGGGTTGATCTTATGTATACTTAAAAGGGTAAAATATGTCCCTCACCATATTCTCAGTCTAAGATACTCACAGGAGAATACAGATCAGTTTGTATTACATTTCTTCCACTTGAAATTTACCTGACACCTTCAGGTGTAGCATTCCAGGCTTCCTTTCAGAAATTCATTGAATTAACATCAACAGTCATCTTTTGGTTACATCTCCTGTTTATGGAAAAGGATCATTTGTTGCAATTAAAAGTTCAATATGCCCATAGGTGATCCAGGTTTATGATCTGTGGCCATGGTGATATGTATTTAATTAATATATCATATTTATTTCAATATATTTACATACTTTAGATACCACAATACATGTGAATCAACAACAGCAGTCATTCTACAGCTTAGTTTGAATTTCTCGCCTTCAAGTATAGGTTATGACCTCTAGATCCACTGTTCTGAACAAGGTAAACCAGCTTGTAATATCCAGGCCTTTACAATTAAAAGCAGTAGTTGTGTCACATCATAATCTTCTCTTTTCCAGTGAGAATATGCTCAGTTTGCTTATTTGTTCCTCATCATCTAATGCTTCCATCCCCTCAACTGTTTGGTTGTTCTCTACATCCTTTCAATAATCTTGTTATCCTTTTTGTACTGCAGTGACCAGAACTGTATATTGACTGGGTTGCCCCAGTGTTTATTAAGTGGCATGTTTACCCCACTATTTTGGCTTAATGTTGACTATTTAATGCACTCTAATATCTGATTTGCTTCACTCACTGCAACGTTATTTTGCAATAGCCAGTCAGAATGACTAGACCGTCTCTCGTTCGCAATCCACATTATTTTCTCTCCAGTTAAGTAACTGTGCCTTATTAGACATCTTTTGTTTCCATGTAAAATATTTTGCAATATTGAATTTTATCCTGTCTAATTCCTAAATATAATGATCTCCTCTCCTTTGCTCTTGTTCAACTTTAAGGTTCATTTGTACTCTCATGGATATAGGGAGAAACTAGAATGGTTGAGAAAATGGAAGACTAGATTATGAGGAGCAAATGTAAAATCTTCATACTGCAAAGGTGAATGTTGGGCAGTGATTTGATTGCTGTTTTTAGGTTTGTAAAAGGGCTGGAAAATGTTGACTGTAACAAGCTGCTTCGCTTTCTCCAAAATAGCAGATCCATGGGATGTGGCCTGAACTTGAAGGGGAAAACTTCTGTAGAAAGACTCCGAGAAGTGTACTGATGGCACCTAAATTCTTCATGCAATGTCATTCATACAGAGATATTTTTTGCAGATAGAACATAATATGGTATGTGTGGTCTGCCCCCAAGATAGGTCCGTGACTCAGTATCTGCTGATACTTGATTCTGAGCTATTTTCTTGGCAATTTTTGCCAGTAGTTTTTTTTTATCCCTTGGCTTTCACTATCTCAAATTAAGCATGTTGGTGTTCATTCCATATATGTGTGCCAATCCACCGCCAGTACTAAAGAGATTGAAGCATGCAAATTTATTTTTCCATTTCCACTAAGGTGAGTTCATCCTTAAACTCCCCTGCTGCTGTCAGCCATTGCAAAAATTAGAATGAGACAAATTATGCTCTCTATAGCAAAAACAATAATCAAGGTTCCACAAACAATCCATATGTGGGGCTGTTGAAATAGGAGAGTTGGTCAGGGCCCTTGTATCATTTCCAGATCTTTAAAGGTGTTTGGAGATGGTATGACATACCTACATGATCATTGCAGCCTTTGAGTTTACAGTCCAGCTCAGGAACAGCCCTTTCGGCCCATGATGTTGTGTTGAACATGATGCCCAATAAAACTAATCCCTTCTGCCTGCCCTTGGTCCGTATCCCTCCATTCCTTGCATTTTTATGTGCTTGTGTAAAAGTCTTTTAAATACCAATGTCATATCTGCCTCCACCACCCCTAGCAACACGTTCCAGACTCCTACCATTCTCTGTGTAAAAGAAGAACTTGCCCCTCACATTTTTGAACTTTGCCCCTCTCACCTTAAATCCATGCCTCCTTGTATTAGACATTTGAACTCTGGGAAAAAGATTCTGACCGTCACCCCCATCCATGGATCTCATAATTTATAGACATCTATCAAGTCTCCCCTCAGCCTTTGCCACTCCAGGTAAAATAACCCAAGTTTTCCAGCCTCTCTTATAGCTCCTCTAATCCAGGCAGCACTCTGATAAACCTCTTCTGCACTCTCACTAAAGCCTGCAAAATTGAACCCAGACTTTCTGGAGGGACACTGATGATGCGCTGCAAGAATCTTTAATGCCAAAGGGTTGTTTATATCTATCCAAAGAAGTGAAGCATTTGATGGTTCAGTTTCAGATTTGAAAGTGAGCACAGCAGTTCCTTCCATTCTGCACGAGCATAGTCAAACCTGAATCATGGGTTGGAACTTGGTAACTACATCCACTGAGGTTAGGGTGTGATCTAATCATTCATGAGATGATGATCCATGATAATCGTCAGTATCCACAAGATTTTGATGTGAAAATATCCCTTGGAATTGGGAAAAAATCTGAAGAAGGGTCTGGGCCCGAGGCGTCGGCCTTCCTGCTCCTCTGGTGCTGCTTGGCCTGCTGTGTTCATCCAGCTCTACACCTTGTTATCTCAAACAATGAGGTTACATTGGTCTAAGTTTGGTATTTGTGAGTATAACCAGATTTTTCTGCCCTTTTGTTCCTAGGTTTCCACCTTCATTATGATGTATAGAACTCATTGTCAGAGAATCCTAGACACAGTGATCAGGGCAAATTTTGACGAGGTAAGCAATTCTGTTGAGCCAAACCCTTTTCTGGTGGCTACTTGCGGCTAAAACCACACTTCTAAGCTGCTTTCTTTTCCTTTTTCGTGTGAACCAGGTTCAAAGCTTCCTTCTACATTTTTGGCAAGGAATGCCCCCCCACATGCTCCCGGTGCTGGGCTCCTCCACTGTCGTGAACATTGTTGGTGTTTGTGACTCCATATTGTACAAGGCAATCTCCGGAGTTTTGATGCCCACTGTGCTGCAGGCATTACCAGACAGGTTGGTCAAAACATCCCATACCCACAACGGCATTGGATCCCAAATTGCAGACTCCAAATGGGAAAAGTTCAACACTAGCCTGGGTACACAATGGGTATTGGATCAATGGCCCTTTGTACACTCTACCAATCAGGCATTTTTCCTGTTATGCACCAATCCATTTATACCCATCCCTTATTAGCTTCCATTGAAATCAGTTGGCAGGAAAATCAGCATCTAATCACTGTCACTGCAATATGGCTGGGTCAAAATCCTGGAATTCACTTCCTAACAGCGTTGAGGATGATTCTACGTCCTAAGGACTGCAACAGTTCAAGGAGATGCCTCATCACCATTTTCTCCAGGGCAATTAGGATTGGACAATAAATCCTGGCCTTGCCAATGATGCTCATGTTCTGTGAAACAATAAAGCAAAATCCACTGCCCACCAGTGTTACGGCTGGAATAAAGTTATTTTTGTCCCAATATGTATGACCAGAATTGGGAACAATTTTGGGTAAACTCAAACGGGACTCCAGTTTACGATCATACTTTGAACTTTGTTGGTTTCTTAAGTCACAATTGGGCAAGAAAACATATATACACTTCAGTGATTTAACAAACCCTTTTCTATATACTGCAATGTCATTGTCTGGAAAGTCCATTCCCTCCAACAGACTGTATTGGTCCCAATGGAGGAACATCAATTTTTGTACCTATTGAATCTCAACAAGTGAAGGATGTGCCTCAAGATTAGTTTGTAGTTTCAAGTCCAATCCAGCCTCAAAACAATTACTTACAGATTAAATTCCTTTGTACACCAGTGATGCCTCTAGTGCTCTCCAGTTTTCAAATTTTGCTAAAGATGCAAAATAATTTGCTTAATATTAATTAAATTAATCAATTAATTAATCTACAAGATGCACTGCAATAATTCCCCAAAGCTCTTTAGACAGCATCTTCCAAATCCATGATCTCTCCCAATCAGCAGATACATAGAAACAGCACCACCTGCAAGATCCCCCTCCAAGCCACTGATCATCCTGACTTGGAAATATATTGCTGTTTCTTCATGTCACTAGGTTAAAATCCAGGAACTTACTCCCTAATAGCACTGAGTTTACTAGAGCAAATGGACTGCAGTGGTTCAAGAAAGCAGCTCACCACCACCTTCTCCAGGGCAATTCATCTTATGAAACAAATAAGATGTGTCAATCCCCTGTTCTTCAAAATAATGCCTCTTGAATCAACCTGAGAAAGAAGCTAGGGTCTCAATTTAATGTCTCATTGCAAAGAAGGCATGTGAATGGTATAGCACTCCATTGGTACTGCCTGTCCAACAGTGCATCCCTCCCTTTGTGCTGCCCCTCTGACAGAGCAGCACTCCCTTTGTGCTGCCCCTCCAACAGTTCAGTGCTTCCTCTGTTCTTCTCTGAGTGTGGCACATTCTCAGTACTGTCTCTCTGAGAGTGTTCCCTTGGTAATTCCCCTCCAATGGTGAATGCTCCCTCAGTACTGATCCTGTGATAGTGCTCCCTTGGGAGTATAACTTTGGGAGTATGAACTTAGATTTTGAGTTCAGGTCTCTGGAGCAGAATTCGAGCCTATAGTATCTGGATTCAGAAACGTTGATCAGGAGTTGACACCCCTACAACGGAAATTGTACCTAATTTTATTTCTTTCTAGATGTTTCTGAGTCAAGAGGTCAGTCATTGCAGTGCTTAAACAATTTATGTTGCTCTTCTGGCCACTAGCATCTGATTGTTCCCTTCCTATGTGGAAACACTTCACCACTAGTAAAGTTACTGGCGGTATAACTGAAATTAGGAACTGGCCACATGAGAAATCACAAATGAAAATCTGTCCATTGCCATTAGCATAGCCCAATTTGATAACAGAGTAAAGAGAGCAGAAAATTTAGGAAACACTTTGTAGGTTAGTCAGCAACTGAAAAGAGAAGAGGTGGGTGAACCATTTACCAAGTACATTAATTTGCAATATTGGTAGAAGATGTAAATAATTTGGGTTACACAAGATTCCCAGTTGCAGAAGGCCAGGTCTTTCTGTATGTGATGTTTTAGTACAGGAATTGAATTACTTTCACCTTTGCAAAGAGAAGATAATTGTTCTTTTGTGGGAAAGTGTGACATCTAGAGTGTGATGCATTGTCCCAGTACACTACAAGTGCTGTATGTATGCAAGTTGTTGTTTTTCTGAGGGAATATCCTACAAGATGTGGTTCATTCATTCCCTTTATCTGTCATTTCAGTCTGACACAGGTGATTCGTAAATTCGCTAAACAGCTGGATGAGTGGCTCAAAGTTGCACTTCATGAACTTCCTGAAAATTTAAGAAATATCAAATTCGAATGTAAGTTATAGATTAGTGTAAATATTGCCTGGGATATGCATGTATGATGCACCTAAGAAATGATGTCTGCATGACTTAACTGTGTATCATCTTCATTACAGTGGAATTTGACTGAAGCAAACAGAATACATGATAACTTTATTTTGGTCTTGATTGGCAAGAACTACACTATATACATACATTTTAAAATGCTTATGTGCTGTTGCAATTTGACCCATCCATCTCACTGTGTGGGGACAAACAAGTGCTCTTTGACCTGAAGATTATCAAAAGAATCCTCAAGAAATAAATGAGGAATTGTCTCTTACTGCCCAGACTCTGATACAGGCACATTGGGTGAACCCAAGTTATACTTCTGGCTATATGTTGCTCCCTCTTCATTGACAAGGGAGCTGTGTAGTTATCGGTGGCTCACTGAGTACTGTCCTTGGGTTCCCACTGCACGACTTTAACCTAAAAGTCAAGGCAGAGATTGTGGTGCAGTGCTGAGGGAGAGTTGCCTCTATTTTGGATCAATAAAGCATGGCAATGTTCCAGCCAGTGTTGACTTGCTAACAAATAATTCTCCCTTTTCTTCAGTGGTATATACCTGCCATGCTTACTCAATCTGGCCTATTTGTGACTCTAGGCTCATTGGAACATGGTTGACTCAACTCTTGACTCTGATGGGGATGTGATGCCTAGTGGTATTATCGCTGGACTATTAATCCAGCGATCTAAGTAATGTTCTGGGTTCGATTCTCGCCATGGCAATTCCTTTAGTAAATTTTGAACCCTTGCCCCCACAGCATTCACCTGTCCCTCTGGATCACTAGGCCAGTGATATTAAAGCTACATCACCATCACCCCAGTAATAGTAGTAAACATTTCCCTTGGAATACACGGGGGGGGAGAAATCTTGGAGAATGATTAGAGGCAGTTGCAGACGAGGACAAGCTGCTGAAAGAGGGAGGAAGGAGTGAAAGTCGTGGTGTAGGGATGATGATATTAGACAGATCAATTCAGGCTAATGCTTTCTGAATGTGCGTTCAAATCCTACAACAGATGGTGATATTTGAATAATAAACAAATGCTCATCTACTGTTGACCATTTAACCACTGTTACTATTGTAAAACACACTTGGTTCAGTAATCTACCATCCTTACCTGATCAGGATTACAAGTGACTCCAGACCCACAACAATATGGTTGGCTCCTAACTGCCCTCTGGGAATTCTTAGCCAGTGACATCCACATCCCTCCAACAATTATAGATCGTGGGTAGTCATCAGGAGCTCATGTTGAGGGTGTTTAAAGACAAATTCTGCCAATTTGCCCCAAAAGCAACAGATCAAAGAGTATTGTAGCACCCCAAAGGAAAAGGGCAGGTGAATGTCAGTCAATCAGAATGTGTTAATCTTCCCAAGTAGACAAACAGCAATTTAATCAACTGCTCAAATATAGCTGCATGGTGTGAATGGCTTAAAGACAGCAAATCCATCTTGTCACAGTTAGAACATTCCACAGGATTCTGGTAGTGCTGGCATTGAGTGAACAGGATGATATTTTTAGTTGTCAAATGATGTTGTTTCAAGAGTTTAAATATCCTGGCAGGTAGCAAGAACAGTGATAATTCACCTTGAGGAGGACAGTGACATTCTCAGTTCAATCCTCACAAACAGTCCAGACTCTGAAAACTCCGTCACAGTATGGAAAGAGAGCAGTGTGATTAGAGGGACTGACATTCAGATCTGGACTCTTCTGCTCTGGTGAAGATGTGCTAAGCATTGTTTTTATTCATTTTGTGGATGTGGGCGTTGCTGGCTGGCCAACATTTGTTGCCCTTCAGAAGGTGATAGTGAGCTGCCTTCTTGAACCGCTGTAGTCCTCCTGCTGTGGGTTGACCCACAATGTCATTAGGAAGGGAATTCCAGGATTTTGACCCAGTCACAGTGAAGGAACGGCGATATATTTCCAAGTCAGGATGGTGAGTGGCTTGGAGGGGAACTTGAAGGTGGTGGTGCTCCCATATGTCTGCTGCCCTTGTCCTTCTAGATGGAAGTGGTTGTGGGTTTGAAAGGTGCTGTCTGAGGTCATCTTTGGTGAATTTCTGCAGTGCATCTTGTAGATAGTACACACTGTTGCTATTGAGCATTGGTGGTGGAGGGAGTGGATGCTTGTGGATGTCGTGCCAATTGAGCGGGCTGCTTTGTCCTGGATGATGTAAAGCTTCTTGAGTGTTGTTGGGGCTGCACTCATCCAGGCAAGTGGGGAGTATTCCATCGCACTCCTGACTTGTGCCTTGTAGATGGTGGACAGGCTTTGAGGAGTCAGAAAGTGATTTAAATGCAGCAGTATTCCTAGCCTCTGACCTGCTCTTGTAGCCATTGTGTTTATGTAGTGAGTCCAGTTGAGCTTCTGATCACTGATAACTCCCAGGATGTTGCTAGTGGGGAATTCAGTGATGGTAACACCATTGGATGTCAAGGGTCGGTGGTTAGATTGTCTCTTATTGGTGATGATCATAGTCTGGTATTTGTGTGGCTTGAATGTTACTTGCCAATTGTCAGCCCAAGCCTGGATATTGTCCAGATCTTGTTGCATTTGGAGACGGACTGCTTCAGTGTCTGAGGAGTTGTGAATGGTGCTGAACATTGTGCAATCATCAGTGAACATCCCCAATTCTGACCTTATGATGGAGGGAAGGTCATTGATGATGCAGCTGAAGATGGTTGGGTCTAGGACATTATCCTGAGGAACTCCTGCAGTGATGTCCTGGAGCTGAGATGACTGACATCCAACAACCACGACCATCTTCCTATGTGTCAGGCATGACTCTAACCACTGGATAGTTTGCCCCCTGATACCCATTGATTCCAGTTTTGCTATGACTCCTTGATGCCACACTTGGTCAAATGCAGCCTTGATGTTAAGGGCTGTCACTCTCACCTCCCCTCTGGAATTCAGCTCTTTTGTCCATGTTTGACCCAAGGCTGTAATGAGGTCAGGAGCTGAGTGGCCCTGGCGGAACCCAAACTGGGCGTCACTGAGCAGATACTGCTGAATAGCACTGTTGATGACACCTTCCATCACTTTACTGATGATTGACAGTCCACAGATGATTGGTTGGGTTGGATCTATCCTGCTTTTTGTGTACAGGACATACTTGTGCAATTTTCCACATTACCTGGTAGATACTAGTGTTGTAACTGTACTGGAACAGCTTGGCTAGGGGAGTGCCGCGTTCTGGAGCACAAGTGTTCAGTACTATTGCCAGAATGTTATCAGGGCGTGTAGCCTTTGCAGTATCCAGTGTCTCCAACCATTTCTTGATATCACGTGGAGCGAATTGAATTGGCTGAAGACTGGTACCTGTAATGCTGGGGACCACTGGAGGAGGCCGAGATGGATCATCCACTCGGCACTTCTGGCTGAAGATTGCTGCGAATGCTTCAGCCTTATCTTTTGCACTGATGTACTGGGGTCTTTCATTATTGAGGATGAGTATATTTGTGGAGCCTCCTCCTCCAGTGAGTTGTTTAATCATCCACCACCATTTATGACTGGATGTGGCAGGACTGCGGAGCTTAGATCTGATCTGTTGGCTGTGAGATCACTTAGCTCTGTCTATCACTTGCTGCTTATGCTGTTTGGCGTGCAAGTAGTCCTGTTTGGTGGCTTCACCAGGATAACCCCTCATCTTCAGGTATGCCTGGTACTGCTCCTGGCATGGTTTCCATTTATTCATTCATTCATTCAAATATGATATATCATTGCTGAAGCTCAGGGCTCAAGTTTAATTCCTAGACTTGACATCTACGGAAGGTGTGTTCATAACATGGCCAAACAGATTGAGGGTCAACCTCCAAATCCTCCAATGGCAGCCTGTGTGTATGGGACAGGTTCCAGGTCAACCATACAATGGAGTCCGTACAATCACTGCCTGTAGCTCCAGACAGGCATGGAACTGTGTACGTTTGCATAGCAACTCAGACTGCCTGAATGAACTGTAATTCCACCACCACATTTTCACTAGAGTTCAGGGAGATGTAAGTTTGAAGTTTTTGTCATAAATTCAGTCCAAACAGAAAAATTCAAGTAAAGTGTTTTTAACGGACAGTTTGATCTGCTCCAAGTGTCTGATTGCTCCAGGTTGCTGCTGAGATTACTGAAAAATATTTTTGCCCTGGCTGGGGTAATGTAAGACACAAGGCCACAATCTGATTTGGTGTCATTTCAGACTGAGATGAGGAGAAATTACTTCACACAGAGGGTTGTGATTGTTTGGAATTTTCTACCAAAGAAAGTTGCAAATGTTCCTTGAATACATTCAAGGAAGTGATTGATGGATTTTTGGTTTCCAAGTCAATTAAGGGATACAGAAGTAGTGAGGGCAGTGGGAGTAATGATGCTCATTTAATCAGCTGGTGCAGGTACAATGGCTGAATGACTTCCTTCTGCACCGTAACAGTTCTGTGACCAGTGGGGTAGGAAATAACTTTATTGAATGATAGAACAGGTTTGAAGGGCTGAAAGGCCTACACTTGTTCTGACTGCTCCATACATCTGGAAAAGTGCATTTTGCTGAACCTTCTACTGGACAGTGGAGGCACAAATATCAAATTTTAAAACATTCAAAATTATTTTTCCACAAATAGCTCGGAAATGGAGATTAACTTCTGAAATTCCTTTTTAGGTGAGGTGGATGATTGTGGTGTAATAGTTATGTCTCTGGTTTATGAATCAAGACCAAAGCTAATGTTCTTAGGACATGGGTTCAAGACCCAACATAACAACTGATGGGAAATAATGAATATGGAATGTTAAACCAAAATCATCACAACTTGTTGAAAAACACTATTTGGTTCACTAATGTCCTTTAGCAAAGGAAATCTGCCATCCTTGCCTGGTCTGGCCTACATATCACTTCAGAATCATGATGCTGTCTCTTAACTACCCTCTGAAATGGGCTAGTAAGCCACTCAGTGTAAGGCCAATTAGGGATGGACAACAAATGTCAATCTTTCCAGCCACACCCACATCCCATGAAGGAATAATTTTAAACCAAAGAAGGTTTCCATATGTTTGTAAAACAAATGGCATTAGGACTAAACATAGTCAGTAGCCAAAATGGTTTCTTTTCTCCACAAGAATTTGTTGGTAATACTTCACAGGCCCTGAAGCCTGATTTGTCTATGGAAGCTGAGAGGAGTTTTGAAACTGGAGGCTGAGAGGGGTGGAATGACCATGAAAGGTGAAGCAGGGGTCACGGGGTCAGGGGACAAAATTGCTGAAGGATAACTGGAAGAAATACATTGAGACTTTAATTCACTTAAAATCTATTAACCTAAGCAGAGTTTAAATTGAGGCCATAATGTGGGAAAATGTACATATTTGTAATTTTATATTGTCAAGCAAAGAAAAATTACTGCACTGATTGAACTAAGTCAGAAAATATGAATGAGGTTGAAGGGATTGTCAACATCCTAGAAACCTGTCTGATTCTCAATCTATTGAAATTAATGGGATAAATATTAGTTGTTTCTATGAAGGGTGAGTGATCAACTGGTCACCATGTTTACTGGGTAGTGGGATTGAAAATTAGTGGTGATTCTGGTTGTAACTAATGATCACCTACGTTGAAATAATGCAGATTATTGATTTGTAATGTGCCCCTTCTGAACTAGTGAAAAACACAAGAATAGTGGGCAGAGGTAGGCCATTCACCTCCTCAAGTCCTCTTTGCTGTTCGATTATACTGTGCCTGATCTGATTGTGGCCTTAGCTCCACTTTTTCTGTCAGCAGCACAAACCCCTCCCACCCCTTCACTGTACTTTCCTGTCATTCCCCTTTGAGTCCCTTGACCATCAAAAATCTATTTGAACCTTGAATAAATTCAAGGACCCATTTCCCCCTGCTTTCATGAGAGGAGAATTCCACAGGTTAATAATCCTCTGAGAGAAAAGATTTCTCCTCATCTCCGTTTTAAATGGGAGACTCCTAACTCTTAAACTACTTCCACTAGTTCTAAACCCCGCCCCTTCAAAGGGAAACATCATTTCAGCACCCACCCTTGTCAAGTCTGCTCAGGATGTTATATGTTTCAATAAGATCTCCTCTCATTCATCTAAACTCCAGTGGATGCAGGCTCTATCTGCTAAATCTTTCCAGGTAAACTAATCCTTCCTTCCCAAGAGTCAGTCAAGTGAATATTCTATGAACTGCCTTTAATTCCACTATATTCTTAAGCAAGGTATCCAGAACTGTACACAGTACTCCAGCTGAGGTCCTAACAAGGCCCTGCATGGTTTTATTCATAAAGAAGATGAGGGTGTCATTGGCTAAGCCAGTTTTTATTCCCAACAGTAATTACCAAGAGGGCAGTTAAGAGTGAACCATATTGCTGTGAATCTAGAGTCACATATAGGCCAGACTAGGTAAGGATTTCCTTCCCTAAAGGATGTTAATGAACCAGATGGGTTTTTATGACAATAGACAGTGGTTACATGGTCATCATGAGACTAGATATTTTATGAATTAAAACTTCATCCATGCCCCTAGAACATTAGACTGGAATTCTTGGTTGATTTTGGGCCACTGCCTCCATTTGCAGCAGATATTTACTTTTATGCTTGATTCCCTTAGCAAAAAATTCCAAGATTCCACTTACCTCATGTGTACTAGCTTTTTGTGATTCACACATTCTGTACCTTGGAGTTCTGCAATCTCTCTCTATTCACATACTATACTGCTTAGTATTTAACATGTAAACCTAGGTCACGTTTGGTAAAACAGAAGAGGTGAAGTCTGAAAAGGGTAAAAGTGCCCTATTTCTCTTAGCCCTGGGTGACACTGTTGGGTATGTATCAGTGCTGGGTGATCACTGGAGGCAAATTGATCATTTTAGTTTGCTGCATATTTAGAGGCTGGTAACTAAGGAGCTATTTTGAGATGTTTCAGCACGTGTAGGTCAGAAGGAATGACAAATAGTTTGATCCATTGAAATTTTACATGCTTTAATTTGTCAGTTATCTGAAAACTTTTCTTGTTCTCCTTTTAGTGGCAAGAAGATTTTCGCAGGTTCTCAGACGTCAGACCTCATTAAATCACCTCTGTCAGGTAAATCGATCAGTTGGGTAATGAGTGCACCTTGACACTTCACATGACTGGCTGAACCGCTGTCCATTTCCAACATTTCTCATTTTTAACATTGAATTCTTTTAGTATTAGTAATTAAGACATTTTCAAATGAACAATTTTATTGCAGGTTGTGTAGGGCATTTTAGGTTACATCAGGTGTAACTCATCCACTCATACGGTCTCTCATCAACAATCTATATCCTTGACAAATCTTTATTGAAAATTCTATACCCAGCCCCCGCCAGTGTGTCAGATTTTTTGTAAGATATTTCACATTTATTTCGATGTGGGCATTGCTGGCAATGCCAGTGTTATTGCTCATTCCCGGTTGCCCTTGACAACATGCCCTTGCAGGATCACTTTAGAAGATAATTCAGATTCAACCACACGGGTGCAGATTTGAAACCAAATATACATCCACACTGCCCAACAAGGGCACATTTCCTTCCCTAAAGGATACTCATGAGCCCATTGGGATTTTACAATCTTCCGATAGCTTCAAGATCACTCTAACTGACAGCAGCTTCCCATTTCCAGATTTTAAAAAAAATTTCAATTGAAACTCATGAGGGGACTCAAACCCAGTTCTCTGGATTATTGTTCCAGGCCTCTACATTACCCTTCAGTAACACAGCCGCTCCACTTCTCTCTGTGGCTATGCCGTATCATACCTTTGCACCATGCTCCAGCTCGTAAGTACTGCCACACATGCTCCACTTTCCCACCCTGGTCGCCTTTGCATCCAACCCTTTCTTCAGTCTGTGCATTGTTGCACAGATTTTAGCTATTTTGGCTCTAGACTTAAAGAATGTCCTCGCTTTCCTCGTCCATCTTTACTAACTTCCTTGCTTCCTTGAAGACCCTCCTCACAATCTTCATTTTGGTTGCAGAAAACTTCCCCAGAGGTACATAGATTGTACAGCATAGCAACATTCCATTTGGACCAATCCATCTAGGTACCCTTTCCACCCGTGTCATTCGCACCGTAGCAGCATATCCTCCTGTACCTTTCTCACTCATATGTACTTAATGGGAAACTACATCTGCCTCATTTGCCTCTGTCACTTTCTGTGGTATCGAATTTGTAAGTAAAGTCACCATAGTGTTACAGGACCATAGGGCTACTCTCTCTCTTTCGTTAGAGAGACGACTGGTGATGATTTAACTTGAGGGTCACCTTGGGTGAGGGGAGAGTTTAGAAGGACAGCCCTTCATGGTAAGTTCAGCTGGTGCAGGAATTGAACCTATGCTGTTGGCATCGCTCTGCGTGGCAAACCAGCCATTCACATTGCACCAAAGAAGTTTGTCCTGATTCTCATATTAAATGTACTAGTGACTACCTTACATTTATAGCCTCTAGTTTCGGAGACCACAACCTCAAAAAAAAAGAAACATTTTCTCCATGTCAACCACACCAGGTTCTTTCATAATTTTAAAGTTTTAGTTTGCCAGAAGACAGAGAGCCAACCTGTTTAATCAGTTCCACACCATTGTTCAAAGCCTTGGCCTGGCTCTGTAAATCACTTTTGAACTGTCTAAAATGTTAAAAATACTCTCAACAGGAAAACTGCATATTATCGGACATGGCGTGCTGTCTCGATATTTATATCTGTTTTAGAATTCATTTTAAAAACATGAGATGATCTCAAGAATTTAAGAAAGCCAGTTGATCAAAACAAACCCAGAAGAAAAGTGATATAAAGAGAGTAAGTAGAGTTATAGAGTTTAAAAAGATGGTTTAGTGTAAATTGAAAAACAGTCCTATTAAAAATGAGTTAAAATATCCACACAGCAATGAGAACAATGCAATAAAACAGAAAGCTGAAGGCAGTTATGCATTGGGAGGAACCATTGTATGGTTGTATTAAGACATGAACACACAAAAAAATTAGAGTTGGGAATTAAAATTGGAGAATTTAATATATATTTAGAACATAGAGAGAAGGTTAGAAGGGAGGGTATGTGGCTGTACTTATTAGGACTAATAAGACAGTAGAAAAAGTGACACAGCTATCAGTAACACAACACAGAATACATACAGATGTTTGTCTCATATCTTCACATGCATCTCTTTTCTGGGGAAGTGCTGGAAGGATAAGCAGGCAGATTGTCAACCTGTCGAACTGTGTCATGTACATGCCTTTCATGGCTAACATGCGTGACTACCCAAGACCCTCTGACTCAGCTGTAGGGCTGTTTCCTGGTGATCCTCAAGGCTTCCAGGAATTGAGGTAACAGGTAGTCTCTGTGGCGCAATTGGTTGGTGCATTTGGCTGTTAACCAAAAGGTTGGTAGTTTGAGCCCACCCAGGGATGGGTCATTGTTTAGGGTGGCACGGTGGCTCAGTGGTTAGCACTGCTGCCTCACAGTGCCAGGGACCTGGGTTTGATTCCAGCCTTGGGCAACTGGCTGTGTGGAGTTTGCACGTTCTCCCCTTGTCTGTGTGGGTTTCTGCCGGGTGCTCCAGTTTCCTCCCACAGTCCAAAGATGTGCAGGCTAGGTGGATTGGCCATGCTAAACTGCCCATTGTGTCCAGAGATGTGCAGGCTAGGTGGATTAGCCATGCTAAACTGCCCATTGTGTCCAGAGATGTGCAGGCTAGGTGATTAGCCATGGGAAATGTACTGTTACAGGGATGGTTTGGGGGTGGGTCTGGGTCTGCTGTTTGGAGGGTCAATGTGGACTCATTGGGCTGAATGACCTGTTTCCACACTGTAGGGATTCTATGATAGTATGAATATATAGAATCTATAGACCACTGAATAGTGAAAGCGGGTGGAGAAAGACAGATGCAGGTAGGGAATTCAATAAAAAAAAGGAATAATAATCAAGGGGGAGGGTTAGGAGAATTTCAACTAACTTGATATTATTTGGACAGGAGAGATATGTAGAAGGGATGATACAATTGAGTGTCTACTGTGTGTAGGAGACTCCTTTCTAACCCAATATATAAAAAAAATTGTAAGGAGTGAAATGACATTGCATCTGGTCATGGAAAATGAGCCAAAGCAGAAAAGGAAACTAAATACTCTGGAACATCTATGTAGTTGTGACCATGCTATAATATATTTTAAGGTGATGATGAAAATGGATTAATAAATTGATGAAGATTTATTTTAAGTGGCTGAGAATAGAACTTGAGAAAAGAGAATGGGTAACAATATTGATATATAATGATGTAGCTCAACAGTGGAAAATATTTTCCAACAGTGTTCACAGGGTGAAATAAAATATATTCTGTTAAAAGGAAAGAACAAACTAAATATGAGTAAGACTCCAGAGATGAATAAAGAGATAAAGTAACAAACAAGGATTAGGATATGTACACAGCCAACAGAGTGCAGGATAAGAAGGAGATGAAGAAATAATGAGAGGATTTACAAAGTAATTAGACAAAATGAAATATAAAATTAAATTATAAAAGAACACCAAACAAAATAGTAAAATGTTTTGCGGAATTCAACAGAAATAAAGGAAGCCTGTGATGGGAATAGGACCAAAAAGGGAAAAACAGGATAATATTGCAAAAACTAGTGGTGTGCCACAGCGGTCAGTGCTGGGGCCACAATTATTTCTAATATTTATTATTGACTTGTATGACGAAAGTGAGCGTACTATATCCAAGTTTGCAGATGACACAAAATGAGGTGGGAAGGCAAGTGGAGACGATGAGAAAGAGTCAGTAGAGGGATGCAAACAGGTAAGTGAGTGGACAAAAAGGACAGATGGAATCTAAAGTGGGGAAATGTGAGTTTATACACTTTGCCAGGAAGATTAGATAAACTGAATAATATTTAAACGGAGAAAGACTGCAGAAGCTGGAACATTGGGATTTGGAAGTCCTTGTCCATGAATTACAAACCAACTAACATCCAAATTCAGTGAGTAAAAGGAAGGCCCAGGATTGTTGGCATTTTTTTCACGGGGAATGGACTATAAAAGTAGGGACTATCTTATAAGGAGAGGTCTGTATTTGCAGGAATGTAGAAGAATGACAGCTTACTTTATTAAAACATACGGCATTCTCAGGCGGCCTTACAGGGTAGATGCAGGAAGGTTGTTTCCCCATATGGGAGAGTCTATACCAGAGGGCATAGTCTCAGAATAAAGGGTCACAAATCTAAGACAAATGAGGAGGAATTTCTTTTCTCGGAGGGTAGTGACCCTGTGGAATTCTTTACCACAGAGGGCTGTTGAAGCTGCGTCATTAAGTACTTTCAAGACTGGGAGAAACAGATTTCTAATTAGTACGGGGAATCAAGGGTTATGGGGAAAAGGCAAGAAAGTGGAGTCAAGGATTATCAGATCAGCCAGGATCTCATTGAATGATAGAACAGACTCATTTAGCTGAATGGCCAACTTGTACTCCTATGCCTTTTTGTCTCATGGTATTAGAGTTAAAGACAGATGACAGAGTTATCAATAGAAGTAATAAAATAATTATCTGCTGGGGAAATGGACAGGTTGACGCATCATTGAATGTGAGATTAGCAATGAGAAAAGGGCATTTAAAATAAGAGGGAAACAGGGAATTAAATAAACTCAGGATGAAACCCCTGGGGCCAGATGAATTGCATCCATGTATTTTGAAAGAATCTAGAGAGGAGATAGCAGAGATCTTACAACACATCTTTAATAATTCATTAGTGGAAGGTGTACTGTTAGCAGACTGGTGGATCGCTAATATAGTTCCTGTATTTAAGAATGGGAAAGAACATGTCCAGAGAATTATAGCTTATCATCATTGATAGAAAAAGAAATGAAATTCTTATTAAATGAGAAAAGAACATCCAGAAACAAAAATATAATCGTGAATAATCAGCATAGATTTGGAAAGGAGAAATCTTGGTTGACCAACCTTACTGAATTTATTAAGTGTTAACAGAGACAGTCAACAATAGTAAATTAATCAATATAAATTATTTGGATTTTCAACAGGCCTTCTAGAACGTGACTCATCATAAACAAATGACAAAGGTTTGGGAATGTCAATTGAGTGGATACCTATCAGAATAGATTGCTAGCTGGCTTCAATGCAGAAAACAGATAGTGAGAGTAATGGAGGTAGTAGGAAATGCCGATGCTGGAGAATCTGAGATAAC
>NC_063349.1:44883880-44959793 GCF_021869965.1 Rhincodon typus | reverse complement strand
ACCCTTCTTCAGAAAATCATTTTCTGAAGAAGGGTCTAGGCCCGAAACGTCAGCCTTCCTGCTCCTCTGATGCTGCTTGTCCTGCTGTGTTCATCCAGCTCTACACCTTGTTATCTCAGATTCTCCAGCATCTGCAGTTCCTTCTATCTCTGAAACAATTTTAACCCCACTGCGAAGCCAGGTTTTCTGAAGAAGGGTCTAGGCCCAAAACGTCAGCCTTCCTGCTCCTCTGATGCTGCTTGGCCTGCTGTGTTCATCCAGCTCTACACCTTGTTATCTCAGATTCTCCAGCATCTGCAGTTCCTACTATCTCTGCCCTTGAACTGATTGGCTGTCTCTAGGCCATCTCAGAGTGCAGTTATAATTGTGGGACCACATTGAAGGCCAGACCAGGGAAGGACAGCAGATTCCCTTCGCTAATGGATGCTGGAGAATCAAATGGGGCAATTAAGGGCGGGGAACAAATGCTGGCCTTGTCGGAGGTGCCTGTTTCCTGTGAAAGAATAAAGAAGACAAAGTGTACATCATTTCATAAGAGAAAGGAGCAGTATTTAATTGTGAGATAATTGAAAAATTCACCATCCTCGAGTCAAAGTGACCAATACTTAGAGATTAGTTTTGAGGAAGGGTCATTGGACCCGAAACATTAACTCTGATCTTTTCTTCACAGATGCTGCCAGACCTGCTGAGCTTTTCCAGCTACTTCTGTTTTTGTTTCTGTAATACTTAGAGACTGTTTATGTTGCAGGTTGCTGCACAGAGGCCTGGGAGTTTGAAGCGACTGGCACGGCAGTTCCTGTTGATGTGGTCCTGCTTTGGGACAAGAGTTATTCGGGACATGACATTGCACAGTGCGCCAAGTTTTGGTAAGTCATCCCTTGTTCAGTTTTGTGTGCACTCGTTGCAGTTACCATAACCGTCTTACAATCACATTCACATAGAAGAGACTGCATCGCAGACCAGAGCTCATTTATAATCCTGCCTTTTATTGTCCTGTTATTCTTCATCCCAGAGAGTAGTGGAGGTTGGGTCATTGAATGCATTCAAGATTTCGTTTGGCAGCTTTTATGGGAGGACAGGTTTGAAAGTGGAAAATGGAACAGAAGGGTAGTGTTGACTGTGAGGAGAACTGAACATAAAAGTCAGAAGGTTAGGCTTCAGTTATACAGGGCATTGCTGAGACATCTTGTCAATCATGTACACTATTAGTCCCCTTATTGAAGGAAGGATGTCATTGGAAGCAGTCAGAATAGATTCACTTGACCAATACATGGAATGGATGAAAGAAACCAACAGAACTGCGGCTGCTGGAAATCTGAAACAGAAACAGAAATTGCAGGAAAACCTCAGCAGGTCTAGCAGCATCCAGAGAAAAAGCAGAGTTAACATTTCGGGCCTAGTGACCCTCCTTCTGAACTGATGGTAGCTGGGAAAAGGATTTTTTTTATATACAGAAGATGGGGTGGGGTATGGTGGGGGGAAGGGGGCAGACTAAACAAAGAGAGAGAAAAACAATAGTCCCCATTAGCAGCTATACATTCCCCCAATTTGCCCTTTTAACCACTTCTTTGTCTGTCCAATTGTTTGTCTCAAACTGACGTTTTCCCAGCCACCATCAGTTCTGAGGAAGGGTCACCGGAACCGATACGTTAACTCTGTTTTCTCCTTCACAGATGCTGCCAGACCTGCTGAGCTTTTCCAGCAACTTCTGTTTTTGTTTTTCTCACTCTTTGGGCTCTATCTCCACTCATCATCTACTCTCCCCCTTCCAGCCACCCCATCTTCTGTGTTGTTTTCTGAGGAGAGGTTAGACAGGTTAGGCATGTTCCTGCTGGAGTTTAGAAAAGTAGGACACAACTTCAAATGAAAATTTCAGACCCTGGGAGATCTTGGCATGGTGCACGTGGAGAGAATGTTTTCTCATGGAGGATTTGGAATGATGGCTCACTGTTTAATAATAAGAGGTTATCTGTTTAAGACAGCAATAAGAATCTTTTCTCTCTGAGGTTAATGAGTCTCCCATACAAGGTAGCTGAAGCAGAGACTTTGAGTATTCTTAAGGTAGAGTTAGATAAATTCTTGTAAAGCAAGGGGTGAAAAATTATTGGGTGTGGAATAATCAGATTAGCCATGATTGGGAGAGCAACATTGTGGGGCAGACTGACCTATTCCTGCTTCTAGTTCATATATCTTACAGCAGATTTCTGCAGGTGGCATCTTAAAATGACTTAAGTCAGGCATTCAAGATTTACCAAAACATTTGATCTTAAGTTTCTCCACATGAACTGGACTGAATGATGTAGTTAAACAATGTATTTTATAATTTTAAGGCACTTCACTGTTTAAAGGGAGAAGTAGTGAGGGGATGTCTTGATAGACAGATTGAAAATACTGAAAATATTAAGTGAGGAAGATATCTCCAATTGTGGGGGAGGCCAGAAGCAAGGATCACAAATAAATTTTAAAAACCCACTAATAAATCCAATCATGAACTCAGGAGAAATTTCTTCACAATAAGCGTGGTGTAAAAGTACTGCTCACCACCCAGGGAGAATTGTGGCCAATAATGTAGAAGGGGAAGCTGGATAAATATACAAGATGGGAATGAGAGAAAGAAATATTGATAGGGTGCGATGAAGAGAGATGGGAGGGGGCTTGTGCAAGTTCTGTCACCCACACTCCATACCCGTGCGCCATACCAACTTCCCTCACCTACTCATTTCACCAACACCACAGTCCTTCTGCCTCCTCAGGCCCCTCACCTGCTCACTCCCACCCACCCTCTCCACCCAATACCACACCCAATACACCCCCACCCACCCACTCTCTGGTGACCTTCATGTACAATGAGAATGATGGTGAAATTGGCCAAACCAATCACCAATTCCGCACTCCATGTGATCTTCTTTTCTATCAATGTGAAATTCAGGCAGTATAGCTCCATCCAAAATGAATTTGACTCTACCACACCCTAACAGGCTATGTGGGATGTTCTGAACTACCATCAGCCCATTACAGACAGACTATCCATTAGATAGTGTTTCCCTCACTGGACACACCAATCCTGCCATATGTAACCAGGTGACAAATATCTCCATGAAGGAAAAGCCCAGCACCTCCTGTAAACTCCAAAAGCACTGCTATTGTGAGTACCTTATTGTGAACATCTTGGGGATTGCCATTGACCAGATGCATTTTTGGACCAAGCTGCAAGAGGTCAAGGGCTGGAAATTCCACAGAGAGTAGCTCCGCCTCTGTCTCCTCAACTCTGTCCACTATCTTCCAAGAGACAAGTGTGTTGTAATGTTCTGCACGTTCTCAAATGGTGAAGCCACAGTTTCATGCAAGAAGCTGGACACCAGCCAATAAAGAGATCCATTGGATCACTGCTTGATCACTGAAGTCTCAATGCCCTCCACCACTGCAACAAGGTGACTAGAGAGTATACAAGCGACTAGGTACACTTCAGGAGCTCCCCTGTGAACTCCAACACTACAAAGTAAACAATTGTATTATCAAGGGATCACCATTTGTAGCAAGTTCTCTCTAAGTCCTAAACCATCCTGACTTGCATATTCATCAACCTTCCTTCAGTGCTGTTTTGGTCCAAAAACTTGGAATACATTTGCGGGAGTGACTTTATTTAAATGGGTTGTAACGTACAAGGAGACAAAGGGTTCCACATCCCAGGGTAACAACAAGTCGGTAATAAATACAGTACTGCAAGTACCACCTGCAGATCAAGATTAAAATTTCATTTTGTGGATGTTTTGAGAGCGAGAATTAACTCCTTCATGAATGAATATTCTGTCCACATTTTCAAATATACAGCATGACAGTACAGCAGTTATATTACTGGACTGAACTATTGCTTCAGTGATATGAGTTCAAATTCCACCATTGTAGCTACAGAATTTAATTAATTAAATGAACAGCTTTAGTAATGGTGACCACAAACCTACTGGATTGTTGTGAAAGCCCATCTGGTTCATTAATGTCCTTTAGAGACAGAAATCTGCCATCCTTACCTAGTCTGGCCTACGTGTGACTCCAGACCCATAGCAATGTCGTTGATTCTTAATTGCCCTCTGAAATGGCCTGGCAAGCCAATCAGTTCAAGGGCAATTAGGGATGGGCAGCAAATGTGGTATGTGCCAGCGCCACCCACATCCCATGAAAGAATAAAGAAAAACAGTATGAGGGATCTTGGTATGTAGTGAGAGTGGATTTAATTCAAACTTGCTACAAATATACTGGCCAAGTGATCAAACCGTGAATAGGAATAGAAACTAAATATAGTGTTAAATCAAAATAAGAGTATTATTATAATCCTGGAGATTTAGATAATTTTAGAATTCACTAAAGGAGGACCAAATGATTGACAATGAAGAGAAAACAGAATATGACACTTTAGTGATTGGAACAAGGTGATTGGGGATGTTAACCTGGGCCAATCAGGGAGTCCTGACTGACAGAGATAAATAGGCATCTCGGAGATTCTCACTACTCTAGGGTCTGGCACGGAGCTAGCCAGTCAGTGTCCATATTCTGTGCATGTGTAAATAAAGAGTGACTTGGTGATGGGACACCGGCCTCCGTGGAGTTATTTTAGACACTAAGCTAGCAATATTCATAAAAACAGATTGTGAAAGCTTCTATAGGTATAAAATTGGAAAGGTTAGTAAAGTAAACTTGGGGCCTTTATAGGCAGAGACAAGAGAAATTATAATACATCATAAGAAAATACTAGCAATATTAAACAAATGCTTTGCAGCTGACTTCAAAATCATTCTGGAGAAATTAATGGAACCAAGAAGCATAAATGTTCTGGAGGCCAGCATCCTAGGGGTTGAAAATGATAAATATGGAGATAATGGATGTATTGGTTTTGATCTTCCATGATTCCCTAGATTCTAGGACAGTTTGCAAGAGTTGGAAAGCAATAACCATAAGGACATAGGAATCAGGATCAGCAATAGGCTATTTGGTCACTCGGACCTGATCTACCATTTAATAAAGTCATAGCTGATACTCAACCTAAATTCTATTCTCTTGCACAATCTTTGTATTCCTTGATCCCCTTAAAGTCCAAAATATCTATTGTTCTCAGCCTTGATGTCTGACCATCCATTGCTCTCTGAATAAAGAATTTCAAATACTCACAGTCCTCTGGGTGAAGATATTTCTCCTCATCTCAGTCATAAATAGAGAACATCATATTTTCAGACCTGTGATGTAATTTCTAGAGTGCTCAGTGGGGAATCTTCCTACCAACATCTATCCTGTTAAATGCCTTAAGAATTTCACATTTCCATTCATCTAAAATCCAGAGAATTATACGCCCACAATACTTGTAGGACAGTCCCCTCCTCTGAGGGATCAGTTGAGTGAATTCTCTCTGCACTCTCTCCAAATATAACCACGTCTTTGGAGCACCTCTATTAAATTTGCCTTAACTGTTTCTGCTTGTAAGGAGAACAATGCCATCTTCAGCAGTTTTTCCATGTAATTAAGGTCTCACACCTCCAGGACTATTGTAGTAAATCTCCTTAATGTGCAACTGGAATCAAGTCCATGGCACAATGAATAACACAGCTGTGCATGAGAGGAGGAAGTCTGGGGGACGTGGGGTAGCAATCTGGGATTCAATAGTTCAGCGAATTGAGCACAGCCACTGATGCGACTCTGTGATCGTAATGCCTCTCCAATACCAAAGTCTTGGATGTCACTAAGCAACTGCAGAATACTCTGAAGGGGGAAGGTGAACAGCTAGATTCATGGTTCATGTTAGTACCATTATAGATGGCATGAGGTCCCGCAGGCATATTTTAGAAAGCTGGGAAAAGATTTGAATTTTGCTGAAATGAGATACATGTTGTCAAAGCTCTTTATCTTATACTTATCAGGACAAATGCAAGAGTACCAAATTTCAAACAATCATAACAATTTATTTTACAGGAGACAGCAATGGAGAACCCATTAGGAGTTAATTGAAGATAAACAGTCAAGCTGATAATATGGCTCTTGTAAACTTGCCAGAAGTGACATACATTGATATAAGGGGTCTGTTCTAAGCAAACAAAAGGAGTATGTTCAAGCCTTGCAGCTTTTTTGAATTCCCCAGGAGCTTGGGAAGCCTACGGTGCCGCATTGCTTTTCCATAGCATTGCTTCAGCCAATCTGCACCCAGTTCCCCTATTTTGGAGAAACACCTGAAGGGAAAACCTTTGGAGGACTGCAGGGAAAGGACAGGGTGAGGGAGACTAGCTGGACTGCTCTCACAGAGAGGATGCAGGGAAGGAATAACCTCCTTTCTGTGCTAAAAACATTTTCTGACTCTCATACAAAACGCCTAAATTGTTGGACTTTTTGGCCGATATTGTTTTTGAACATCTTTACATTTTCCCCGCTTTTTGGATGTCAATGTTTTGTACACAGTTTTAAAAATTGCCATTTCTCGTAAAAAAAATAACGCTGTTTTACACACGGGCTGGTAAACCCTGGTTGAATCTTGCTGACTTGGTTCTTACAGTGAGCTTGTGGTAGCTCAGACAGCAAGTTTCCAACAAAGAAACTGCTCCCCTCCCTGTCTCTGCATTTCAAAGGCACGGCTGGGGCTGGGGTGTATTTTGATAAAGGTTTCCTCTCTCAGAAATGACTAATTGACAATAGCCACCCTCCATGAATCGCTGCATGTTAGCATTTTATGGGGCTGTGTGTAAGTCTCTTTGTGAACTGCCACTGGTGTTTACAGTTGGTACCCTATAATATGGAGATTTGTATTCTCCAGTGCGAGTTAAAAGCATGAAGTCTCTTTCAAATCCAATTCCCTGGTCCTGTCTGGAGAAGAACGTTTCTTGTTCAGTGTTGCTCTTGCCCTTTCTTGCTGTTCTATTCAGTCAGTCCGTCATTTTTAATACATTAGTCCATGCATTTTAATTAAAAATGACTAGTTTAATGCAACTTAACACATTTATATTTCAGTTGAAAAAAAATCCACGGGGATTCCTTTGCTGCAAAAAAGTACCCAGGGGCACCAAAGAAATCGTTATGAATATTGCTGCTTTATTATGATAATACTAGTCTGGCAAAACCAATAGGAAAGAGAGTCCCCTGCATAATCCCCAAGAAACAAACAAGTAAATGAAAATGTAATGGAACCAAGTGAGCTACTCCCCTATTTATTCTGAACAGGTCTTGCAGAAGCAGCAATGGAAGGCCTCAGCTCACCCATGCAACGTTATTCATCCCCCTTTCAACTTAGCTCATTTGTTGATGAAATCTCAACCCACAACTATGGCACCTGTAGACTTCACTGTTCCAATCTTTTCTTCTTCAGGGTGGCACGGTGGCTCCGTGGTTAACGCTGCTGCCTCACAATGCCAGGGGCCCAGGTTTGATTCCACGCTCAGGTGACTGTCTTTGTGGAGTTTGCACATTCTCCCCGTGCCTGCGTGGGTGACCTCCCACTGTCCAAAGATGCGCAGGTTAGGTGGATTGGCCATGCTAAATTATCACAGTGTCCAGCTAGGTGGGTTAGCCATGGGAAATGCAGGGTTATAGGGAGGAGGTGGGTCTGGGTGGGACACTCTTTGGAGAGTTGGTTTGAACACGATGGGCCGAATGGCCTGTTTTCTTGCTGTTGGGATTCTATGATTCTTCTTCTTTGGCAGTCCCTCAGGGTTGAAGATGATTTACTTCCACTCTGGTGGGTATGGGTTCTGTGGTGCCTGGAGCCACAGACAGCGAGATGTTCTGGATCGAGTGAGCTCTTTCCACTGCTCAAGCTTGGTCTCCACATGCTACTCTCGGTGATGCCCAAAGCGGGTGGTGCCTTCACAGATGCTTCTTTTCTAGTTTGTGCATTCCAGGGCATGCAATCCCCCACATGTCGGTGGAGGTGTTGCATTTGTTTAGGGAGGCTTTCAGGGTGTCCTCGTAAAGTTTCCTCTGTCCTCCTAGTGATCGCTCACCACTGAGCAGTTCGCAGTCGAGAACTTGTTTAGTGAGTGTTGTGTTGGGCATGCAGACAATATAGCCTGCCCATGCATGACCAGTGCCTCAATATTGGCCTGGGAGAGGACATGCACTTTGTTATGCCTATCCTGTCAATGGATTTGCAGAATTTAATAGAGGCAGCGCTGGTGGTAACTCTCCAGGGATTTCGGCTGTACATGGTCCATGTTTCTGATACATACAGGAGGGGTGGTACCTTGGCTGCTCTGTAGACTGTGAGCTTGGTGCTGGACTTGAGGTCTCAGACTTCAAACATTCTGGTCCTCATGTGTCCAACAGCTGCACTGGAATCAATGTTAGATTTCATATTCAATGTCCGCTTGCTCCAAGAGTAGGCTGCTGTGCTGAGAGAAATGACCCACAATATCCAGGGGCAGGTTGTTGATTTTGATGGTGGGTGGGGGTCCGTGTTGTGTGGTGGAAGTGGGCGGTTTGAGAACTTTTGTCTTCTGGATGTTTAGTCTGAGGCCCGTTCTCTTGTACTCAGAGAATGTATCGGTGATGGTTTGTAGCTTGACCTCTGTGTGTGTGCGCATGTAGGTGTCACCTGACAGACATTGAGTGATCTGCCTGGAGTCATCAAATTGTTCCCGACTCACCCTGTAAGCAAGCTCTACTCTGGCTTGATGGGCATGGGGTGGAGTTTTGCACAGAGTAAGATGGAGAAAAGCATTGGTGGAGAGGCAGTCCTCATAGAATCATAGAATCCCTATAGTGTGGAGACAGGCCCTTCGGCCCAACAAGTCCACGCCGACCATCAGAGCTTCCCACCCAGCCCTACCCAATCTACACATCCCTGAACACTATTGGCAATTTAGCACGGCCAATCCACCTAGCCTGCACATCCTTGGACTCCGGAAACCGGAGCACCCAGAGGAAACCCACGCAGACACGAGGACAGTCGCCTGAGGGTGGAATCGAACCTGGGACCCTGGTGCTGTGAGGCAGCAGTGCTAACCACTGAGCCACCATGCCGCCCCCAAAGTCTGCCAAGTCCTGCTTGACCTCAGCTTGCACTCCAATTGGGTTAGTGGTGGAGGATTACAGCTTGCACTGTCATAGTGAAGCAGGCAGAGAATGATGACGAATTTCTGCAGGCAGCTGAATTTGCTCAGTGCTCTCCTGGCGAACCTTCCATGTTTCTGGTAATGTATGTGGAATGGTTCCTACAGACTGCACATGAAGCCACTTACATTGGAGATAGAGAGCACATGACAATGGCAAGCTAGACAGTACACTAAAGTTACATTTCTCCCAACACCTCCCTTTTTTATTAATGAAACAGAATAAAATTGCATGTAGCATCACGTGCATTTATAATTTACACAAGTTATCCAGTATAAATGTTCACAAAGAAATTGATCATTCAATAACAATGTATTCACTCTTGTAAATTCCACTTCAGTCAGCCTCTGCACGTGTATTTCAAACAAAGACTTTAAACCATGCTTATCACATAAGGGCATGCATGCACATTGGTTATTCCCCTACTGTCTGCTTGATTTAAGTGATGATCCTTCTCCAGGGAGTGTTGTTCCTGTAGTAAGTGCAGTTGCCATGGTAAGTTTTGGTGCTGGTCCATTTCTGTTGGTGGTGAACAGTGGGAGCCCTGGCAGTCTTGGTTGTTCTGTTCTCTGTGCAGTATACTTCTTCTTGATCCACTGTCTGTAGCACAAAGGTGCAGCTTCACTGGTTGTGCATATATGTCTGCAGTTAAGATGATGCATCTGCTCATTCACACTCACTGTGTATGATCAAGGTCAGAAGTCACACGACACCAGGTTAGAGTCCAATGGGTTTATTTGAAATCACAAGCTTTTGGAGCACAGCCCCTTCATCAGGAGCAGTGAGAGAGAAGCATACAGAGACAAGAGTTTATAGGCAGAGAGATCAAAAGATCATACAGCTGGTCTCAGTGGAGTGTCGAATCATAAGTCTCTGCAGGTGACCAAGAATGTCAGATGGTGTGAGTAAGGTGGTGCTGGAAACAAAACAAGTGATTGGAAACAGTGTGGAGATGATCAATGGTGTTTGAATTTTCCAAATCTTTATGGAATAGCTGAATTCTTCACTCATAAATGTGGGCCATTGTCACCCATCACAAAATCTAAAATAATGTAACAATTGAAGTACTTCCAGGCATTTTATAATCTCACTGGTAGTTGTTAGACTACGAGTCTAATTCCCAGCCATCAGAAAAATAGTTGATGGTTATTAGATAGTTTCTATAAAAGCAAAGAGGACTATTCCACATTTTCTCTATAATCCGTCTGGGATGTCATGCATCATGAGTGCCTCTTTACCTTTCTTAGCTAGGTATTTGTTACAAACACTGTACTGGCTACTGAGGTCCTTAATCTTATTTCTTATGAGTTGGTTTTCGTGCCTTCCTCACACTAGTCTGAATTCTTCAATCGTTTGCATGGATGTACTTCAGCATCTCTATTCTAATCTCCTTAGGGATAATGACTGTTGCCTTAGTACAAGATGCAATCACCTCATCTCTGCATGCCCTATACTTTCTAATAACAACAAGTGCGGTCTTGACACTTTCAGTCTATCCTTTCATCACTCCTTTGTACAGCACTTGGAGAGTTGCAACTCATTGTACAGATGCTTGACTTTCAGATCTACTGGGTTGACAACTGTCAGAGCTTCTGCCGCTTGTTGAATCTGGAAGATTTCACACCTTTTCTTAGCATTCCTATTTTTCTTCATTAGGAGTGTTGCTCTTGATAGCATGTCGGCAATGTGTGTCTATTTTCCTCACTTGTACGTCACATCCAGATGATATCTCTACAAACAAAGCAATATTCTTTGCAGAGGTTTGAAGCAGATAGAAGCAGTTTGAGAAAGATGCTTTGAAATGGTTTGTAGTTGGACTCCACTGTCACTTCGTCTCTCCCAAATAGATAATGATTAAAATGTTCACAAGTATGATAACCCAACAAGGTCCATGGGGAATCACTAATTAACTCCTTGTGGAGCTTTCTGAGTATGAGTTCCTTTAGTAACAGGCAATAGCCCAACTGGAACTCATCACCTGAGCCCTTTATACATTTTTGCAGCTTTGCCTTCAGCCATGTGAATGCTCTTAGAAGAAGTCTTGTGACACAGCATAAATGTCCTTACCTCTGAGCCAAAAAGCCCCGATTTAAGTCCCACCTGCTCCAGAGGTGTGTAATAACATCTCCAAACAGGTTATGGAGACAGAATCATACAACATGGAAACAGACCTTTTGGTCCATCCAATCCACGCTGAACATAATCCCAAACTAAACTAGTCCCACCTGCCTGCTCCTGGCCCATATCCCTCCAAACCCTTCCTATCCATGTACTTATCCAAATGTCTTTTAAACATTGTAATTATACCCACATCTACCACTTCTTCAGGAAGTTCATTCCACTTGCAAACCACCATCTGTGTAAAAAATTTGCCCCTCATGTCTTTTTTAAACTTCTCTTCTCTCACCTTAATGTGCCCCTGGTCTTGAAATCTCCCATCCTAGGGAAGAAGACAACTCCCATTAACTCTAGAGATAGTAGGAACTGCAGATGCTGGAGAATCCGAGACAACAGGTGCAGAGCTGGATGAACACAGCAGGCCAAGCAGCATCATAGGAGCAGAAAGGCTGACGTTTCGGGCCTAGACCCTTCATCAGAAATGGGGGAAGGGAAGGGAGTTCTGAAATAAATAGGAAGAGAGGGGGAGGCGGATAGAAGATGGATAGAGGAGAAGATAGGTGGAGAGGAAACAGACAGGTCGAGGAGGCGGGGATGGAGCCAGTAAAGGTGAGTGTAGGTAGGGAGTTAGGGAGGGGATAGGTCAGTCCACGGAGGACGGACAGGTCAAGGGGACGGGATGAGGTTAGTAGGTAGGAGATGGGGGTGCGGCTTGAGGTGGGAGGAGGGGATAGGTGGGAGGAAGAACAGGTTAGGGAGGCAGGGACGAGCTGGGCTGGTTTTGGGATGCGGTAGGGGGAGGGGAGATTTTGAAGCTTGTGAAATCGCGAACCATTTCAACTCCCCCTCCCATTCCTCAGACGACATGTCCATTCTGGGCCTCCTGCAGTGCCTCAACGATGCCACCTGAAGGTTGCAGGAACAGCAACTCATATTCCGCTTGGGAACCCTGTAGCCCAATGGTATCAATGTGGATTTCACAAGCTTCAAAATCTCCCCTCCCCCTACCGCATCCCAAAACCAGCCCAGCTCATCCCCGCCTCCCTAACCTGTTCTTCCTCCCACCTATCCCCTCCTCCCACCTCAAGCCGCACCCCCATCTCCTACCTACTAACCTCATCCCGTCCCCTTGACCTGTCCGTCCTCCGTGGACTGACCTATCCCCTCCCTAACTCCCTACCTACACTCACCTTTACTGGCTCCATCCCCGCCTCCTCGACCTGTCTGTTTCCTCTCCACCTATCTTCTCCTCTATCCATCTTCTATCCGCCTCCCCCCTCTCCCTATTTATTTCAGAACTCCCTTCCCCTCCCCCATTTCTGATGAAGGATCTAGGCCCGAAACGTCAGCCTTTCTGCTCCTATGATGCTGCTTGGCCTGCTGTGTTCATCCAGCTCTGCACCTTGTTGTCCCATTAACTCTATCTGTACCTCTCATTATTTTATAAACTTCTATCAGGTCACCTCTCAACCTTCTATGCTTCAGTGAAAAAAGTCACAGCCTATCCAGCCTTCCTTTATAACTCAAACCTTCCATACCCGGCAAGCAGACCTATGGCTCTTGTGGTGTAGTATCCCTACCTCTCAGTCAGCGGGTGTGGGTTCAAGACATCATAACATTTCTGAACAGGTCGATTGGAGGGGGAAAAAAAGCAGACCCAGAAAGGGGCTTGTGATACAGTGGTAGTGTCCCTACCTCTGGACTGTAGAGCCATGTGTTAAAGTTCTGCCTGCTCTAGAGGTGTATAATAACATCTGAACAGGCTGTTTTTTTTTTTGAAAAGAAAAGCAGACCCAGAAGAGGTCTGGTGGCACAGTGGTAGTATCTCCATCTCAGAATGAGATGGCCTGGGTTCAAGTCCCACCTGTTCCAGAAATGTGCAGTAATATTTCCAAACAGGTTGATTAGAAAATATCCATTAAACAGACCCAGGGAAGGATCTGCAGAACTGTCTGTCCCAGGCGGGGACTAGCATATGTACACCACAAGTAGTGGCTCTATTTTGGTGTTCAACAATAAATGATGTCCCTTTCCAGTCAGGCTTCCTGAGTTATTACAACAAGCAAAGACAATAACAGGCATTAATTCTATATTTGAGCATAGCACCATTCAGTTTGCATTAATTCCCTGTATTCAAATGCAACTGGTTATTTTTGTTGCATAAGGGATGCTCTATCGATTACGTCACACCATAAAAGACTTCTTCACTGACATGGCAATACCTCAGTACTGGAGTTTGGACCCTGGCCATTTTACCTTTAGCTGTCATCATTAGTTGTTTGATTCTAGTGAAAGTTACTCTTAGTCTGTACCTCGATACTGCTGTACATTTAGTAGCTTGCATAGAAACTCACACACTGATGATAAATTAGGCAAGAACTTTTCTAAATAGTTCACAAATCTAACAAATTATTGTGCCACTTTCACATCTGTTGATTTGTTGTATCTCTGTCACAGCTCCCACTTTGTGGGTGAAGGGACTTGACATCAGACATCTTCAATTTCATTTTTCTTGTTCAGATTCATTTGGCAAGTTCTGCACTAGGTTCTGGTCGTGTTCTGTCATGGATTCTTCCATTGAGTCTCCAGGTCCATAGAGCAGCAAATCTTTCATAGCGATTTCCACTCTGGGAAGTTCACTAACTTTTTTTTACTCCTTCCTTGTTTCTTTCAGTAGCTGGCTCCCTAGAGCTCTTAAAAATCCACTCAATTTCAGCTGCTCCACTCTGACACCATCTTTCAAGTGGTGTGTATAATGCCTCCCATAGAATGAACACCAAAGGTATTCGGAGCAGAGATAGAGGTCACCTGACTATGGCAAGCCAATAGTACAATTGTATTTCTCCAAACTCTCCATAAATTCTAGCTCATACAAAACTCTCCTCTCCAAATACTAATTGGCACCAAGATCCATTCACTATCACCCACTCTGTTCTCTCTGACTGACATCATCCCCCTATACTGTAACAGCCCAATGATTACCAAGCTCTCATTCTCAGGTTCAAATCACCCAGTGGTCTCATAGACATACCTGTCCCCTACTGCCCATTACCTCCATCACCACCTCCAGTCCTCCAACTCCCTGCGATCTCTGCAATCCTCTGAATCAGTTGTTCTGCACACTCTAATTTCCACATTGCTCTGCTACCAGCAGCTGAGCGTTTGGCTGCCCAGTCCCTAACCTCAAGAAGTCCCTCCCTAGACCTTTCCTCCTCTCTGCTCCTTTCAGACACAATTTTGGTCACATTTCCTAATATCTTTTTATGTCACTTGATGTATTTGATCATCGCTCATACGAAGTGCCGTTGGGTGTCTTACAATGTCAAAAGCACTTTATAACTGCAAGTGGGTGTGCATTTTGGTGACAGAGTTGCTCCCCAACAGCCCAATATGATTCAAGGAAATCAGTGGGACCTATGTGGATTCCTTTCTGGTATGACACAACAACAACTCACATTTATACAGCACCTTTATCATAATGAAGCATCTCAAAGTTCACAGAAGTATTATAAAACAAAGTATGAGACCAAACCACACAAGACGATATAATAAAACCATACAGTGCTCCATATGCATTTTAACTAAGGTACTCCACAGCTCTAACAAGAGTTTCCTACTTTAATACCTGATTCCCCTTGTGATAAACACCAGAAGTTAAATGTTGGTGCATCATAAATGTTTCTGTAAATGTCTTTAATTTGTTCCAGGCTCCTTTCACCTAATCCACCTGACATTTGATGACTACGTACTTTATCTCCTGGAATCTCTGCACTGTCAGGAGAGAGCAAATGAACTAATGAGAGCAATGAAAGGAGAAGGCAGCTCAGGTAAAAACTGCATATTAGTACAAGTTTTCATGCACACTGCTTTATCACTGTCCTTTAGCTGCCTGGGCCCCAAGTTCTGGAATTTCCCGTCTGAACCTCTCCACCTCCTATTAATGTTCTGAACTTGGCTGTATAGGACATAAGTTGCAAAACTTAATTCCAAAACTTAACCCCCGCATGGAAGTATAGTGAACAGTGAGGAGAACCATACAGAAGGATAAAGACAGAGAAGGCAGACAGAGATAAAATTTAATGCAGAGGCATGTGAAATTATCCATTTTGGTCAGGACAGTGAGGAGAGGAAATGTGAACTCAATAGTGCAATATTAAAAAAGGGAGTGCAGCAACTCGTGTGGGGATTTGAGTACACAAAGTTTTGAAGGTTTAAAGACAAGTTGAGAAAGAGGTTAAAATGTATACGGGGGGTTCCCGATTTACGAACGTCCAAGTTACAAACACATGTATTTACGAATGTGATCTCATACAGGGATGTAACTTTATAGACCCAACATGTGAACATTTCCTGCACTTAAAAATGGCTCCCTTTAAATTGCATAAAAACTGAAAGAACTGCAGATGCTGTAAATCAGGAACAAAAACAGAAATTGCTGGAAAAGCTCAGCAGGTCTGGCAGCATCTGTGGAGAGAAATAAGAGTTAATGTTTCAAGTTGAGTGACCCTTCCTCAGGTTTAAATTGTCCTGCACTGTACAAATTGACTCGTGATCGACTCCAGAACAGGAATCGTTAGCAACCCCCAGGGAATGCCTGTATGGGATCCTGTTATTTGTTCAGTTTGCACCTCACCATAGGATAGTTTGCTGCAACCATTCTCTTTATGTATGGGGATCTACAAGGACTCCTTGGTCTAGTGTGGTGTCAAGGAAAATCATTTCTTCCCCTAACTAGACGAGTGCCCTTTGCAATTTTGGACAAAGGAGTAATTTATTGCACGTTAGCAGCTGGTTGCAGTCACATTGATAAGACGGACCTTGTTACAAAGATGTTGAGGAGATCCAGGATGTTCAATTACACTCCCTCGACATCTTAAAGCATTCTGCTCATATGTCCAAATGGCATTGTCACAGTAGTTGGTGCTCAAGGCACTCCACGGTATTAACATCTTCAGACTCTTGTACCCTTGTGCAACAGATGCTTAGTTTCATTAACAGAAGCAGTAAGTACAAACACAAGGTAGTGATGCCAAACCAATGATCCAACCTCAGCTGGAGTATTGTGTACAATTCTGGGCACTGTACTTTAGGACAGAGGTCAAGACCTTGAAGAGGATTTGGAAGAGATTTACCAGAATGATGCTGAGAATGAAGGATTTCCATTAATTTGAAGAGGTTACAGGCTTGTTCTCCCTACTGCAGAGAAGGTTGAGAGAAAATTAAACAGAGGCAGGCAACTATGTTAAATTATTTCACAGTGCGCAGATAGAGAAACCCCATTTCCAGTTAGGCAGGATAGTGTGGGAACTAATTAAATAATTTTTCAAAGGCTTGAGAGACTGAACCTGTATCATTCAGTGATTCTAGAATTCTAAGTCTCTCCTTAAAACTTGCTTCTTTGACAAAGGTGTCAGCCATTTATCTCCCAAAGTAGCTTTCTGACAAGTTACATTTGACCAATAAGAAATAGGAGTAAGAATAGGCCATTCGGCCCCTTCATCCTACTCCACTAGTCAATAAAATCATGACTAATGACTAAAGACTTTCTTATGTGGCCATCGTAAATCTTGACTCCCTTAACAATCAAAAATCTTTCTAACCTGGCCCTGAATATATTCAATGACTCAGCCTCCACTGGTCGCTGGAGAAGAGAATTCCAGACTATCGCCATCGGAGAGAAGAAATCCCTCCTTTATCCCCATTTTAAATGGGACATCCATTATTTTTTTAAATGGTGACACCCCCTGGTTCTATATTACCCCATGAGAGGAAATATCCTCTCAGTATCACCCTGTCAAATCCCCCCAGAATCTTGTATGTTCCAAAAAGGTCACCTTTTAGTCTTCGAAATTTCAATGTGAATAGGCCCAACCTGTTCAATCTTTCCTAGGACAAATCCCTGAACCTCCTCTGAAATAGTTCCAATGCAAATATATTCCTCCTTAAGGAGGGAGACCAAAACTGCACTGTACTCAAGATGTGGTTCACAATGCCCTGTACAATTACAGCAAGACTTTCCTCCATACAATGGAGGAACCTTCCATTTATCTTCCTTCCTATTCCTGCCTGCTAACCGTTCATGGTTCAAATACAAGGACACCCAGATCCCTCTGAACTGCAACATTCTGCAGCCTCTCTCCATCTAAATAAGTTTCTGCTTTTCTATTCCTCCTCTCAAAGTGGACAATCTCACGTTTTCCCACATTATAACACTGTTGCGAAGCTATTTGGGATATTTTGCAAAGCTAAATATAAATGCAAGTTGTTGTTGTCATTCACAGTTCCTGTTTACATATCCTTTAGTCACTGCTGTTGCAGTTAGTGTAGCACACCGGACCATGACCATGTGGTTGTGGCACTGAAATTAATTGTGGCGAGAAGTTAATGTTAATGGGTAACCATCGGTACTGACTATTCACTGATGGACACTTTGATCTTTACGTCAATGTGCAGGAGACAGAAGGGAAGAGCTGGGACAGTCAGATCACAGCCCTCCGACGCAATCCCCTGGCCCTTTCTCTCCTGCAAAATCTGTCACTGCTGAAATCCAACCGGCCTCACCAGTCAGCAGCCAGTCACCCGAATACTCTGGATTAACAGCACCAGGTGAGCACAGTAATGCTGCAGGCCCTCATCTGCACCTTAGTCAGGGCAACAAAGGGATGGTTTAATGAACAGAAGGAAAAATGAGCTGAATACCTGCCCCCAATGAATCAATTTGTGAAAGTGGAAGCAATGGTATTATTGCTAATCCAGAGACCCAAGTAATGTTCTGGGGACCTGGGATGGAATCCCGCAGATGGTGGAATTTGAATTCAATGGATATCTGGATTTTAGAGTCTAATGATGACCATGAATCAATTGTCAACTGTTGGGAAAAACCCATCTGGTTCACTAATGTCGTTTAGGGAAGTAAACTGCATCCTTACCTGGTCTGGCCTACATGTGACTCCAGATCAACAGCAATGTGGTTGAGTCTTGTGGATGGGCAACAAATGCTGGCCTAGCCAGCAACATTCTCATCCTGTGAATGAATAAAAAGAAAGAAACACTAAACTTTATTTTCTTTGGGAAGAGAAGCAATTTTCCCATCATCCAGACTCCTATCTATTTTTGTGTGGCCTTTTCACAGGTTGGGAAGGCGCTGGGTACGCAAGAGACATGTATCTCTTCTGGGTCTCCATGTGAGCACCGCAGGGAAATTGTATTTCTTCCTCCATGCACTTTTCATGCACTGGTCTTGGTTTTAGAAACCTTAAAGAGAATACACCTCCTAGGAGAGTTTCTGACCACTGCAGGGGGTGTTGGAGGTATCGGAAGAACGGAGCATTCTGAAAGGCTAATGTAATACTTTGCAAACTTCCAATTTCATTACTCGATGTAACATAGATGTGTCGCATAGTGATTCATCATAAGGCTCTATCTTGCAAAAATACATTGCATTGACCACTATTTCGAAAGTGCTCACATGCATTAAAGTACCTTCTTCATTGGTAAAAGTGAGATCGTGCATTAAAAAATCAAAAACAACCCTTCTGTTGACCTCTGATGTCATGTTTTGTGCTGTGATTTAAATTGACTGACAGCTTTGGCTGTTAAAAGATCCCCGCCTTTGAAATTTGAAGAAAAAAACCCTGCTCCTCTCCATTGATTCAGAGGCACTCGGCTTTGAAATAGAAATGGAACACACTATTCTCTTTTGAAAATTTCAGGCAGGACAGCTGAAAGACTTCATCACGACAGCTGCAGCCATTTTACACCTGGAATATAGATTTTTATCTTTTTCAATATCAAGTGTTTGAATTCATGATTTTTTAGATTGATACAGGTTTAATTTTTCCAATAATGTTAAAATAATCTCCATTGTAATTGCATGGATCCTGAGGACTCTACATAGCCACTCCCCTAGTATGCACTATATGCGGATATGTTGGGGGTCATGGACGTCACAGGGGCAATTTGAGAGAGCAAAGAGTGGCATAGATGACCAGAGGGAATATAGGGTGGCATTGCAGGTGGGTAGGGGAAGTTGTGAGAGGGTAAGAAGTCAGGATTAGGGGGTTTTAAATGATGTAGGACACTGGGTTGCTGTATGGGAGAATAACTTTTTAATCAGCTCACATCTGCACCCACACTCCTCACATTCCTTCAGGACTCGCAAAATGCAGAGCCAACCCAGACCTCATTGATAGATGGAAATCCCTGGCAAAGTCACACATGAGTCAAGTACCAGCTTCAATATGCCATTTGCCCTCATTCACTGCTGTGTGAGGGGTATAGATAGGGTTAACAGTAGTTGTTGTTTCCCTAGAATGGGGGCTTTCAAGACTAGGGGGAACATTTATAAGGTGAGAGGAGAGAGATTTTAAAAAAGTCACGCGGGCCAAATATTTTACACAGTGGGTGGTTCGCGTGTGGAATGAACTTCCTGAGAAAGTTGTGGATGTGGGTACAATTACAATGTTTAAGAGACATTTGGATAAGTACGTGAATAGGAAGGGTTTGGAGGGATATGGGTCAGGAGCAGGCAGGTAGGACTAGTTTAGTTTGGAATTATGTTTGGCATAGATTGGATGGATTGAAGGGTCTGTTTCCGTGCTGTATGACTTTATGACTCTATGACTCTATGTCCCATGGATCCCAGGCTTCCCTTGAGGCGGTGATGGGTATTTCAGAGCTGTTGCAGTTGAAAGTGTTCCCACAGCATGTTACGTAGGGGAGACCTAGATACAGAATTACAAACTTAGCAGAGTGGCAAGTAGTGATGAGTTAAGGCAACAATACAGGGTATGGATGTCACTGCTTTGGCCAGTATTTATTGTCCATTCCTCATTGCCCTTGAAGTGAATGACTTGCTAGGCCATTTCAGAGTCAATTCTAAAGCTGTGCATCTGGTATAATATGTAGGCCAGACTACAAAAGGATTTCCCTTCCCTGAAGGATGGAAGTGAACCAGATCTTTGTATATGACAATGAACAATGGTTAGACTGGCATTTTTTTAATTCCACATTTTTATTCAATTCAAATTTCATCATCTACCATGGCAAGATTTGAACGCACACCCGCAGAATATCCTACTCTATACCACCTAGTATCATACTCTGGATTACTAGGTCGAGTGACATTACCATTATACCAGCACCTCTCTAGTTATTCAGGTAGACTCAGAGAAGGGGCAGAAGTTGTTTAATACAGAAGCGTGAAATGCTGTATTTTGGGAGAAGCGACAGGGAGAGGCAATATGGGCTTAATAGATGTTCTAAAGAGTGTATGGGAACAAAGATTCCTTGGGGTGGCATGTGCATTGACCTTTGTATGTGCCAGAACATATTGAGAGAGTGGTTAGCGAAGCATATGAGATGCTGAACTTTGGCTTTGTAAATAGAGGCATTCAGTACAAAAGCAATGAGGTTGTGCTGAACCTTGGTGAAGCTCTGGTTAGGCCCTGACCAGTGTATTGCACCCAGTTCTGACCCCCACACTTTCGGAAGGATCTGAGGGCCCTTGAGAGGTGAACGGAAGGAAGCAATAAGATATTTTAAAAGAAAAAGCTTCTTTTTCCTAACACTCTGCCTTATTTTTGACCAAGTTGTTATCTTGTTAACTAGAATACAATCTAGGCTACAAAAATAAAATTCCCTCTTTTGGCCATTTGCATTTAAATAATCTTCAATTAAATTGTTGCAAACTACTAAATTTTCCAAACTATAATTCATTGCCAAGGAAATTCTAAATATCTTGAGCAGGTTATTTTAAAGGTATTCTTTCAATATGACTATGATAATGTGCCTCATTTAAAATGTCTTTTTCTCATTAAGATTACATTCAATTTAAGGAAATATATAATGGTTTAGTATGTTGTCCTAGATGTTTACAGATCTTTATTTTACCAGGAGCAGTTCAATCATATACATGGTCTCTGACATATACAGTTACGACAGGCTCTGCCCCTCCCGATAGCCCACAACAGCTACCCTGTATGAGAAGCAATAATGTGCCTACAGCAACCTCAACTCACCGGATGCCAGTCTACCCACACAGAGAGGAACATGGGTAGGTGTCTTATGTGCTGCCACTTGTTTATACAATTTAGCTCCTGCGTTGGTCGGTTTACTTAACGTAATGGAGCAGGTCCATAACTCAACATGAGAATTTGGTTGAAAGCATGTATGTAATGTGTTTTTCTCCAAATATCATAGCATCCTCCCTCTCCTGTCACAGCCGCCTACCCACCGCCCCTCTCCTGTAATACCTGTGTACCTTCCTACATTTGTGGTTTCCTCTACTGACAAACCTGTATACCTATATACACTGGTATCCCCGTGCACTCACTCTTTGCTACTGGTACATCTGTGTGCATTTTCACTGAATGCTTCAACAGTATAGAAGCCATATACACATTCTGTCCTATCTTCAGTCAGGCCATGAAGTAGACAGTAGGCCTGCAGCTGAAAATTCTGAGGAATTCATGAAAGTTAAAACTTGTGCTAAAATCACAAAGAAACTGAAATTACGATAGTTGATGGATAAGGGACAATTTTATCAGCAGACTTTTGACAATTTATCTCCAGTGACCTTCCTTTCTTTGCTGAAGTCACAGACTCATGTACACAACTCTGGCTCTGTAGTAGCCCTGCACTGTCCTTGTTCACTGGTAAAACAAGTGACCAGAGCAGGCATTTGGCAATGAGCAACATATAAATTGAGTGGGCTACTCTCAAGGTTTGTGTTCCTACAGAGGACCGTCTGCACATCCAGAAAGCCCTCCATCATCTTGGCACTATCCCCTACCAAATAGGATAGACTGTGAACTGATCTAACAACTGGGCATCCATGAGATCCTGGGGGCCATCAGCAGATGAATTGTACTCCGACAGAATCTGCAACTTCATGGCTTGCCATATCCCCCACTCAACCATTACTATCAGGGCTGGTTCAATGGAGAGTGCAGGATAGCCTGCGAGGAGCAGCACCAGGCATCCCCTAAAAATGAGGTGTCAACCTGGTGAAGCAACCAAATGGACTACTTGCATGCCAAACAGCATAAACAGCAAGTGATAGATGGAGCTTAGTGATCCCACAACCAATGGATCAGATCTAAGCTCTGCAAGTCCTGCCACATCCAATGTGAATATTGGTGGGCAATTAAACAACTCAGTGGAGGAGGAGTTGGTTCCAGAGCTAAGCACAACAGTGCAAAAAAACAAGGCTGAAAGCATTGCAATAATCTTCAGCCAGAAGTGTTGAGTAGATGATCTATCAATGGCCACCTCCTGAGATCCCCATCATGGCAAATGCCAGTCTTCAGTCAACTTGGTTTACTCTTTGTGATATCAAAAAATGACTGAAGGTACTGGATACTGAAATGTCTCTGGGTCACTCAGCTCCTGACTTCATTACCTCCTGACCTTGGTGAAAACATGTGCAAAAGAACTGAATTCCAGAGGTGAGGAGAGAGTGACTGCCCTTGACATCAAGGCCTCCAATTTCAATCCTTTCCACTGAGAGTGATGGTGGGATATTCATCACTCCAGCTACCAACTGAAGAAGACATAGATGGATGTAGGAGCACCAGGGCCAACAGTCAACCCAGGAGTAGCAGCAGGCCAGTGCAGTGGATGAGGAGCACCCAGTTTAGGGAAAGGTCACAGCCAAAGGGCCCCTCACATTGTGTAGGGTGCACAAGAAGCCCAGAGTTTTCCATGGGAGTGTGAGGCCATCTGCCCCCTAGTGGCTGTGAAGCACACTGTGGCCCTGAACCTCCATGCAACTGGCTCCTTCCAAACAGCGATGGGTGACCTGAGCAAAGTCGCACAGATTCACTTTGTCCCCCATAATGGGGTCAGTGCTGGCCTCATCCACGGGCAGGTGCCATTAACTGCACATATTTGGTACTGAGAGGGCTATGCACCTCCAATAACAATCAAGAAGGTTGGCGCCATCCAGGATGAAGCAGCTCACTACACCACCATCTTCAATATTTATTCCCTTCACAACTGAAGCAACAGCAGTGTGTACCATCAATAACAGGCACTGAGGTGACTCATTAAGGTTCCTTCAATAGCACCTCTGAAACCCACGACCTCTACCACCTAGCAGGATAAGTGCTTCATTTCAAACTTTCCACTGGTTGGAGTCATATCTGCCACATAGTAAGATGGTCGTGGTGGTTGGAGGTCAGTCATCTCAGCTCCAGGACATTTCTGCAGGAGTTTCTCAGGGCAACATCCTAGTCCCAATCATCTTCAGCTACTTCATCAATGACCTTCCCTCCATTATAAGGTCAAAAGTGTGAATGATTGCTGATGATAGCACAATGTTCATCACCATTTGCGACTCCTCAGACACTGAAGCAGTCCAAGTTCAAATGCAACAAGATCTGGACAATATCCAGGCTTGGGCTGACAAGTGGCAAGTAACATTCCTGCCACACAATTGCCAGGCTATGACCATCACCAATAAGAAACAATCTAACCATTGCCCCTTGACATTCAATGGGATCACAATCACTGACTCCCCCACTTTCAACATCCTGGGTGGTTACCACTGACCAGAAGCTTGACTGGCCTCACCACATAAACATAGTGGCTACAAGAGCAGGTCAGAGGCTAAGAATACTGCGGTATCTCACCTCCCAACTCCCCAGAGTCTGTCCATCTTCTACAAGGCACATGTCAGGACTGATGGAATACTCCTCACTTGCCTGGATGGGTGCAGCTCCAACAACTTTAAGAAGCTTGACACCATCCAGGACAAAGCAGCCCATTTGATTGGTACCACATCCACAAGCATCCACTCCTTCCATCACTGACGTTCAGTAGCAGCAGTGTATACTGTCTACAAGATGCACCGCAGAAATTCACCAAAGATACTTGTAGAGTACCTTTCCAACCCACGACTACTTCCATCTAGAAGGACAAGGGCAGCAGATATATGGGAACACCACCACCTTCAAGTTCCCCTCCAAGCCACTCACCATCCTGACTTGGAAACATATCACCGTTCCTTCACTGTCACTGGGTCCAAATTCTGGAATTCCCTTCCTAATGGCATTGCAGGTCACCCAGAGCAGGTGGACTGCAGCGGTTCAAGAAGGCAGCTCACCACCACCTTTTCTCAAGGGCAGCTAGGGACAGGCAATAAATGCTGGCCAGCCAGTGATGCCAACATCCCACAAATGAATAAAAAAAAAATTTCGATAGAACTCATTCTTTTACCTCCCTGATATTACCACTGGGGACGGGCAGGTGAAATGGAATGGGTATTAAAATAAAGTTACATCCTCAATTTGCCAACATGTATTCATGTGCGAACTCACAACCCCATGATGTGAACTTCAATATTTTTCTTTACATTTGTCTTTCGTGTATTTCTGACTGAATGAAGACCCAGCATTTCACTTGATGAGCTGCCATACAATATGACATTTCTGGTTATCACCAACAAATGATAAAATTTAACCGAAGCTTTTCATACAAGTTCTTTCAATGGTGCAGATCATTCTGGCATCCTGTTTTTTCTAGGTACACAGGAGGGTATAACTATGGTAGTTACAGCAATCAACCCCCTCTTCCCATTCAGAGTCAATATCCAACCCTAACACACGACAGCCTTTCTTCTCCACTGCCATATCCAGCTTACCACAGGAGTAGCTCACAGGTTAGTCTCTCTCTGTGCTTTGGTTTGCATGATCAAACTTTGCTTATTCTCAGTTGAATAATGAACCTTTGTGATAATTACCTGTTTATAATAAAGAACTAAACGAAATTTCATTGCAGAACAAGAAGATTAAATTCCAGTAATAATTCATTGGATGGTTCTGTCAATGTGTTCTTTAAATGCACACAAATGATCCAGATCTTTGAGTTGAGGTTGGTTTGTGCTAAGGTCTTGCTATTAGAACAGGATGAAGATTCATTTCATTTCACTTAAAGGAACCGAGATAGGAGACAGAAAATGATATTGGGGGTTGGTGGAAGCAGGGAGAGAGAGAGAGAGACGAATAAATAAAAAGAGACAGAGCACAAAAATTGATACATGAATTCCCAGAGTGAAAGGGATAAAGAAACAGTTGGAAGTTGGATGGGGTTGGAGGGGGGAGGTGGGGGTGATTGTGGCAGAATGTCGAGAGAAAGATGCGGAGAGGGGTGGAAAGAGAGGTTGAATTGGAGAGACAGAAAGAAAGGGTGATTGATTGACAGTAAGAAGGATGGAGAGAGGGACAAACATAGATAGGGATATATGGAGAGAGGCAGATTGATAAACAGACTGACTGAGATCAAGAGAGAAAGTGCACACAAACGGAGATAGAGAGATGAGGGACTGAATGTTTTGTTTCATTGGTTAAGCCTGAGTTATGTGAGTTTTTTGAAGTGTTTCTTGCCTTAAGGCCTAGAGCGTTCTTTCACTTTATCTTACCAAACCCACCACATTAATTACCTACCACACCCTCATGGCAATCATCACGGCCAATTTCTGGCTGCATCTTACCATGACAACTCACGTTTCAGAGTGCATCCGGGAATACACCGGCATCCCTTGGCCCACACCATCTTTAAAGGCCTGTTGCGCACCAGACAATGCTGCCAAAATGGAGCTGTCCTCTATGGTTCCTGATATTTGCTCTGGACATGGCAGAAAGGGTAAATTGGCATGTGGGCAGGAACCTGGAGGTCCTGGTAGATGGAGTGATGCAGAGGGTGAACTCTCTCTTTCCCCACAACCAGCAATGGAGGCCCTGAGACTAGACCACACCAGCCTGCCTTTTTGAGATTGCCATGTGATTCAGTCATTTGGAGGAATGCTTAGCAGTCAGCTACTTTCTCTGCTCTGCCAGGAGGCTGATTCACCATGTCCAAACCTCTGGACCGGTATAGGAGGCTGTCCTTGACATATTGTGTCCAGGACCTCCTCAGCTAAGGCTATCCCCCTTGACGACTGAGGCTTGCTGACAACCCTGATAAGTTTCTGGCCTTGTATTTGTGCTAAATCTCTGGCTGAGGGGGATAAGTCCAAAAAGTGGATTGGGGATGTACCAGGAGGATTCTTAGAGGCTGGCATATATTGGATGCCAATGTCCATGGATGTGGGATGTGCGTTGTCAGTGCCCATGGAGCATGCCCTGAGATGTTGGTGCCCGGAGTCCAACATGGAAGTCATTCAAAGCTAGTGGCGAGCTAAAGGCGCCAGGTAGCTGTTCTCGTTTCCATGTTGAGTTTTCTCAATATATAGCTTACATGTCACATTTGGTAAGATAGAAAGCTGAATATTAATGAGGCAAACTGGGCCATTAACAAAGCTCTTAAGAAGCAATGACATGCCTTAATTGGCAATCTGCGTTGCCTAATGAAAATTTGGTAGCCGCTTGTAAGAATGAGAGACAACCTCAATGAGACAGGTTAAGTTTTCAGTGAATTTGACAAGGTAGATGCTGAGAGGATGATTTTCCCATTATTGAACAAGGGGTTCATTGTCTTAGGAGAAGCGGTAGATGATTTAGGACTGAGGAGAGTACCCATACGCCTATCGGTGTTCATGCCCATTGATTTCTGATTTTGTAAGTCACTACCTCAATACAGACCTCAGAGATCCACACAACAACACGCAAAGTGAAAAGGAATGTAGGAGGAGAGTAGATATTTCAATGCACAGAAGGTTTTGCATCTTTAGAATTTACTACCATGGGGGGTTTATGGATTCTCAGTCATTGAGCATTTTCAAAACAGGGATTCGTGTGTTTTGGGACATAAAGATTTGTTGAGACATTGAAGTTGAGATCAAAAGTCAGCCTCCATCTTATTGAGTTTTAAGGGGCTGAATGTTTTCTCAACATACTCCTTATTTTCTGTGTGAGGGGATTAATTTAAAACAGGGCACTAAAATTGCTCACCATCATTTAGACTTTAAAACTTAATGGGGTTCTAGGTCTGTAGCTGTAATATCCAGGGTAAATACCTGTGACCTCTGGTGCTGACCCCATGAATCATTTGGGATCAGTCGCAAATCTTTCCATTGAAATGTCAATGAACCCGTAGGAACTGCATGGGCACTGCTGGGAGTTCTGTTCCAGACTCTGAGGGGGCATGGCGTAAATGTGTGTAGGAAGAGGAAGCTCCTCCTCAGAACATCTCAACTCATCAGCAAGGACTAAAGAATCTTCAGATCCTGAACAGACAGGGCTCCAGATCACATACTGGACCTTCCACTGGGGGCTCCCACGTATCTCTTTTAAGGCACTAAAGTTGAAACAGTTCCAGCATTTACAATTACAACCTCTGTGTGACTACCTGTTGGAAGATGTAAGCGAGAGATGGTGTTCATTGCTGGCACAGTTCAGTAGCATACTGGACACCCTGGTTAAGAGTTCTTTGCATGTTGTGCTATATTTATCACACATGGAATGAGCCAAATTAATAATCAGTCTTTTGATTGAAGAGGCCATCAGAATATTTATGTGGAACAAAAATAAATCTGTTTCAGGATGTGTCCAACAATTGCTGAGGGTAGATATCTACAGAGGTCTCTGGCTTAGTCAAAGGAGACAAATGGGACCTTTTATTTTCTAAAACTGATTTTCCATGACTGATAATATCTGTAACAATGAAGAATGGTGTATTAAATTACAACTTGGCATTTTGGCTATCTCTCATTCCTAAACTATTCTTGGCATGTGTTATTTAAGCAATAATGAACAAGCATGTACAGTGTCTTGCCAATTTAATGGTAGGTTCATTGACTGAAGGAAGGAATAAAATGTTGAATCAGTCAGACTCTCAGCTATTTTTAAGACTCGCACAGAGCTCATTGGTGATGGTCACACTCATAAGCATTATGTGTAATTGTTGACCAATTAGAGGAGTTGACCAATTTTATGCTTTGTCCATATATATCCCAACCATATATATCACCTTCTTCTGGCACCCGATATCGTTGCTAATGTTGGAAATTGAGTGCCAATTGAGTGTGTATGGTTGCATGCTCCAGTTGTAATTAAGAGCAACTGATAAGAAAGTTTTGAGGCACGGTCCAGATATTTCTAACCAATCTTTCTAGGCATGTTTAAAACCTGTTTCCATCTGGAAGCAGATAGTGTGTGGAAAGGAAAAATAGTCTGAACACATACAGTGTGGTGGGGTTAGAGGGTTGGTATTGTGAATAAACCTGTGTGGAAGACATACTAGTTCTGTTGCTTCCTTTATCAGATGGAAGCCTATCAGATCAACAATTGATGTGCTGCAAGGCCTTACTTTCTTGCTTGTGTTAGCCATTGCCATTCCTCTATGCAGACATATCATTTGGAGTTTTGGTTTTGTATCACCTGTCAAAAGATCTAATCTCCATCCAAATGGCACAAACATTCTCCCAGCTAAAACATGCAAACTTTGAAAACATTGATTATCTCTTTTTGGATCCTTGCCAATCTGTTGAACAATTTGACTGGACATCAGTCATACACTGCCACTTCACATGACCTGTGAATCTCTCCAGGGATTAGCACTGTCATTTGAACTACAATATGTTACTGCATAGAGAGTGGCCATTTATCCCATTGTGGCTGTGCCAGCTCTTTGAAAGCATGTTTCAATGATTCCCATTTCCCTTGCTCATGGCTGTGCAAATCTTCCCTTTCTATGAATTCATCGCAGTCCCTATTGAAAAGCACGACTGAATTTGCTTCCATTACCCCTTCAGACCATGCATTGCCGATCACAGCAATTTTCATTGTGTAAACAAAACATTACATTCTTTTGCTAATTACCTTAAATCTCTGTCCCTTTGTTACCGACTGCCCAGCTTCTCCTTTAATCAATCCGTCCAGAGATATTTTCACACACCTTTCGAGCAGGTGGGACTTGAACCCAGGCTGAGAGGCGGGGACACTACCACTGCACCACAGCAGCCCACTCTATGCCTAATTTATCGAATGGCTATTTTTGCCCACCACCCAATCATCCATGAAATATTTCATCTATTTTCCCCTGCCACTTAAATCAACCATGTTTATAATTAATCAAATTACATGCAATGTCTGACAATGGCACAGTTTCTCCTTTGTTTGTTTTATATAACCTCAAGCACATGGATTGATGTGTCTCTTCACTTTCTCTCATTGTCCTCGAAAGAACATAAAACCTCTCGAGTGATTTGATCATTCACCACATTTTCAGAGCCGCCTTGTTCTAATTTTCATCATTTCTGGTCCTTTCTTCGACCATCAACACAGTGAAATGCCCTTGGTGACATTCAAATTAACAGTCAAAGACTCATTGCAATCAATTATATTTGGTCACACTAAGTTCCGATTTCCTATCACCCCCATGCTCACTGACCTACATTGGCTCCTTGTTCAGGTAATGTCTTGATCTTAAAATTTTCATCCTTGTTATCAGATCCCTCTATGGCCTCACCTTTCCCTTTCTCTGTAATCTCCTCCAAGTGTCACAGTTCTGAGGTATTTGCACTCTCCAATTCTGGCTTCCTGCACATCCCCAATTTTAATCGCTTCATCTTTGGCACTTGCATTTTCTGTTGCTTTGACTTTAAGTTCTGGAATTCCCTCCATACAACCTCTCTGCCTCTGTCTGTCTTCTCCTTCAAAGATACTTTTTAAAACCCATCTTTTTGACTAACCATTTGTTCTTTTGAACCTAATAGCTGTGTCATATTTTGTTTTGTAATGTTCTTGTGAAGTGCCTTAAGTGGGACGTTTTATGGTTCAAGGTGCTATATAAATACAAGTTGTAATTATTGCTATTCAAATGAGATGTAAATTAATAGATAAATGAGTATAATAGTTGGATCAGATAATTGGTGACTGTGCATCTTTTTGTTGCAACCAAATCTCTCTGTTCTGGTCACCCAGACCCTTCCTCCCAAATCAATTCTTCATCCATGACCTGGGGAATCAATGTTAGTAGGCAATGTGACTGTGAAAACTGCTACAGTCCAGAACCAGGGATTATTTATTTCATATCTATGTGACTGTGTCTCTGCAGTTTGTCATGTATCGGAGGGACTTAAGATGGCCAGGTTTTATGGCATGCAATGTCATGAATTTAAAACTGTACATCAAGTAAACTTAGTGTTCTCTGAAATCAGCCTGTAAAAAAACAAAATTATTGGAGATGCCAATGCTAGGAGAAAATGCCACCTGTTTGGTTTTATCAAACTTAATTCTAACATCACCACTGTACATTAAAGAGTGGTATTATGCTAAAACACCCAAGCTGAAAACGTTTGGACTGTAAATCCTACTTTACGTGCTGGGTCAGTGCAGAAACACTGCTGTTCTTATCAGAGGATTGTTCTGTGTGATGGGGACAGGATTAAATGAAAAATAGTTAAATCAGGATTTAGCCAACTGAGCTAATTTTTTTCTCCCTGAAAGGACAGTCTCAGAGACTGTGAACCCAACGACGCACTCTGAAGGCAAATGTTTTGCTGCTTAAACAGAGCCCTCATTCACACTTTGCATAATGAGTGGCCTGGCAAATTTGAATGAGAGACTTTATTCTTTTCTCATGAACTTCAGTTCTGGGGAATTGCTGAAGAGAGAGAGCGAGCGAGAGAGAGAGTGTGCAAATTTACATTACACTGCATGTAGCTGTAATAATCTCTACTTGGTATTTTTTTTCCGTACACCTCCCTTAAAACACTCCTGTTTTTCACTGGGTTTTCAGATACCATCAAAGTGAACCGGCAGGGTCCAAACTTTGTGCCCACGTCTTATGATGACCCATCTAATGGTAACTTCCTGTGAAAGGTCCTCCAACAACCATTGCCTTTGTGCTTGCTGAGGATAACTGGGACTCAGTGTTTTACACCCGATGTGTTTGGAAACTCTACATGGAACCGGATGCCGAGTGTGAAGGGCAATTGTAGTGATCCAGGCAGACATCCGCACAGATGGTCATCCTCTGTGCACTTCAGTGGGGTTCAATGGTTGCTTCACCAGCTGATGGGATGGTGGGGCGGGGATAGTGGAGTGTGTGAGAAGTGTTTTTTCAATGATCCGACAAACAGCCGAGGTCTAAATCTAGTCAGTGTCAGTCTGCAATACAGTCGCCTGTGTAAGGCTGAGTGAACTGGAACCGTATTTTCATTTCAAGCCTGCCCTGTCCACAATAATTTTGCCATTCCCAATAAAACTGTGGGCAGCTTTGCTTTGTTCCTGACACAGCAGCAAAGATAAATACAATGCAGGAGTGTGACAAAGGTTTAATAGACTGATTGCTGGGGTGGCAGGACTGATGTATGATAGATTGGATCAGTTGGGAGTATATTCACTAGAGTTAGGAGAATGAGGGAGGATCTCATAGAAACTTTTAAAATTCTAACAGGACTAAGGTTGTTCTTGATGAGTGGGGAGTCCAGAATCAGGGAAGACAGTCTAAGGATACAGGGTAGGCCATTTAGGACTGAGAGGAGGAGAAATTTCTTCATCCAGAGAGTGGGGAGCCTGCAGAATTCTCTGCCACAGAAAGTGGTTGAGGCCGAAATATTGAATGATGTAGCGCATAGGGCTAACGGGATCAAAAGGCATGGAGAGAAAGCGGGAACATGGTTCCGAGTTGGATGATCAGCCATGTTCATGTTGAATGGCAAAGCATGCTTGAACGGCCTACTCCTGTTCCCATTTTCTAAGTTTCTACAAACATAACAAGCAAGTTCATCCTGACTTTCAGTTGCGCTGTGGGCAGGATTGTTTCTTGATCCATGTGGGAAGAGGGACCACAGGACGGCAGGTCTGAAAGTTGGCGTCGGAGAGTTGCTTGCCCAGAGGTCAGCATGTTCTCACCCTCTGGGCCATTCCTGATCCGGAGCTGGTGGAGGAGTTGGGGGATGGGGTCGTGAGCTTGGGAGTGGAGGTCGCCTTTTGTGGGTGAGGAGTGTTCGTGGCTATCTATCCTCAAGTGGCAAGTACGCTATTTTGAAAATTTTATTTTACAAATTTAGATCCCTGAAACCAAGAAATAGACTTCTCAGTTACTGACGTTGGGATTAGGATACTTAAGCCAAATGAATGGCTCAGATGTAGGTGGCCTCAGTAGGGAAAGGATTTAAGAATAGGTAGATGACTCTCTAAAATATGTTCTGATGTAACAGAGACATTGTTAGTCACATGAGAGACGCTGCTAGAAGAGTGAAACTAGAAAAGCACTAAGATAGAGGTGTCTACGACAAGACCAATATGTCTACTGAATCAATAAATGTTATTTAAAGAGAAATATCTTGAGCTATGTCCTGATTTTACCTGAACACACAAACCCAAAACTGAAACAGCTTCCAGGCAGCAGATATGGGGGGACACTTGTCTTCTAATTCTTTCACAGAATGTGGATGTCACTCAATAGGTCAGTATTCAATGCCTATCCCTAATTGCCCTTGAAAAGGTGGTGGTACACTGAACTATTTCAGTCCATGAGGTGTAACTACACCCATAATGCTTTTACAGAGGGAGTTTCAAGATTTTGACCCAGTGACATTTAATGAACAGTAAAGTATTTCCAAGTCAGGATGGCGATTGGCTTGAAGGGGAATTTGAAGGTGATGGTCCCATGCATCTGCTGTCCTTGCCCTTGTAGATGGTAGGAATTGTAAGTTTGAAAGGTGCTGTCAAAGGAGCCTCGGTGGATTGCAGCATTGAGGCTTATTGATGGTACACACTCCACCACCAATGCTCATTGGTAGCAAGGAATAAACATTGATAATGGTGGATGAGATTTCAATCATATAGGCTGCTTTGTCTTGGATGGCATCAAGCTTCTTGAATGTTGTTGGAGCTTCACTCATCCAAGCGGGAGGTTTGAGGGGGAGGTGGTGGGGAGGGTGGGTTCTATCCCACTCCTGACCTGTAAATTGTAGATGGTGGATAAGCTTTGGGGAAATAGGAGATGTGTTGTCTCTGGATTCCCAGTCTCTGATCTGCCCTTATGGCCACAATATTTATATGGTGGTGACCAGTGTACTTCTTTGTTGTGTGATATGCCCCTTTAAGAACAAAGTAGGAAGGCTGTATTCGGAAAGAATTTCCCGATTATGGCATTGTTAGGTTTCAAGAAATGCCCATGTGATTAGGGATTGTCATGTGATGAGTGGGTAAGAAGCAAGGGGTAATTTGAAAGCTAATTGCAGGGGGATTGTGTCAGCCAGTGTTTTCTGTTGGAAGTTGAGAACACATTGAGAATTTGCGTAAAAAGGAATTGAGCAAGGCTGCTCTCTGAATGGACATGCAGTTTCTCATACATATTAGAGGCTGGAGGTATGGATAGTGATAGCTGCTGATCCCTTCTGCAATAGTCACACACTCATCCACCAAAATAACCATCAGTTTTCTTCGTGGAAGGCTTCAAACAAATCCTGGTGTTGAAGATGGTCTCTGTGAATAGAGCACAGACTGTGTTATAGTGTGTGTTCGACAGTTTGAAAGAGTAGATGGCAGAAGGCAAGAAAAGCATGGGCTTATGGATTGGACAAGACCCATTGCTTTTGTTTTAGTGTAGCCAGAACCCATCAGACTGATAAAAGGAGTCAGAGACAGGACTCCTTGGATTCTGAGTCATTAGGCCTGTCAAGATCTAGGTGAGAGAAGCTTCACCGATATAAGCTGCGTCAGTGATAACCATTTTAACTACATGTCATATTGAATATTTAAGGTGAAATTTATCTTTTTATTCAAAATACTGTTCAACTGTTAAGGAATGTGAGTTGTGTTGATTTTTATTGGTTTGGTACAGGAGAAGTTTTCAAAAAAATGAAATCTCATCCAGTAATTTCTTTCTGTTGATTTAATGAAGATTTTTGAAATTTTCTTATGAAATGTTATCAGTTCTGTAGGGATCAGAACAATCACTAGCCCAGTTCAGTTTCTGGTCAATGGTAACCCCCAAAATCTTGATAGTGGAGGTTTTGGCAACATTAATACCATTGAATGCCAAGGGTCAGTGATTGAATTCTCTTTACTTGGAGATGTTTACTGCCTGGAATTTGAGAGTCAAGGATATGACTTGCCACTTATTAGCCAAGCCCGGATGATGTCTGGGTCTTGCTCATTTGGGCATGGACTGCTTTGGTAATTGAGAAATAGTTAACATTGCTGAATGTTTCGGGACCAAGTAGACACACTATTGGCACCATATCCACTACCTTCTTTATTCACTCCCTCCTCCACTGACGCTCCACAGCAACAGTGTGTACCATCTACAAGATGCACTGCACCTTCCAACTCATAATCGCTACCCTATCGAAACACAAGGGCAGCAGATACATGGGAACACAACTACCTGCAAATCCCCCTTCAAGCCACTCCCCATCCTGACTTAGAAATATATTACCGTTCCTTCAGTGTTGCTGGGTCAAAATCCTGGAATTCCCCTTCTTAGGGCATTATGGGTCAGTCCACAGCAAATGTACTGCAGTGGTTCAAGAAGGCAGCTCACCACCACCTTCTCAAAGGAAACCAAGGATGGGTAAGAAATGAGAGTGACACAGCAATATCCATGAATGAATAGAATAAGCATGTGGTCATCATGATAAAAAAAAGGCAGTGGCATTGTTTGAAGCTGTAAATGATGCCTTTTGTTTTACCAATGTTGCGTTGCAAAACATTTTGATTACTGAAAGATGACTTTAGACAAACTTAGCGATCAAGCAGACAATGGCAGAAACTGTGATTTTGATCAATGATTTCAGGAGGAAATTAGATGTGTATTTGAGAGCGATAAACTTGTAGCTGGTGAAAAAGACCATGTAGATTGTTGTAAGGAGAGACAAAATGGACTCAATGGGGTGAATGACCTCTTATAAATAACTCTGCAGGTGGGACCTTACTCCTCCCAGCAGTGGGAAAACTTGAGGGGTGCGAGAACTTAATTGTGCAGGAGGTCAAAATCAGGTTCCCAACAGCAGGATGAATCTTGGGTACTAGGTCCTTGGATGTACCCATTTATCATTATTTCCAGCCTTACCAGAATTAGATGCCCCTTTCTAATAAAGCTATTGGCAAATGTGCCTTTAGATTCACAACTGCACACACATGGCAGGCAGCAGGACGAGGTGGTCCATTTGCTGGAGTTGGGGTGAATAGCTATTGTACTTTCCTCTTTGTCCAGCATTGTTGTGTGGCAGGCTACATTGGATAGCAGCAAGGAAAATAACAACCAGGCAGGGCTCGCTGAGACAACTACAGAGGGAGGGAGGCTGCAGACTAAGGATCATGGGGCTTTCCTAGGCAAGGGAAGGTGGTAAAGAGGGAATAATGGAGGGAGTTGTGCAAGGCAGGGAATGAGGGCTGGAGGCATGGAGGACATGTGATGGTGTAGGGATATGCAGAGGATTGAGGGAAGAGTCTATGAAGGAAAATGTCATGTGTATGGTTGGAGGGAAGGAAGAGAAGAGGAACTTTCCAAAAAGGGATGATCAGAGAAAGATGATCGTAAAGGGTGGGTGGGTTCTGCCTAGGGTGGATTCCTGGAGTTTGAACTGAGAGTACTGGTTGCACAGAGAATGGTGACAATGAAGTTTGGGAGAAATGGTGAAGGATCCAGAGTCCTGGCTGGCAATAGGTAGGAGGTGGGTTGGCGGGGGTTTCATAAAATCAGAAAGAACAGGTTCAGGGTGGGCATAGTGGTCAGGTGTAAGCTCGGGGAGAGAAGGCATATTGGGTGTGGTGGGTAAGGGGTCAAGGGTGATGGACAGAAATTGTTGGGTCACAGGGTGGGGGTGGTGTTCGGGTAGAAGGCGGTTAAATAGGTCTGAACAGTAATGCACACCATTTTAAAATCATTCCTAGAAACATTTTTTTGTTCTGAAAGTGTGATCCTTTGAAATGGGAACAGGATCATTTGAGACAGGTGAAGTTACTGGGGAGCACAATTGGCCAACCAAGGGGGCACCCTGATAATCTTGAGTTAAATAGACAGGAGCCACGGTCAGGTAGTGGAGTCATTGGATTGATGGTAACATCATTAGATGAGTAATCTAGGTCCCTCAATGCATGTTTGGGGGATATGAGCTCAAATCGTAGTTGGATTGGCAAACGCTGAAATTTGAAATCAATTTTAAAAAATTTAAAAGCTAGTCCAATAATGACATATAGCCATTGGCACAGAATCATAGAATACTTACAGTGTAGAAAGAGACCATTCGGTCCATCGGGTCTGCACCCACTCTCCGAAGAGCATCCCACCCAGACTTCTCACGCTATCCCTGTAACCCTGCATTTCCCATGGCTAATCCATCTAGCCTGCATATCCCTAGACACTACAAGGCAATTTAGCATGGCCAACTTACCTAACCTGCTCATCCCTAGATACTGCAGGGCAATTTCCCATGGCTAATCCACCTAATCTGCACATCTTTGGACTGTGTGAGGACACTAGGGCACGTGGTGGAAACCCACGCAGACATGGGGAGAATGTGAAAACTCCACACAGACAGTCACCCGAGGCTGGAATTGAACCCGGGTCCCTGGCACTGAGACCAATTGTCATCAAACCCATCTGGATCATTAATGTCCTTTTAATGCCATCCTTTTAATGGCCTACATGTGACTTCAGACCCACGGCAATGTGGTTGACTCTAACCTGCTCTCCGAAATGGTCTAGCAATCCACTCAGTTCAAGGGCAATTAAAGATGGGTAACAAATGCTGCCTTGCCAGCAATGCCAATGTCCCATGAAAGAATTTAAAAATCTCAATCCCATAGCCACCCTCTCGACACGGTAATATTTCTGACTGATCAATGGCTCTCGGGGAGGCGATGACCTAGTGGTATTATCGCTGGACTGTTAATCCAGAGACCCAGATAACATTCTGGGGACCTGGGTTCGAATCCCGCCACAGCAGACAGTGGAATTTGAATTCACTGAATATCCGGAATTAAGAATCTAATGATGACCATGAATCCATTGTCAATTGTTGGAAAAACCCATCTGGTTCACTAATGTCCTTTAGGAAACTGCCATCCTTACCTGGTCTGGCCTACCTGTGACTCCAGACCCACAGCAATGTGGTTGACTCATAACTGCCCTCTGGGCAATTAGGGATGGGCAATAAATGCTGCCTGGTCAGCGATGTCCCTCGTCCCTTTAATGAAATAAAGAAAAAAAAATTCAGTGGAGCTCACAGTGAAGTCAAGGGAATGTGTTGAGAACATTCTGAGGGTTGGTTTGGCAGCCTTAGGATCTCTCAAAGTGGCCAGGGATAGGATACTGCATCATTCCAAAGATTTCTCTATATCAGAATATCATAGATCCAGAATGATTGAGGGGAGAGTAAGTGTCAAACTGGGAGGTCATTTGTATTGAAATGCAAAGGTAACTGTGGGAAGCTCAAAGGGGCTGGAGGGAGTATGGAGGTAGGTTGCCGAGCAGGTTGAGGCTTTGGGGAGGGATTTGTGGAGGTGAGTGGGATGTACCACAGTACTGGAGTGGAGCATGAGGGTCCCTGATGGGTGGTTACAGCTGATAAGGAAATGGGTGGAACATATTTGAGGGCAAGGCGAGGGCATTGGATTAAGGTCTGGGGATGACAAAGAGAAGTGATTGAGGGAGCCTGCACAGACATGGCTTTGAATTCCAGGGTCACAGCTCCATGCACATTGCTACATCAATGCAGTGATCTTGATAGTCAGCCTCCAGAATGGTATTGATCCCGGTGAGTGGACAGAAGCCGCGGTGTGCCCAACACTAAATGTAGGCTTCCCATTGGGAAGAAGTGCACAGGACAGGGCAGTATTCTGGCCTGATTGTTCACTGCAGTCTGTTCCCTGACACAATGACGAGTCAAGTCATCCCTACTCTTTGGATCACTCTGGTGCAGCTGAGGGGAGGAATCAGTAGAGGTTGTCCTCTACAGACACAGGCAGAGGGGCTGCTGGAACTGCAACAGGGTGTGGCAACCAAGAACCAGTGCCATGCTGAGCATTGGCACAAATTCAAATGTACCTAAGCAATAGATGCTGTGACTCAGTGGGCAGCCCATTTGTTTCTTAATCTCAAGGTTCTGGGTTCAAGACCAACTCTAGATCTTGAGTGTGATATAAAAGTTCACACTCCAATGCCATATTGAGGGAAAGTTGCAAAAGTGTACTTTTGAAGAGGCATTAAATTGAACCCCCATCTGCCTGTTTGGATGAATGTAAAAGATCCCACAGCCAATTTTGGACAGCAGGCTAATTACCCCTGACTAATATTAATCTGTTAGAACATAGAACAGTACAGCACAGTACAGGCCCTTCGGCCCACGATGTTGTGCCGAACTTTTACCCTAATCCGAAGGTCTATCTAACCTCCATCCCCACCTTATACTATCATCCATATGCCTATCTAATAGACACTTAAATGCCCCTAATGAGGCCGACTCCACTACCCTCTCCGGCAATGCATTCCATGCCATGACCACTCTCTAAATAAAGAACCTACAACAGAAAAAAAATGGATTATCTGATTATCATCGCATTACTAATTGTGGGATCTTGCTGTGTAAATTGGCTGCCATGTTTCCTACATTGACTACGTTTCAGAAAATACTCCTTTGATTGTAAAGTGCTTGGAGATACCTGGGGATCATTGAGAGGTGCTGTATAAATGCAGGTCGTTTAATGCGAACAATCATCTGAGTGTACTTTTCATTGAATAAGTCAAGTTGGTTAAAAAGATGAAAGCATCATTATTATTGGAGTTATACAGACCACAAATTGTAATTTTCTCCCAAGTTTCTGAATTTCTATGTAGTCAGTGTACCTGGAACTGGATTTAATAGAGTACTGTGGTCCCCATCATTCCCTCCAGCTAAAACATAAGGGTGTCGAGCTCTCCAACTGAGAGCCTGGACACTTCACACGCATTTAGTGGTCACCTAGACATTAACAGATGAGAGGCAGGACTTCACAGACAGGAAATTGCCTTGCAAAGAACCACCGCCCAATCAGATGGAGTAAGTTCTGCAGTTACAGCACCACCATTGTGACAGTGGCCACTGCTGGTACTGCATCCTGCACTTGAGGAGGTGCTCAGCTCTGGGTCAGGACTTGACAACTGTTTGGAGGAGAGGTTCACGCCACAGCCATGCTGGCAGGATCCATGCATAGGCTGGATTGTTGGGTTTGAGAGGCTGGGGGTGGGGTATATCTGGAGGATTGGGTAGATGAACAATCTTGGGAGGGTTAGGGTGATAGTTTGTGCTCCAATAGGGCCTGTATAGGGAAACCAGCCAGGTTGGCTGCTTGGCTTGGTTCTTTCTCACTCACTGCCAGTTAAATCTCAGCAGTAGTGGCATGAAGCCCCTAAATTGAAAGTGTTTATCCACTTAAGTGCTTCAATTGATCCATAGGCAAGTGGGCTGTCTGATACCACCTACAGCCCCCACTGGCCCAGGTCCTTTTAGAAAAGTTTTGGCAGGAACAGGAATGAGAAGGTAGGTCCGGGTAGAGGAATATCAAATCCAGCCCCTGGAGTTTGAACCTTTTTTTGCAAATATTTTGAGGGAACGTTGATCCGATAATGTGTATTCTTTGAGGGTGAAATCTTTGTCAGGATGACTTTTTAATAGCTTGAATTCCTGTGCCTGATTTCTCCCCAGTCCTTCTCCATCCATCTCCCAGAAATTATTCCCAAACTGAGTGCCCACTTAAACGTGGCATTAAACATTTAATTATGTTAATCGAGGTGTAACATTCACTAGCTGCCCATTGCACAATTGACTAAAAGCTGGGCACTGGGAGCAAGATACGTTCCTTGCTCTGAGTGGAGGTCAGCCTAAAGACCACTTTGTGACAGGGAACACTGCAACAAATAAGATTTTCCCATTTCTCTCCCCTGGATCTGCGTCAATGCCGAAACTGTTTGGCACTGAACTGATTCAATGACATCAAGGGCCATTTTAATACAACCTACTATTGTTGCATTGTTGAAACTTGATGAAAAACCCTGTAACTTACTTTCATTGGAGGCATGGATACGAATGTTTTCATCTGAATCTTCAGTTAAATAGGCTTCTTTAGGAGTCAGCTTTTAAGCTGGAATTTGTGTTTTTGTGCAAGTGTACACGTCTTAGGCAATTTTATAAATTCTATGTTAAATGGAAATTTAGAGTGTGATCTTACTCATTTGTCTACACAAATGGGGAACAAAAGTCCAAAAAGAGTTACAATGCTTTATTTAAGACAGTATAACCTCCTTTAACTTAAGGCATGAACAGACATACACAGCAATAAATTAGTAGTCAATTTAACATTCAATAAATAAGCAACCAGATTCCAGATGAGGGTTTTTATTTTTATTTTATCCTGGATGTTGCTATCAAAGCTAACATTATTGCCACCTCTAATCGCACTTGAAAATGGTGGTGATGCACCTTCTTGAATATAACAGCATAGTTTGCTTGGATGTTTCAGAGGGTAGTTAAGAGACAACCATATTGCTGCGGGACTGGGCTCAAATGTAGACCAGACCGGATAAACACAGCAGATTTCCTTCCTTAAAAAGTTTATTCAGTATAACTGCAGGAACATCATTAATTGTAAGAACTGTTTATTCCAGATTTATTTAATTAATTGAATTTAAATTCCCCAGCTACTGTAGTGGGGTTTCAAATCATCTTTAATGGATCATGGTCCAGGCCTCTTGATTACTAGCAATATCGTCACCATCTTTGCACATCCTGTGTGGATGTTTTGGTACATCTAAGCCTTACTCAACTTCCTTACTTCGAGTATGTAGATACTTTGGAGAAATTGGGACCATTTTCCTCGGAGGAGAGAGGCTGAGAGATTTGATTGAGGTGTTCAATGTGAATGAGATTTCTGGCCAGAGTAGACAGGAAGAAGCTGGTGTTACTGCTGGAAGGATTGAGAACCAGAGTGCACAGATTTAACGTAATTGGCAAAAGAAGCAATGACGATGCAGCTGCTGGTTAGGGATGCAGTGCCTGAACATGTGATGGAGTCAAGTTCAATCAAAGAATTTGAGGGAATTGCATTACTGTCTCAGAAGGGAGAAACGTGCAGGGCTTTGGGGGACAAAGAACGGGGCGTGGCACTGGGTAAATTGCTCCTTAGGAGCGCCAAGTTAGGCACAATGGGCCAAATGGCCCACTACTGCGCTGGGTGCATTGGGTAATTACCAATCGCTTTGTTTTTGTTTATTCCAAGAAGTGTAGGGACTGTTGACTGTGTATTTTCTGAAGTAGGTTCCTACTTGACAGCTAACGCTGTGTCTGTATTCCACAGTACCCTTTCAACAGCCAGACACCGAGGATGGAGCCTTGCTTGATGAGCAGCACCCCAAGGCTGCATTCTACTCCGGTCACACCTCGCTGGCCCGAAATGCCTGCGGCTAACAGCTGTTACCCCAGCCCCACCATGCATTCAGCACGGTACGGCAACTCGAGTGAGATGTACACGCCCCTGGTTCCCCGGAGGAGTGCCGAGTACGAACATGCACAGCATTTTCCCGGCTTTGCCTACATCAACGGCGAAGCGACCACTGGGTGGGCCAAGTAACTCTCTCTCATCACATCCAGACAGTGGAAATACCGTCCCACAAATAATACCTGGTCAACTACGAATTGCCACTGAAAGCAATGCATGAAGGAAACGAGACTTTTTTTTGAAACACGTTCTGTCCATAGGGATTTGAAGAAAGCCCTGGTGGCATTAGCATCTCTGTGTAAAGCTGAGACTGATCAATTGGATCAGAAATGATGAGCTGGGAAGGTGGGGGTAATTACTTCTTATAAGTTGTGCAGTGGCACTGTCTGCAATGTGGACATCTGCACATATAAACTATTGCTTATTTCTTTAACACGTGGTCATGCTCTCTTTGGGATTTAACATTTTTTTTTAGCTTGTCTGAAGTTAAAGGTACAAGTGGACGATCCGTGGGATCACCTCACCAACCCTCCGCCGAATGCCTCGAGGAGATGTTGACCCCAGGAAGGGAGTGTGGCTCATTGCCTGCAAACTATCAACAAACCACTGCGTCTCAGTCCCAATCATGAAGATAGACTTATTGCTCCCTGTACCTGCCTTTCCTCCTCGCTGACGTGATAGTGGTGACTCTTGGGAGACACCGGTATCGCTTGATGTCCTGCAGAATGCAGGGGACACTGTATTTAAGTGTACCTATCTTTCCCTGTTGAAGACCAGCAACGTGCTGGCCACCAGATTTTCCACTTGGATGTAATTCTGCACTGCACAACTACAAGAGGTACAGTACTGTGGACATCGGACAACATTCGCTTGTGTTTTTGCATAGCCACATAAAACTCTTAAGATTCTTAAAGCTGTGCCTTAGAAACCATGTTGTGTATGTGTGAAAATATGTATCTAATTTTCTATTGTATTTTTGACAGACTATTTTGTAGAAATAATATTTCTTTAGCCTGTCTCTCTAGTGTGTGTGTATACTGTTTTCATCATGGTTAATTAACATAGCACCTGTATGTTTTGCGATTACAAAATGCGCTCAGCAGATTTTATGGACATATTACCCTATGGGTAAGGAGAATAATTGAAAGATAACCAAGAAACTCTAGGCTTTTTTGTTTTGTAAATAAAAGCACTGATAGCACCAAGTGTGGTAACTATGGCTGTGGATAAATTTGAAGTACATAGTATTATTTGTACAGATGTGCAAGATATATGAAGGCAATACATTCTCAAAATGAAAATACATTTTTAAAAAATTATCCAGTCTTTACTGTTCTTAATATTGTAACTGGTCTGTCAATGCTTGTGGCCAAAAACGTATTCCAGTGGTAGATGGTTGAATGAGATATTTATTTTCTTAACCGGATGGGCTACAGGAGTCAGAGGTTTCTCAGGTATGGTTTGCACATTGATGATTCAGTTTCTTGCCTGTTCATTTAGTGATTGTATTGCATCTGAGCTTTCCTGTAAGACTTGCACCTGCATAATTCGGTGTTTGATGTCCTTTGTGTAGAGGGACAGGTAATTTTGACATGCTAACTTACTTCCTAATCACAACAGAGGCTCACTTCAAACCCCTGGGTGAGGTGGTATGAGGATACTTTCAGAATTATTGACACAGTTTCCAAATAGAGAAGCATTTCACTGACAACTGTGCTCCTCTTTGGATAGTACAGAGGACTAAGCACAAAGCCTTGCAGACACACAAAGGTCATTCCACCCTTTTTGATTCTCCTTAGCCCAGCAAGCATTTTTTTTCTCAGGCAGTACATTTTCACGACTCACTGTGTAACATAAATTCTGCCCATTTTCCCTTAGGTTCTTTGGCAATAATGTCTCCTGGTCATAGACTTTCCTGTCAGTTGAAGCAATTTGTCTTTATTTACTCTGTTCATAATTTTGATCACTTTTCTTAAACCTCTTGTCAATCTTCTCTGTGAAAACAAAATCCCGACTTTTCCAGAGCCCCCACTTAACGGAAGAGCTTGGTACTAGAGCTATTTAATAAATCTCCTCAGCACCTTCTCCAAAGACTTGACATCCTACCTAACAGAGAAAAGCAGTGTAAGAGGCCCCAGGAATTCAATCTGGTTATGGAACTCCCATCAAGATGATAGCTTCTTCTTATTTAAATTGGTTCAAATCTAGCCACAGATAGCTCAATGAAAATATAACAAGGGAGTTTTGGTTGAATTTTTTATAGAATCATAGAATCCCTACAGTGTGGAAACAGGCCCTTTGGCCCAACCAGTCCACACCGAACCTCAGAACATCCCATCCAGACCCATCCCCCTATAAACCACTTAATCTACACATCCCTGAACACTACGGGCAATTTAGCATGGCCAATCCACCTAGCCTGCACATCTTTGGACTGTGGGAGAAACCAGAGCACCCAGAGGAAACCCACGCAGACACAGGGAGAATGTGCTTTTAATGAATTTCTCCGTGGTCAGTGTGACAATTTTCTCATTTTACATTTCTTAGTTTGCACTTGCAAGGTTCACTGTAATCTTGTATCATGTTGTGATTGTACTACATTAGTTCTTTGAAGGGATTATCTAATCAATCCTAATTCTCTGCTCTTTCCCCAGAGCCCTGCACATCTCTCCTCTCCAAGTATTCATTTAATTCCTGATTCAAGGTGATTAAATCTGCTTTCATTGCTCTTTCAGGCTGACCATTCCTGATCGTAACAACTTGCTGAGTAATTTTTTTCCCCTTATGTACACACCATCATTGCCCTTAAATTAGCCACCAAAATATTCAGGGCTACTTTTGACAATCTTTCCAATTATTCAATGATTCATTATGCTGCTCTTTCAAATGATATACAAATAAAACATGGGGCGAAATTTCAAAGAACAAAGAAAATTACAGGACAGGAACAGGCCCTTCGGCCCTCCAAGCCTGCACCGACATGCTGCCTGTCACAACTAAAGCCCACTACCCTTCCGGGGACCGTATCCCTCTATTCCCATGCTATTTATATATTTAACAAGACGCCCTTTAAAAGTCAGTATAGTATCCGCTTCCACTACCTCCCTCGGCAGCAAGTTCCAGGCTCTAACCCACCGCCCTCTGTGTAAAAATCTTGCCTTGTACATCACCTTTAAACCTTGCCCCTCGCACCTTAAATCCATGGCTCCTGGTAACTGAAAACAGAGTTCTCGGAATGTAGGTAATGTTCGCCATCCAAACTTGCCCTCAGAAAATGTTGGTGGGCTGTTCTTTTGAATCACTAGTTGAGGTTTGATCCAACTGAGAGGCCCCTCTAGAGGACAGTCAAGAGTCAGTCATGCTTGGTATGGGAATGGAGCCACCTCTAGACCAGATACATTTGGCAGGTTTCTTTCCCTAAAGGATATAGGAAATAGCAGTAGCAGCAGGCCACTTGAGCCCACTCTGCCACTCAGTGAGATTAAGGCTGATATTTTGCTTCAGTACTACTTTCCTGCACTAACCTCATATCCTTCCATGTTTTCAATATGTAAGAATCTATTGATCAACGTCTTGTACATGCTCATTCGCTGAGCCTCCATAGCTGTCTGAGATAGAGAATTTAAAAGATTCACCAGAGTGAAGAAATTTTTCACTGCAGTCCTAAATGGCCAACCCCTTAATCTGAGCCCATGGCATCTGTTTTTAAATGCCCCAGTCAGGGGAACATCCTTCCTGCATTTACCTTGTCAATCCCTGTAACAATTTATGCATTTGAATAGATCACCTCATTCTTCTAAACTCCACAGAATGTAGGCCCTGTCTATTTAAACTTTCCTCATGGGATTGTCCCCCCATCTCAGGAATTAATTTGATAAACCTTTGTTGCACTCCCTCTATGGCAAATGTATGTTTCTATAAGTAAGGAGACCAAAACAGCTCACAATGCTCCAGGTGTAGCCTCACCATAGCTCTATATAACTGCAGTAAGACATTCTTACTCCTTCACTCAAATTTTCTTATAATAAAGACCAACATACTATTTGCCTTCTTGGTTACTTGCTGTAATTGCATGATCACTTGCCGTCACTCATTAACAAGGGCACCCAAATCCCTTTGACTTCCCAGCCTCTCACCATTAAAGCAAATACTCTGCATTTCTGCTCTTCCTACTAAATGGATAACTTCACATTTCTCCTCATTGTATTCAATCTTCCAAGTTTTTGTTCACTCACTTGGTCTTTCCAAACCCTCTGAAGCTCTTTGCATCATCATTACAATTCCCATTCCCAGCTAGTTTTGTGTCACCTGCAAACTTAGAAATAATTCATTTAATCCCCATTCATCCAACTCATTGATATAGGTTATGAATAACTAGGACCCATACACTGATCCTGATGTTACGCTGCTAGTCACAGTTTGCCAACATGAAAGTAACCCATCTATTCCTACTCTCTGATTTCTGACTACGAACCAGTTCTCAATCTATGCCATATGTTTTAACTAATCCCATTCAATCTAATTCTGTTTACCAATAAGGACATACGTTGGGTAATTATAACAATCTGACAGTTTAATAGACACTTTAACTAATCCCACCTTTTTATTTCCAGATTTTTAAAAACTAATTTCAATTCTCTACCTGTCACAGTGGGATTTCAGTCTTTATTCTCAGATTACTTGTCCAGTAGCAATCACTCCACTACCATCCTTGTAAACAATTCAGTCAAATTTAACTCTTTAATGAAACGGAATTAAAATGAAGCAGGTGTAGCTTAGTGTGGCTTATCGTATTCAGTGCTAATGTCATTCACCAGTAATCTAGAGGTCAAGGCTAATACTCTGGGATGTGGATTCAAATCTCACTGCAGCAACTAGTGGAATTTAGCTTCAATTAATAAATCTTGAAAAGGAAGCTGGTATCAACAACCATGACAGGTATTATTAGTTATTTATAAAAAACATCTATTTCACTAGTGTCTTTTAAGGAAGGTGGTCTGCTGTCCTGACTCGTTCTGGCCTACATGTGACTCTAGCCCCACAGCAATGTGGTTAACTGATATCTGAAATAGCCTAGCAAACTGCTCTGTTCAAGGACAGGTAAGAATGAAGAACAAATGCAGGTCTTGTTAGATCACTCAAAGCCCACTAAATTTAAAAGTGTAAAATATTTGCTACCCATTCCTAATTGTCTTTGATAAGGTGAGGTGAGTTGCCTTCTTGAAGCTGAAACAACTACATATTTCCAAGTCAGGATAATGTGTGGCTTGGATTGAAACCTGCAGGTGGTGGTGCTCTCCTTTATTTGCTGCCCCCTGGTAGAGGTTGTGGATTTGGAAGGTACTATTGAAGGAGGCTTTGTGAATTGCTGCAGTCTATTTTGTAGATGGCACAGACTCTCTCTCTCACTCTTTCACACTCACTCTCTCACACTCACTCTCACTTCTCAAACTACTGTCAAATGCAAGGCAATTGATAATGTTTATTCGGGAATCTGTTCATCATTCTTGATGAGATGTAACATAAGGACAGAAGAAATAGAGGGAAACATTTCCTCACAAGGGAAATCATCCTATGAGCATCTGCCCTATCAAAGCCCCCTCATCATGTGTGTTAGTAAGCTTATTTCTCATTCCTCCCAAAACCAATGAATACAGGCTCAAGCTGAAGTCATGGCCTAGGGAAGTCAGAAGTTTACACTGTGTCCCTATGTCTGAGCCAGAAAGCTTAGGTTCAATTCCCATCTGTTCCAGGGGTGTATCATAACACATTTGTAACAGGTTGCTTTAAAAATCTCTACACTGAAACAACCATTGTCTTTCTGGAGTAGTAAGAAAATGAGGGGCATATTGGGAATATGGGGCTCATTCTGAACAACTACCAAAGCTGTTAGCTTTTTACATGTTCTGAAACCTGCTGCTACATTTGAAATGCCAAGCAGCACTGACTTTATTTGAAAAGACCCAGGATGCTTGTTATTTAGTTTCTTAGCTTTTTTAGTTTCTTAGTTTTTTAGTTATTTAGCATCTGTAAATTACTATCAACAAAATATTCTGCTGCTTTTGATCTCAACTTAATAGTACATGGCTTACTTATAAAACAAAACAAAGTAAAAGCACACAATGTCAAGGCACCAAAAGTTAGTAACCATTAAAAGGCGAAATTTATTTGTTAAAGGATTTTTTTTGAAAAAATGACAGTGTTCATTTCAGGAAGGTTAAGGGTTGGAATCTTCAATTCTGATTATGAAATAAGGTATTCACTCTGTCTGATATCACACATACTAAAAAGATCCTAACTAATGAATCTGCAACTCTTCATATTATGAGGATTGCAGATCTGTGATTCCATTGTAGACCTTGAAAAACACTTCATGGACACCATTTCATTTTCAGGCCTTTGAAAGAAACCAGCATCTTTAAGTTTAATTAGTCAAAAAAGTTCAACAGGCACGATATTTTTTAACAAAAAAAATTCTGTTGTGTCTTCTAATTATGAGAGCCTTTTGAGGTTGTATATGACTGACAGCGACACTGGAGTCTTTGGAATCACTTGAAAGGTGAGTGTGTACTTCACCCATGATTAACAGCAGAACGCAGACAAATGTAAATGCAACTAAGCCTACAAAATAAGCTTTTAAATTTCTGTTGCTGCATCGTTGCACACAACCGAACATGAAATATTGCAAGTGTGGACTTTAAAATTGTTGCAACTGGGCAGTAGGATAATTTGTATTCCTATAGAGAAGAGTTAAATGATTTAGAGTAAAGTATTTTCTCAGTTCCTAAAGAGTTATACTTGAAACAGGTAATATTGTCTTTTATTAGTGGCAGACATTGATGGGGGCTGCTGTGCTTTGCCAGTAACCTATGACCCAAGTTTATGTTTTTTGAATATTAAAAGTAAATTTGTGCTGTTTGTTCATTATATTTTGCCCATTTAACCATATCCCTTTGACATTCAGAGACATTCACATCGCTGAATCAGGTTGCTTTAAAAACCTCCATACTGAAACAACCAATGTCTTTCTGGAATGGTAAGCAAATGAGGGGCATATTGGGAAAATGGGGCTCATTCTGAGCAACTACTGAAACTGATAGTTTTTTACATGTTCTCCCACTATGAACGTGCCTTTGACCAGAAACAATACTGGACTATCAATATAAATATTATGGCTACAAGAGCAAACCCAAAACTAAATGTCTACTGTTGAATGTCAAACTGCAAATGGGCAGCACTTGATGAGCAATCCTGAGTGTGCTAATAGCTACACTAACAAACAAATTAAGATGATCACTCAAGCTCATAACATGTCCAATTTGAACTGTAGGATTAATGTACATTTATAGCTAGGGACCCTTTCTCTGTAACCAATAGGTTCAAGCCTTGAAACTCGTAACCTGGATATGTTAGGAGCCTATAGTTCCTGGGTACTTGCTCCATAGCAACACCTTTGTCCATTTTCTCCTCTAGTATAAATTGTGATCATTTAAATTTGGTAAACTTGTATTTGTCCTGATGAGTGCAAGATGAACTACTTTGGGAACATGTTTATCTTTTGTTCAAGATTCAAAAAATGCAAGATTTGTTGTCATTCCAGATTTGTTGTCCCATACTTATATTCATATTTGTAACTCCATTTGTCATGGTAAAACTATGATAAAAGAACTATATGAATTCAAAGTGGTACTGCATTGCTGATAAAATTGGTGATGACTTTGTCAAACTTATATACTTCATTAGAGTTTTTTTTCTGGCTGCTGGCATATATATGCCGTAATACACAAAATCCAAAATCCATCTCCAAATTCCTGAGCACCGATACTTTTCAGAAGTTGATCAATGAGGAGACTGATGCTATTAAGTAAACAGCATGTGAGATTGATGTCAAGAAAAGACACGATGAATCTGGAATTTTTGTTGCTTTTGGAATATCCTTTTTTTGTGATATATATATTTTTCCCAAAGTGTGATGCAGCAAATTGAATGTGACCCTTGATGTGATAAATAGATGCAGCAAAAAGGGTTAATTGATTGTACAAGTTTAACTGGAATTGGGGGATGAAGGAGGTGGGATTGAAGAGTTGGATATGATTGCTGAGAATGATTTGTGGAGGATACAGTCCAGTACAGATTGGTTGAGCCAAATAGCCTGTTTCTATGCTGTGTTTCCACACTGCAATCTGTGAATTCCGACTCAATATCTGAAACCCCATTGGCCAGTATTGGTCAGAGGAAAATCTGTTATTTAATCATTAAATTTCATGAGCTGTTGGTGTCATTTAAAAGTTGAAACTATTTTCTCCAAACCTGGAATTAGTGTTTAAATAATGAATGTACTCATCTTATTCTGGGAATTTTCAGATTTATTGTTGAAGTAGATGGTAATATTAAACAAACCCGTTGTTATGAAATAATTTACCTCTAAAGTATTTAAATGAATCTAATGTGTCAGTAGTGTAGTAAAAGTTGATGAATTCAATCTCTCTCTTGCACTGTAGGATTGGAGTATGAACTAATGAAATAAGAGCAGGGGTAAGCCATTTAGCTGCGGAACCTGCTTCCCCATTCAACAAGATCATGGCAGATATATTCATGTTCCAAATGCCACATTCCCTTCTATCCTCAATAGCCTTTGATTCCCCTGCCTAACAAGAATTTATCCATCCTGCCTTAAAAATATTCAATGTAAAGACTGCTTTTATCTATTGAACTATGGACTTCAAGATGGGAGAAAAGTACTGTTAAACCATAGAGACTGGGCAAGATGTGGCAGTTTTTTTTTAATGAATTACTGGAATTCATCACGTGTTGTATCTCCAACATTCCCTGACTTAAGCAGTAAAAGCAGGGGGGATGCTAGGCAGCTCAGTCTTGTGGGTATGTATCCAGGGACAGTTTTGCCTAATGCCATCATAACCCCCTTCCATTCTCTTCCGAGACTGAGAGTTCTAAAGTTGCACAATCAATAGAAATAGGAGCAGGAGTAGGCCATCTGGCCCATCGAGTCTATTCCGTCAGTCAATAAGATCTTTTTGTGGACTCAGCTCCACTTACCCAACTGCTCACCGTAACCTTTAATACCCTTACTGTTCAAAAATATATCTTTGCCTTAAAAACATTCAACAAGGTAGCCTCAACTGCTTTCACTGGGCAGGGAATTCCTCAGATTCAGAGCCCTTTGGTTGAAGAATTTCCTCCTCAACTCAGTCCTAAATCTGCTTCCCCCTTATTTTGAGGCTATGCCCCCAGTTCTAGTTTCACCCACCAGTGGAAACAACCTCCCTGCTTCTATCTTGTCTATTCCCTTCATAGTTTTATATATTTATATAAGATCGCTCCTCATTCTTCTAAATTCTAATGAATATGGTACCAGCCTACTCAATCTCTTCTTGTAAGCCAACCCTCTCGACCCCAGAATCAACCTAGTGAACCTTGTCTGCACCCCCTCTAGTGCCAGTACATCCTTTCTCATGTAAGGAGAGCAAAACTTTATACCGTACTCCAGGTGTGGCCTCACCAGCACCCTATACAGCTGCAGCATAACCTCCCTGTTTTAAAACTCTATCCTCTCGCAATGAAGAACAATATTCCATTTGCCTTCTTAATTACCTGCTGCACCTGCAAACCAACTTCTTGTGATTCATGCACAAGGACACCTCCACACAGCAGCATACTGCAATTTTTCACCATTTAGTAATAGTTCATTTTGCTGCTATTTGTACCAAAATAGATGACTTCACATTTACCAACATTGCATTCCATCTGCCAGACCCTTGCCCACTCTCTTAACCTATCCATATTGTTCTGCAGACTTTCAGTGTCCTCTGCACACTTTGCTCTACCACTCACCTTAGTGTCATCTGTGAACATTGAGACAATATATTTGGTCCCCAATTCTAAATCACCTATGTAAATTGTAAACAGTTGCAGTCCCAACACTGATCCCTCAGGCAAATCACTAGCCACTGATCGCCAACTAGAAAAAAATCTATTTATCTCCAGTCTTTGCTTTCTGCTAGTTAAGCAATCTTTTATCCATGCCAATACATTACCCATAACAGCATGCACCTTTTATCTTATGCAGCAGCCTTTTGAGCTGTCGAATGCCTTTTGGAAATCCAGATACACCATATCCACCGGGTTCCCTATTGTCCGCCACCCTCTTAATGTTCTCAAAAAATTCCAGTAAAATGATCTGCCTTTCATGAACCCATGTTGCATCAGCCTGATGGGACAACCTTCAGATGAAAACAAATCCTTCACATGTCTGTTCTAAAAGGGTAACCCATAATGTTAAAAGTGTCCCCTAGTTCTGGACTCATCCACAAGAGGAAACACCTTTTCCATGTCAAGACCATTCAGGATCTTATATATTTCCAATCTAGACTCCTCTCACTCTTCTAAACTCAAGTAGAAACAAGTCCAGTCTGTCCTGACGAAGGGTTTTGGCCTTAAATGTTGACTTTGCTGCTCCTCAGATGCTGTCTCACCTGCAGTGCTTTTCCAGCTCCACGTTTATTGACTCTAGCCTCCAGCATCTGCAGTCCTTACTGTCTCCCAGTCTGTCCAACCTATCTTCATAAGACAACCCACTCACAGCAGGCATCAACTGAGTAAACCTCTTCTGAACCTCCTCCAATGCATTTACATCCTTCTTTAAACTTGGAGACCAAGACTACACACAATTGTTAAGTAAAATGACGTAACGATTTGAATTTGACAATTTAAACAGTAGAGTAAAACTGGGAATCGAACACTACAATTAAATGGTTAGATCGCTTGAAATAGGACAGACTGAAGGTAATTTTAGGAACATTAATATTTAGGCATCTGTGAGGGTTCTTGAGGAGCAGAGATAGTGCCCTCCAACACTATGACTTCTGGGGAGGTGACGGCCTAGTGGTATTATCACTGGACTGTTAATCCAGAGACCCAGATAGTGTTCTGGGGTCCTGGGTTCAAATCCTGCTGTGGCAGATTGTGGAATTTGAATTCACTAAATCTCTGGAATTAAGAATCTAATGATGACTGTGAATCCATTGTTGTTTGTTGGAAAAACACACCCGGATCACTAACGTCATTTAGGGAAGGAAACTGCCTGCCATCCTTACCTGGTCTGGCCTACATGTGACTTCAGACCCACAGCAATGTGGTTGACTCTTAACTGCCCTCTGGGCAATTAGGGATGGGCAATAAATGAATAAAGAAGGTCAGAAGGCTTAGGTTCAGTTTCCATCCGTTCCAGAAGTGTGTCATAATATATATGAATCAGTTGTTTAAAAAGGATCTATGCAGGCAGTGGTAATACCCAAAATGTTGACTGCATTTTTCCTCTAGATGCTGCCTGGCCTGCTGTGTTCTTTCAGCCTCCTGTTTGTCTAAGTTGTAACCCACAGTTTAGCTAGTACGTACGAAAGGGAACGAAATGGCCAATTACGTATTATTTTGAAAAAGTAAATACAGTCGGTTCTGATATAATGCTACAGTTCCATTCTCATGCAATCTCATGTTATGAGAAAATTGTGCAATAGCCGTGCCATTTAAACTAATGGGGCCAGAATTGCTTTATAGCCAATACAGGTAAGGAAAGTTCGGGTTCCACAAATAGTGGTCTAAACTCTTCAATCATGTTAAAGCCAATTCGCGTTGAAGAAACATGCATTATAGCAGAACTGCCTGTAAATGTAACTTCTTTTTTATTGATAAAAGTGATGAAGTTGGAAATCCTTGGACGTTATACTGTTTCCATTTAAGGGAGTTGAGTTCCACTGCTAATACATGCAGAGTGCAATTGTTAAACGTCAGTTCACTTCATTGTGTCTGAGTTCCTTTGGCTTACAGTGTGTCACTTGTGTTTAGATTTTAATTTCACATAGGCCTGCAACCTTCCCATCCCACTCCACGATTTAAGGTATAGAAGGTCTTTACCGAAGCAGGAGAAGATTGTGAGGAATGCGTCCTGTTTAAGAAGTGTTCGTACTTCAAATGTGGAGGGTTGCTTTTTACATTTGGTGCAGATGGGATACTCTTAATGTGGTGTGAACATCATTATTTTCAAACATCATTCAAATGTGAGAGAGTTTATTAGCAAAGTGTGAAAAGGACTCAGCAAGGGGGAATGTGCAATGAAAGGTGCATGAGGCGGAATGTATTCAACCTCTTGGCAAGCTGTCTCGTTGGTGGTGGGGTCAATGACCTCCAACACTATGACCTTTGACATGAGACCTCGTATGTCTGTTATAACTGACCCACAAATCCATGAAACTCACAGCCAGACACTGCTCGGAGGGGTTCAGATGAAACAACTGCACATGGGAAAAGCACACAGTGTGCATTGCACAAAATAAGCATGGTCATGTTACTAACAGGAAGCACAACTCCTACCTACCCCCTTCAATCCAGCATTAACACAAAATTTTCTTTCTGATTTAACTCCCAAAATGATGCGGCTGCTAAATTATTAAATGTTTTACTCCAAAGAAGCGGGCAACAAATTAGATTTGTTCCTGACAGCAGACTAGATGAGGAGTGACCTACACTAATCTATCAGTGTAATCAGAAACAGAGATCAAGGGCAAATTTACTGTTTGAAACTCCTATTTAGCAGGCAATGAGTTTTAGTGAGATTCACTGGTTCAATTAGCCCAGCAATGCTGCACAAAACTTGTGCTTGCTGAGCTTTCACTGTGATATTTATATTACTGCCCTGACTACAATCATTTCAACAGCTTACTGGTGTAAATTCAGCACTGAAGATAGTGCAGATCCAGTGCCAAACAGCTAAGAGACCTCAATGATGGACAATCCCAGGCCACTTCAGCTGTGAGCCCTGTGTTCCTGGATCCTTTTTGGCTGCCAGTGGTGGAACTCCGATCAGGTGAGTCTATTGGTCTTGAGACACACCTATTTGGAAATATTTCAGCTTGAGCAGGGAACCCATATTTACATCGGTGTTCGTTTTCAAAGGCAAGTGATATGGCATAGAATCACAAAGAACAGGCCATCTTGCCTTTAGCTCTTTGTAACTGCTATCCGATGTGACCCATTTCACTGCATTTTCAAGAATTTATTCCTTTTAAGAGTGTCTAATAAACCTGATTCACACCCTTTCAAATAATACATTCGAGGTCACAATTACGCCTCTACATAAAGTCATTCTTCCTATCTCCCCTCTAGATCTTCAACCTGGAATCTGTGTCCTCTGTGTTACTGACTCTCCTGACACTAAAAACAGTTTTTTTGTTATTATTTTCATTGAGATAGCATTTCTCCAGCAGCCTCGCAAACAAATTCTCAAGGGCAATTAAAGATGGGCAATAAGTGCTACCTTGCTACGTAAATACAGTTTGATGTTATTATTGAAGTCCGCAGCCTCACTCTAACAACGTGAGGTGTGTTATAACATCATCATTGCATTCCAAAGAGTAAAATTATTTTCACCAAAAAACAAAAAATGATGTTATTAGAATTTAGTGGGCCAAGGCAATTTTCGGATACTGGTCAAGGCAGCAGAATTCAGGAGTTAGGCCCCTAGCATCTGATGGTGCTTGCTTTAAGATCCTTTTGACCAATGGGGCCAGTTTTTTAAAAATCCACTTCTGGGACGTTGTGAGGTAGACTAGCATTTATTTCATCTCCCTAGTCACCCTTCAGAAGGTGGTGGTGAATTACCTCCGGTTGTGGTGGAATAAATGCAGCAGAACAAGAAGCCATGATCCAAGGGATAATAACATTCTTTGGAAGTTTGATTTGAAGCCTGAAGGAAAAACTGTCCTCAGGATCAAAAACCCTTACCATTATCCTTCCCTGTACCCTTACTTTCCCTTTACACACACACACAATACCGAGGTGAGACTATAAAAGTATTTGGCCACAGATTTCCTCAAAATATTTGCAAATTTCCAGCAAATTTGGAACAGGAACAGCTCTGAGGAAATTCTGGCTGTTGCTACTGTGGATGCAAACAATCTCTTAATGTATTGCTTGTTTGCCTGATGTTTTATTATGTATGTGTGTCTGTTGACTGTCTGCTACTCACTGTCTGTGAGCGGTTAATTGAATTGATTTAACTTTATTGTCACATACACTCAAGTGAATACAATGAAAAGTTTATACATCGCCACTTACAGCACCATCTTAGGGACAAAGGTACCTAGGTATAATCCTTACTTACAGAACAAAGAAGAAAAAAAGTTACATCACAGCTATACACAATATAACCATAGGTCAGAAAATCAAGAAGCAAAGTTAAAAAGACAAATATCACAGTTGCTCTCCACAGCAGACCAGTGCAGGGAGCCCCACGTGGTCTGACCACTGGCTATTCCATGCTCTGCACTGGGCTGCTCTGGCCACTGGTATCTCTGCCATCCACTGACACCCCATTCGGGGCCGGGTACCCGACGCCAAGAGAAAGGAGGAGAGAGAGGGAACAGAAGAAACAGAATGGATGGAGCGGAAGAGCTCCAGCTGGATCATTCTCTTCCACTGCCATCTTACTGGAAGTTAAGCTTAGATGTGGCAACTTAGAAAAATTTAACAAAGCTGACGAGAAAACCAGCAGCCTGCAGGTACATGCATGGACCAGACACTTTAAAGCATTGACTAAAACTCTAGTTGAACACACAGAAGTTGGTGTGCCATGTCCGCATATCTCTGAAGCATAAAACACGTAACACATAGAGCTGTTCAAATTGGAGTTCTCCCTCACATTGTAATAAGTAGCAGCAAAAGCAGAATAACTGGTCATTCATCACATTTGTGGTGACCCAGTTGGTTATCTTTAAAATGTAAGCTTCTGAGTTGAAATCCCATTCCATAGCTCAAATATAAAAATCGAGGCTGACAATCCAGTGAGTGCTACACAATCAAAGCTGTCATCTTTCAGATAAGATGTTAAATTGAGGCCCCACCCACTTGCTCAGGTGAATGTAAAAGGGAACTTATTGCTAGACTGTTAATCCAGAGACCCAGGTAATGTTCTAGGGACTTGGGTTTGAATCCTGCCACGGCAGGTGGTGGAATTTGAATTCAATAAATATCTGGAATTAAGAGTCTAATGATGACCATGAATCCATGGTTGATTGTTAGAAAAGCCCATCTGGCTCATTATGTCCTCCAGGGAAGGAAACTGCCATCCTTAACTGATCTGGCCGACGTGTGACTCCAGACCGACAGCAATGGGGTTGACTCTTAGCTGCCTTCTGTGTAATTAGGAATGGGCAATAAATGCTGGGATACCCTCAACCCATGAATAAAAAAGAAGTTGCCATGACATATACTTGAAGAAGAGCGCAACCATTCATCCAACACCACACCTTTACCTCCTTCCCCTTACTCCGTATCCTGGGAAATATCTATCCCTTAACTTAAGACCCTAATAAAGATTATCTGGTCATTATCATATTGCTATTTTTGGGCTCTTCCTATGAACAAACTGGTAGCAATGTTTTCTTCAACCAGTAATTCACTGGGGCCTGTAAAGCGTGTTGAGATGTCTAGTGGTTGTGAAAAGTGCTAAATAAATGCAAATCTTTCATCACATTACATGGGGCATTGCCTACACAGAATGGTTACGATGTTCTCTGTAGTTTACAGTAACTTTGCTTCATCGCAGTTTGTTTCATTCAAACTGTTCTGCAACTCTACTGAGATGTCATAGGAGCTGTAAAAATGCAAGTACTTTTGCAGAGATAGTGGGAACTGCTGATGCTGGAGAATCTGAGATAACAAGGTGTAGAGCTGGATGAACACAGCAGGCCAAGCAGCATCAGAGGAGCAGGAAAGCTGACGTTTCGGGTCTGGACCCTTCTTCAGAAATTGGCCTGCTGTGTTCATCCAGCTCTACACCTTGTTATCTCAAGTACTTTTGCAGTTGTTTTATACAATATCATGTGGAATGACATTTAATATTTCACTGGCGTATTGTTTGTTGCTCCCATTCAAGGGAAGAACAATATTGCTCAGAAGTGGAACATTTTTTTCCTTCTTATCTGCCAGTGCTCCTATAGGACAAGAGCAAAGGAACAGGTTTGAGGCAGGCATTCTTTCAGAAAGCTGGCATTACAGCAATGGGTCGAATGGTCCCTTGTGCTGTAAAATTCAGTGGTTACAGGTTACACTGCTATGCCCACGCAAACATTTGAAACAAAAGGGCAAGATCAGCGGCTTTAAAAGCTATTGGTTTTCAGTTCCCTGTCTAAACCTGAAAGTGGTGTTTCCGGATGAATAAATGACTTCAATTTGTTTCCATGCATGAATTGAATCAGGTTCCATCAATTAGCAGTGGCAGCAAAACTGTTTGTGGCTTGTGCCAGCTCGTCAGTTTGTACTTCACCATTTCAGCCCAAACGACATATCCATTCTCCCCTTGATAGAAATGATGCAAATACTTGCTTTACCACAATATGGATACCCTGTGCTCCTTGCTATCAATACAATCTCTCCAGCTGCAACACTGTACTGATCGAAATTCTCCTTCTGAAGGATCCTTTGCAAGAAAGTGCTAGCAGGTATTCCAGATCCACATCAACCTGATCACCGCACCCCCTCCCACCCAACACACTTTGGCTTTGCCCAAAACCTTCTAACAGAGCAAGATCCCAGTTGGAGGAAACTTGCTTTCTGTTATTTCCACAAAATTTCCTGAAACATTTACACCAATCTCGTCTGGACAACATGCAACCAGTCCCAAATTCCTTTGATCAAAAGCTCTTCTGGACTATATTGGTAATTCATCATTGATACTCCACTTTTACTGCCTGTTTTATAAAGCGTTATTATTTTGAGTTTATCTCATTCCAAACGTTTTTCTTTGAGTTTCATAAATATTCAACATAACTTCACGTTGAATCTTTAACAATTTCTTTTTATTTGTTACAGTACGTGGGTGTAGCTAGCTAGGCCAGCACTTATTGCGCATCTCTGAATGGTCTTGCGAAGGTGGTGGTTGTTATAGATGGATCAGGAAAGGTCAGAAAAGGTTAAAACTTAATTGAGTAAGACAAGCATCACCCACTGTGATGATATAATGAGAATGGTGGGAGAGTAAAGTAGGATTTTGTGAGAAACAGACTAAGGCTAGATCCTCAATAGTCTTTGTAGTAATACAGTCACAGAGTCATACAGTATAGAAACAGGCTCTTCGGCCCACCAGATCTATGCTGACCAACAAATACCAAACGATACTAATCCCATTTGCCTGCACTTGGTCCGTAGCCTATTAAGCCCTGGCATTTTAAGTACTCATTTAGATAATTCTTAAATGTTGTGAGAGCACCTGCCTCCACCACCCTCTCAGGCAGCACCTATCTACCACCCTGGGTAGAAACTTTTCTTCTCAGATCTACTCTAAACCACTCACTCCTCACTTTAAACTTATGCCCTCTTGTCTTAGACACATCTGCCATAGGGAAGAGATTCTCATGATCTATTCTTTGAGAGCCTTTTCTTAGAATCTGTAAATAGTTTCAGAGAAGCAATGCACTACATCTTATTTGCACTACAAGACTATTCTTGTTAGACAAGAAAGTGGCTACCATTGTATATGTAGACCACTTCAGCCCTTAAAGAACCCATACACTTAGAATATAAGGGCAGCAGCGCATGCAACATTGTGATCAACATGGGGCAAACATAGTGCTAGCCCAGAGGACTTTGTGGAAAATAGATATTGCTAATTGCTGAGGACAGCAAACCCCAAAACAACTTGTGGGAACTCTCAACACTAAAAAATGTTTCAAAGATCAACACTGAAAGTATTTCAGACCTGACAAGGGAGGTGCTGCAACAGAGGAGATCTGCAGCTCCAAGGCAGAGGTACAGGCTGCATTATGAAGAGGTGGTCTGTGGGAGTCGTTCCGAGTCTGAGTGAATGAAAATCACAGGTTGTGTGATTGAAAGCTGAAAATTCCTGGTACAAAAGGAAAACTTTAAATGGTGCTGTCATTCAGGCTGAGAGGGCAGGAATTTAAAAATAAAACAAATAGGTTGCAACTCAGATCGAGTGCTGCCACCATCATGAGTGATCAGCACAAGCAATGGATATAAAGAAATCGGAACAAATACAGCCATGGGAAGGAACCTGCATGATCTGGGAGCGGAGAACCAAAGAAATTATAAACTCAGTGTATGCATTTCCATACCCCGAAGGGCTGTGGGAACTAAGCCTTTCAGTACGTTTAAAGTAGAGATTAATAGATTTCTGATTACTAATGGTGAAAAGAAATGGAAACAGTATGGGTTAGAGACATTGAAATGTTTATCAGCTATCACTGAATTAAAAGTTGGAGCAGACTTGACAGACTGAATGGCCTATTTCAGTTCTAATGTTCCCAAGTAATGGGCAATGTAAAGATGCAAACAATTCTTGTTGAATCTTTCCTCTGTCATAAGGTCAGAAGTGGGGTGTTCACTAATGTTCAGCACCATTTGCAACTCCCCAGATACTGAAGCAGTCCATGCCCAAATGACAATTTCCAGGCTTGGGCTGATTAGCAGCAAACAACATTCACACCACACAAGTGCCAAGCAACAATCAACATAAACAAGAGAGAATCTAACCATTGCTCCTTGATAGCCAATGACATTTCTATTACTGAATCCCACACTATTAACATCTTGGAGATTTCTATTGACCAGATATGAAATGGACTAGCTGTATAATTATATTGGCTTCAATTGTAGTTCAGAGGCTAGGAATCCTGCAGTGAGTAACTCACCTCCTAACTCCTTGAAGCCTGTCCATCATCTACAAGGCACAAGTGAGGGGTATGTTGGAATACTTCCCACTTGCCTGGATGAGTGCAGTTCCAACAATACTCAAGCTGATACCATCAAGGATGAAGCTGCCCACTTGATTGACACCACATTCACAAAATTCACTCGCTCCACCACCGATGTTTAATAGCAGCAGTGTGTACTGTCTACAACATGCATTGTAGAAATTCATCAAGATTCCTTAGACCATACTTTCAAACCATGACTACTTCCAACTAGAAGGACAAGGGCAGCACAATCCCCCCACACTACTAACCCTGCATGGCCTCTACACTGTCTACTCACTCACTTGGGATCCTTACCACCTTTCATCCACTTGCACCAGCACTTACAGCTCTGCCAACAACTTTTACCTCACTCAATCCATCCCTTTCTCTCATTTGTGAAAAACATGGCCCATAATGGAGCAAAAAGAGCGAGGATGGGTGGTAGGGTGCCTGCTAAGAGCAGTTACAGTCAGGTTTCTCTCACCCACTAAGAGGAGAGGAACCTGACTGTGACTGCCCTCAGTGGCTGACTGACTGTGCCCAAGTCCCTGGACTGATATCAGAGGCTGCCCTCAACCTACTGTGTCAGGCTACCATAACTAAAGGGTGCCTCCCCTGACTGAGGAAATCCTCCCTTTAGACTTTGAGACACACAATGTGTTTGCTGCAAGCATTGCTGGTACATGATGAAGATATGAGGTTGAAATAGCATGGTGCCGTACAGCAGCATGTCCAGCTCTTTGACTGATGAACGTTGATAACCATGTCAATCAGGCTGGAATTTCCGAGGTGATAAGGCACAAAAAGGCAATGCTGTGAGGCTCAAAGTGATGGAGCATGAAGAGAGCATGCAAAGATTCATGAGATGCAGATTGGTCCAATCCATAGGCTGGTCCTTGTCCCTGTGTGCATAGTGTCTTTCATTGAATGGTGCCAGTGCAATCTAAAGTGCAGAACTGTCCAGTAAGTGAATCAAAGATGGACCATAAAGGTGTCGTGAGGCTGCTTTGTGTCTAATGCCAATGTTTGTGGATGTGAAGTGTGTGCAGTCATTGCCCATGGAGTGATCCCTAAGATGTTGGTGCTGGATGGAAAGCCAGAGGAACAAGCAGTGAGCTGGAGTCACCAGGTACCTGTCCTGACTTTTCATGTCAGGAATTCTCAGTTTCTTGTTTCTTTTGAGTGGGTTGGAGAATGGGAGAGTGCAGATTAACGAGGTGAGATGAAGTAATAATTAAGGCAATAATGAGCAATAGACCCTATTTATAGGCCTCTCACTGCTCACTGTTGAGGATGTCATCTCAATGTCTGAGTTTGTTTGGAAAGCTGAATAGATATCTAAGAGATGCTAAAGAGTGGGATGTTTTCTCAGAATTGGCCAAGCAGTGAACCCAGAGTGACTTGGTTGGTCAGTTAAAGAGGTGGTCTGGAAAATCACACCAGTATTGTGACTCAAAGTAGAGAGGGTTTGTAGAACTGTTTTGATGGTAATTGTAGCTGTGAGAATTAAAAGTGAAAGCTTTAGCTGGATAAGTGTTTGGACTGACCAACTGTGGTTACACAATAATGTTTTATGGAACTGTGTAGCTGTTAAGTGCCAGATTTGTGTTATTATTTGTGGTTATGTAAGACATTAGATCTTTGTTGTGAAAGCTATCTTTTTATTTGAAATATCTAATTTGCAGTGGTTCTGATTTTTATTAGAGTAAAGGCTACAAGAAATGGAATTATGTTAGTAATTTCTTCATTTTCAGTTCTTTCAGCAAATTTGGTGATTTTGGTTAATGGTACCCAAAGGGGAATGATAATATCTGATGTTTCAGAGATAGAACTGCAGATGCTGGAGAATCAGATGACAAAGGTGTAGAGCTGGATGTACACAGCAGGCCGAGCAGGAATGCTGATGTTTTGGGCCTAGACCCTTCAGAATTTTCTGAAGGGTCTAGGCCTGAAACATCAGCCTTCCTGCTCCTCTGATACTGCTTGGCCTGCTGTGTACATCCAGCTCTACACCTCTGTTATCTCTGATAATACCTGATATTGCCCCATTTTTCCAATCCCCAAACATTGATTTTAGAACTGGATTGGAATTTTAGCCCCTTTAGCATTGACAAAATGTCAAAAGTCATTCAAAACTGAAGTAAAACCTCATGAACAGTGAAGTTGTTTAATATGTTAGTCAAAAATTGTAAGGATCAGAAAACACCTATTAATTGGATACATAATGTGACTCACTTATCTGGAATTATCTTGTTAAGATAATTAATGTCCCACTTCTTTACCCATTAAATGATACAAAGAATTAACAATTGTTCTGTTCATACTCAATTAATAGGGTCCACTAAACATCATTATTTAAGATGTTGCAGGATTGATCAGCTGTGAAACTGGTGCAATTCATGTGTGATTGTGTGCTTTGACTTTTTTTCTCAGAGAAACAATGATTTAAGCAGATTGTTTTATTCAGTAGTAACTGAATGCTGACCTGTACAATTAGCGTAGATTAATTGAATCCCTGGGAAGTGAACATTTCTATTTCATAATTAAAACTTCTGTTTTAAAGTTACATTTTGTGTTTAAATCCTTTTTAAAAAAAGTTGTTCTGCATGTTTGCTTTGGCAACTCATGTAAGTCTTTCCATTGCACATTATAGATGATTGGACAATTAACTTGTAACTGCAAATTACTGTGGATTCACCTTATTTTACTGGCTAAACAGAGGATGAAGAACTTGGAATTTTGTAACATTACTTTCTCTGGAGATACTAGGCTGTTTATAGTCAAAAGGTTGTGCATTTTGAAGTGTGATCACTGAATGGAGATTAGTGTGGTGGACAAATAAAGTATTGCAAAGTTCAAGACCTCTCTATGCTATAGAATTGCAAAATCACAGAATTGTTACAGTGGAGAAGGAGGCCATTCAACCAATCATTGCCTGTGCCAGCTGTTAGTCATAGAGGTATGCAGCACAGAAACTGGCCCTTCAGTCCAATTTGTCCATGATGACCACATATCCTAAATTAATCTAGTCCCATTTGGCCCATATCCCTCTAAACCAGTTCCATTCATGCACCCATCCAGATGCCTTTTAAATGTTGCAATTGCATCAGCCTTCACCACTTCTTCTGGCAGTTCATTCCACACATGTATCACCCTCTGTGTGAAAATGTTTCCCCTTAGGTTTAAGGTGAGAAGAAAAAGATTTTAAAAAAGGACCTATGTCCTCTAGTTTTGGACTCCCACATCCTGGGGAAAAGACCTTGTCTATTTACCCTATCCATGTTCCTCATGATTTTACAAATCTCTATAACATCACCCCTTCGCATCCGATGCCCCATGGAAAATAGCCCCAGTCTATTCCCCATCTTCCTATAGCTCAAACCATCCAACTCTGGTAACATCCTTGTAAATCTTTCTCTGAACCATTTCAAGTTTCACAACATCCTTCCTATAGCGGGGAGATGAGAATTGCACACTTAGAGCCAAACTCCTCAATTTTCACTGCAATCCTGCACGTTATTTCCATCTCAAAAAATCATCCAGTGCCCTCTTGAATGCCTCAATTCAACCTGCCTCCATCACACAGTGCATTCCAGACCTGAACTGTGGAAAAAGGTATCTGTTATCAAATTTCCTTCTTTAGTGAAACACTTAATAACTGCCCTTGGGTTCTCAATTGATTTTATGAGTGGGAACCGTTTCTTCCTACCCACATCTCTGGACCCCTCATGTTTGTGAAAATGTCTTATTAAATCTTCCCTCATCCTCCCGTCTGAAGGAAAACAGCTGAACTTCTCCAATTTATCCTCAACTGAAGTTTCTTATCACTGGAACCATTCTTGTAAACACTTTCTGCATTCTCTCCGATGCATTCACATCCTACGTATTCTGTGGCACCCAGAAATATAGAACTGCACTCCAGCTGAGGTCTAACCAGTATCTTATATAAATTCATCAGAACCTCTCTACTATTGTACTCCATGGCATCATTTGTGAATTCTAGAAATATGATGTCTTTTATTATAGCTCCCTCTGCCTGTCTTGCTACTTTTGATAACTTATGCATTTATACAACCAGGTCTCTCTGCTCTTGCAGAATAGTACCCTTTGGTTTATACTTTTTGTCCGTGTTGTTTGTACCAATGTTCATCACCTAACACTTCCGTGCTTTGAACTTAATGTGCCACCTATCTGTTCACTCCACCAACTTGTCAACATCCTTTTGAAGTTTTACACTGTTCTGCTCACAGTTTATAACTCTTCCAAGTTTTGTGTTATCCACAAACATTGAAATAGATCCTTACGTACCAAGATCTAGAACATTTTATATATATGATGTAAAACAAGCACCCCAATGCCAACCCCTGGAGAACTCCATGACAAATTTTCCAGCCTGGGTGGCGAGTTGCCTGGTGGTATTATTGCTAGACTATTAATGCAGAAACTCAGCTAATGTTGTGGGGATCTAGGTTTGAATCCCACTACAGCAGATGGTGGAATTTGAATTCAATTTTAAAAATAGTCGAGCATTAAGAATCTACTGATGACCATGAAAGCATTGCCAATTTTCGGAGAAAAACCATCTGGCCTACTAACATCCTTCAGGGAAGGAGATCTACCATCCTCACCAGGCCCACAGCATTGTGGTTGGCTTTCAACTGCCCTTTGAAGTGGCTGAGCAAGCCAAGGGCAGCTAGGGATAGGCAACAAATGCTGGCCAGTCAACGATGCCCTCGATCCACGAGTGAATTAAAGAAAAGTTATAGTATGATTTGATCCCCCTGCCTCTGGAGTATTAACCTGGCCCTCTGGGTTATAGCCCTCTGGGTTATAGTCCTCTTACATTATATTCTGCAGCCTTAAAAAAAACATAGTTTATTCATTTATATATAAACTAAACTTTATCTGGCTCTGAACTAACACAATCATCTCATTCGTCTGTGTTCCTTTCTGTGACAGGCCAATCTTGAAACTGTTTGTGTTTAGATGGCAAGTCCTTTTCATCATTTTTTTTCTTAAAAATGGCTTGTTAAGTATAAAATGTGGAAAATAAAACACTGGTGTAGAAAATTAATTACAATAAAGTGAGATTCTTCAAGTGTAAAGAGCAGGGATACCACAGTAATCTTGATCCACTGTTTTCTCATTCTCCACATCCTCTTATGTGTACCTCTGTACACATGGCTGTAAGAATGATCCACAATGAAGTATTGCTTCTTGCATCATGCGATGCTCTCATTTTTTTTTTATTCCTAGTTATCCATTCAGCCAACTTATCTTTCCTGGTCAACCTTTCTCATGCTCCATCACTCGTATCCACATAATTACATATGGAATTACACAGAAAGTGCAAGACAAACACCAGTCATTCAGCCCAACTTGCCTCTATTGATGTTTATACTCCTGTTATGAAGAGACTCCAAATTTCTTTTAAAGGATTAAGTATGAGAGCTGACAGTAGGAGACAATGGGTTGGCTATGCTGAAAGCAACCCATGTCATGAAAGGACCAGGGTGTATATAGACTGCTTAAAGTAACAATATTGTAGGACAGAGAATAAATCAGGAAGACATGTAAAAATGGCAGTATATTAATCATGGGGTGACTTTAATCTTCTTGTAGATTGGGAAAAACTAATTTGGCAGAGGTGGCCATGTGGAAGAATTCATAAAATATATTCAGGACAGTTTCCTGGAACAATATGATATGGATCCAGTCAGAGATCAGGCTATTTCAGATGTGGTGATGTGAAATGAGGACATTGAGTAAAGATTCTCATAGTCAAATTTAGCATTCTGTTTGAGAGTAAGAAATGCGGTTGGAAACAACTGTGCTAAACTTAAATAAGGGTAATACAAAGGAATAAGAGCAGAGGTGGTTGAAGTGAACTAGGAAAGGAGTTTAGCAGAAGAGATAGTTGATGAACAATGGCAGGCATTTAAGGAAGTAGTTCATGATTTACAATAAATAGATATCTGAGTGAACGAGAAGATCTCTGAGAAGGAGTTAAACCAACCATGTTTAATCAAGGAAGTTAAGGATAGTATCAAATTGAAAGATAAAACATATAATGTGGCAAAGATTAGTGGTAAGCCCAAGGAGAAAATAAATATTGAGGGTAAACTAGCAAATAAAATAAAAACAGACAGTAAGAGCTTTAAGTATGTTTTTAAAAAAAATGACAGAGACCAAATGAATCCTTAGAGAATAAAACTGGGGACATAATAATGGGGAACCAGAAAATGGCAGGGAAGTTGAATAAATATTTTGTGTTAGTCTTTGTGGGAGAAGACATTAACAGCATTCCAAAATTACTAAATAATCAAGGGGCGAAAGGTGGAGAGGAAATGAATTCAATGTCCATTGTTAGTGAAAGGTATTATGGAAACTAATGAGGTTAAAGGCCAATAAGCCCTGTAGACCTGATGGTTGGCATTATAGTATATTAAAGGAAGTATCTGCAGATAATCTTGCAATAATCCTTAGATTCTGGAAAAGTTCCAAAGGAATAGAAAACTGCCAATGTAAACCTTCCCAAAAAGGAAAGGAGACAAAAACAGGGGAAAGCATGTCTGAGAAATTTACTTGATTTCTTTAAAGTGGCAGCAAGCAGGATAGATAAGGGGAACCAATAGATGTGACCTTTTGAGTTTCCAAGAGGTTTTCAATAAGGCACCACACATAAGACTACTTATTAAAGCCCATGGTGCTGGATATGGTTATGTTTGTATGGATTAAGGATTGACTAACTAATAGAAGGCAGGGAGTCGGTATGAGGGGTTGGGGGTTGGAGGGGGGGTGTGGTGTGGTGTGGGTGGTTTCCCAGGATAACAACCTGTAAACTTGTCCACAGCAATCAGTGCCATGGTCACAATTATTTACAGACTGGGATGAGGGAAGTGAGTATACCATAGCCATATGTGTGGTTCCTACAGAAATAGGTGGGAAGGTTGATGAGGATGATACAGGGATATAGACAAGTTAAGTGAATGGGCAGAAGTGGCAGATGGGATATACTGTGGGAAATTCTGAGGCACTTGGACAGGAAGAACAAAAGAGCTGAATATCACTTAAATGAAGATGGAATGCAGATAGCTGTAGCACAGATACATTTGGGGACCCTAGAGAATGAATCTCAAAAAGATAGTGTACAAGTTCATTGGATAATAGGGAAGGCAAATGGACTGCTGGCCTTAAATTTAAAAGGGAATGAGTATAAAAATAGGGAAGATTTGCTAAAAAGATAAAAGGCACTATATATAGCTCCAGTTATTCATGATATATATCAGTGATTTTCTTGAGGGATCGAAATATTAAATCTCCAAGTTTGCAGATGACACAAAGCTGGGTGGGAGAGTGAACTGTGAGGAAGATGCATTGATACTTTAGTGTGATTTAAACAAGTTGAGCGAGTGGCAGATGAATGGGAGAATATCCATTTTGTTAGAAAAACAGGAAGGCAGATTATTATCTGAATGGTGATAGATTGGGGAAGGGAGGTGCAGTGAAACCTGGGTTTCCTGGCACACAACAGCCAAAAGTAAGCATGGAGATGCAGCAGGTAATGAAGAAGACAAATGGTATGTTGACGTTAAAAACAAGAGGATTTGAGGACTGGAGCAGGGATGTCTTGCTGCAATTGGACAGGGCCTTGGTGAGACCATATCTGGAGTATTGTGTACAGTTTCAGTCTCCTTATATGAGAAAGGATGTTCTGCCTATGGAGGGAATGCCACAAACATTTACCCAAATGCTTGGCAGGACTGATATATGAAGAAAAACTGGATCGGTTGGGATTATATTCATTGAAGTTTAGAAGAATGAGGGGAATCACATAGAAACCCATAAAACTCTTATAGACTAGACAAGGTAAATGCAGAAAGGGTCTTCCCGAATAGCAGGAAATCCAGAGCCAGAGGGTCACGGTCTAAGGATATGGGGTAGTTTGTTTAAGACTGGGATGAGTGGTGAACCTGTGGAATTTTCTTCCACCGAAAATGGTTGAAACAGTGAACGATTTCACTAAGGAGCTGTAGTTCTTAGGGTTAAAAGGATCATAGGGTATGGAGAGAAAGAGGAAACAGGGTACCGAGTTGGAAGATCAGCTATGGTCATGTTGAATGGCAGGGCAGGCTCAAAGGAGCAAATAGGCTACAGATTCTGCTTATTTTTAATTTTGCATTGTAAATGTAGATGTCGGAAATTATAATGTTCTCTGGGCTCTATTAGGTCAAATTGCTGTTAAGTTCGATAGGTCAAGTTGTTATTAAGTAAACTAGTTTAAAATGTATTTGCTGTGGAGTTATAGACTCATATTCATCCAGTTGTACAGCACAGAAACAGGCCCTTCAGTCCAACCCATCCATGCCAGCCGGATATCCTAAATTAATCCAGTCCCGTTTGGCCCACATCCCTCTAAACTCTTCCTATTCATGTACCCATCCAGATGGCTTTTAAATGCTGTCTTTATACCAGCCTCCCACTTCCTCTGGCAGCTCGTTCCACACATGTATCACCCTCTGTGTGAAAACATTACCCCTTGGGTCCATTTAAATCTTTCCGCTCTCACCTTAAAACTATGTCCTCTAATTTTGGACTCCCCTACCCTGGGAAAAAGACCTTGGCTATTCACCCTATCCATGCCCCTAATGATTTTATAAACCTCTATTAAGTCACCCCTTAGCCCCCAACATTCCAGGGAAAATAACCCCAGCCAATTCAGCCTCTGACAGAAACTGAAGAAATTTCCAGGAATGGATTTAGCTCTGTAGTCAGTAAGATCAAAAAAATATTGCTTTTAATGCACTTTACTTAAACCTATATCATGGTACCTTCCCACTTTATAAACTGTAATTAGGGAAATGTAATGTATAGTTAATGTCACAAAGTCATCAATTGAATAAAAGATTTGCTTATGCATTGTTGTTTATCAACTTATTATAGTTTATCCTAGAAAATTAATTATGCTGAATTTGAGTTACTGCTAAACGTAAAATATTGGAGCTGTTTTGAGCACAGCAAGGTCCTAGAAAGAGTTACCAATAAACCTATTTTGAATGGCAACAGTCAAGATGGCTGACACATTGAGAGAATTCTCATCTGTCCCCTGAACAGTGACGTGAGATCTTTAGTGTTCACCTGAACAGGCAGACAGGGCCTTGATTTAAAGTTGTTGCAGGTGCTACTCTTCAGTACAAAGAGTGTTGCATTGTAACTGAAGTGTAGGCCTGCATGAGCAAGACGTGGAGTGGGCCTTGATCCCATGACCTTCTGACTCGGAGGTGAGTGCGTAGGCCACTTGCAAGGAGGTTGGGTGCTAACTGCATACATGGTATGTTTGTCACGAGCCTTTTTCTCAGCACAGAGGATCTTGCCTTTGACTGGATAATTCAGGACTGTGACTACAAGGATTCTAGGCCTATTGGGGTCAAGTGGGTCAAGTTTGAGGGCCCTGTTACAATCTGTTGATGGGGATACAAGCGTTGCTCCTGACTGATGCTAACCTTTTGAGTGAGTGTTGTATGAATGTTGCAGGTGAAAGACATTGATAGCATGTGTTCACTTTACACCAGTTAAAGTATCAACTATTCCCAAAGCAAGTACTGGTTTTGTACAGCACAACTGCAGCAATTTACAAGATATAGTGCAATATTAACCTGCTTCTACGTGAAGAATTGTTATAGTTAATTTGAACAAAAAAAATGCAAGTTAACTTGTTTAAAAATTAAATTGCTTGAATCACATAAATAAATATACGGATCTTATCCAGCCTATTGTAAAGCTTCAAAATCCATTCTCAGACAGCAGAGGTTATTTTCAGGCTGAAAGTAAATAGGAGAAATATTTAAATATTACAAACAGAAAGACTAGTGGGAATTTTTAAAAAAGCAACAAATTAACACCTAAGTAAATAGAGATACAGGGCCAGGCAGTGTGTTGTACCTGCATGATGTGGAAGATGGTGGGTTGCTTTGTGGTTCATACTGACTACATTTGTAGTATGCATTGGTTGCTTGAGGAACTCTGGCTCAGAGTTGATGAGTTGGAGTCTGACTTCCGAACACCTTGACATATCAGGGAGACAGAGAGTTATCTGGATGTTGTGTTTGAGGAGGCAGTCACATCCCTCAGATTAACCATCTCAAATTCGGTCAGTGGTCAGGGATGGGAGGGTGTGAATGAAGCAAGTAGATGGATCCAGGAGGTAGTCCTGAAGGAGCCTCCACCCTTGAGCTTGTTTAACAGATTTGAGATTCTTGCTCCCTGTGTGGATGAGAGTGGGGGCTGTAGGGAGAATGAACAAATTGACCATAGCACCATGGTACAGGGAGTCATTAAACAGGGGATAGAAAAAAGTTACAATCGGGGATAATATCATCAGGGAATAGACACTGTTCACTGTGGCCAGGATTGAGAGTCCTGAAGGCAGTGTTGCCTGCCTGGTGCCTGGGTTCAGGATATCTCATTTGGACTGCAGAGGAACGTGGAGTGGGAGGGGGAAAGATATAGTTGTCATGGTCCATATAGGTACCAACGATATAAGTAGAAAGAGGAAAAAGGTTTTGCTGAGGGAATAGGAGCAATTAGGAGCTAAATCACAAGGTAGAACCAAAAAGCTAATAATCTGCAATTACTACCTGAACCATAAGCTAATTGGCACAGGGTTAACAAAATTAAAGAGGTAGACATGTGGGAGAAACAGGTTTGAATTCATGGGATATTGGCACCAGCACTGGGGAAGGAGGGAGCAGTTCTGATAGGGCAGACCGCACCTGAATCATGCTGGGACCAGAGCCCCAGTGATTTGCATAACTAGAGCTGTTGACAGGGATTTAAACTCAATAGTTGGGAAGTGGGTTCAGTTGCATAGTAAAGTGTAAGATTAAAGGAGAAGATAGAATTGCTGGTTAGTGATGGGGTTGACTGTTACCGGAAAAATAAAAAGGACAGAATGTGTGAATGTTATATTGTACCAAGAAAACATAATAGGAAAGGGAAACTTGACAATGGAACAGACTTTGTATCTTATTCGTAATAAGGTAGATGAACGGATGCTGCAAATTGAGCTAAATCAAGATTGACTTCAAACTGGTTAAAGGAGAGGAGAGCTAAGGAGAGGTTATGAAAGTTTCTAGACAAGCAATAGCACGAGATTATGGAAAGGGTCAGGAATCTAACTTCAGGCACAGCAGATAATAGTATAACTATGAGTAGGGGACAGTGAACAAAGGGCTGAGGGTGTTGTACTGAAATGAGTGCAGTGTATGAAACAAGGTATGTGAGCCTGTAGCTCCGATTGAAATTGGTGGGTGCGATGTTGTGGGCATCACAGAGACGTGACTGCAAGGGGATCAGGGCTGGGAACTAAATATCCAAGGATACATTTCCCAGTGAAAGGACAGGCAGATGAGCAGAGACAGCAGGTTGCCTTTTCAGTCAGAAATGAAATTAAATCGATAGCAAGAAGCAATGCAGAGTTGGAAGGTATAAAATCTTCTGTTGAAAAGCCTCAAAGGGAAAAAGACTCTGATGGGAGTTATGTACAAACCTCCTAGCAGTAGTCAGGATGTGGGACAGAAGATAAATCAGGAGATAGAAAAGGCACTATGACAATAATCATGGGAACTTCAACATGCAGCTGGACTGGGAATATCAGGTTGGTAGCGATCCTGAGGAAAAAAAATTCATGAAGTGTATATGAGATTTTTTTTTGGAGTAGCTTGTGGTAGAGCCCACCAGGGAACAGGAATTTCTGGATTTGGTTATGTGTGAGGAGGGAACTTAAGGTGAATGGACCACTAGGGGACAGTGACCATAATATAATAGAATTCACCCTGCAGTTTGAGAGGGAGAAGCTTGAATCAGACATAAAGGTAACTACAAAGACGCGAGGTAGGTGCTGACCAAAGGTGATTGGAAGGGAATCCTAGTAGGGAAGCACGGTGGTTCAGTGGTTAGCACTGCTGCCTCACAGCACCAGGGCCCCGGGTTCAATTCCACCCTCGGGCAACTGTCTGTGTGGAGTTTTCACATTCTCCCCGTGTCTGCGTGGGTTTCGTCCGGGTGCTCCGGTTTCCTCCCACAGTCCAAAGATGTGCAGGCTAGGTGGATTGGCCATGCTAAATTACCCATAGTGTTCAGGGATGTGTAGCTTAAGTGGGTTACAGGGGGATGGGTCTGGGTCTGGGTCTGGGTGGGATGCTCCAAGGCTCAGTGTGGGCTTGTTGGGCCAAAGGGCCTGTTTCCACACTGTAGGGATTCTATAAAAAAAAAGTAGCAATGGCAGGAGTTTCAGGAAGTAATTCAGGAGGCACAGCAGAAATTTTCCCTAGGAAGAAGAAATATGCTAAGGGGAGGATAAGGCAACCATAGCTGACAAGGGAAGCAAGGGAAGCATAAAAGCAAAAGTAAAAGCATATAATTAGTGGGAAGCCAGAGGATCAGGAAACCTTAAAAACCAGCAGAGGACAACTAAAAAGTCAATGGGGGTTGCAGGGTGAGGTTATATAGGAGAGTAAGCTAGCTAGTAATATAATACAAGATTGCATAATTTTTTTTTAGATATATAAAAGATAAGAGCGAGACAACAGTGGACATTAGACCACTGGAAAATTAGGCTGGAGAAGTAGTAGTGGGGAACAAAGAAACAGGATCTGAACAGTACTTTGCATCAGTCTTCATAGTGGAAGACATCAGAATATCAGAATTTCAAGAGACTCGGACAGTGAGTGTAGTAGCCATCACTAAGGAGAAGGTGCTGGGGAAGCTTAAAAGCCTGAAGGCAGATAAATAACCCAGACCATGTGGATCACACGCCAGTGTTCTGTAGGAGATAGCTAAGGAGATTGTGGGGGTGTTGTCAGTGATTTTTTTTCAAGAAACACTAGTGAGGGTCCCAGTGAACTGGAAAATAACTAATATAATGCCCCTTTTTAAAAGGGAAGGAGGCCGAAGACAGGAAAATATAGGCTGGTTATCCCGACCTCGGTCATTGGTAAGATTTTAGAGTCCAATTTCAAGGGTGAGATTTCAGAGTACTTGGAAATGCGTGGTTAAATAGGGCTGAGTCGGCATGGCATCATCAAGAGGAGATTATGCTTGACAAATCTATTAGCATTCTTTGAGGAGGCAACGAGTAAGTTGGACAAAGGAGAGCCAGCGGATGTGAACTATTTGGATTTCCAGAAGGTCTTTGACAAGTTCTCACACAGGAGGCTGCTAAATAAGAGCCCATGGTGTTAGGGGCAAAATACCGGCATGGATAGAGGATTAGCTGACTGGCAGAAGGCAGAGAGTGGGGATAAGGAGTCTTTTCCAGGATGGCAACTAGTGACTAGTGGAGTTCCGCAGGGGTCCATGTTAGGACCACAACTATTCCTGTTAAACACTAACGATCTGGATGAAGGAACTGAAGGCATTGATGCTAAGTTTGCAGGTGACACAAAGATAGGTGGGGGGACAGATCGTGTTGATGAGGGAGAGAGGCTGCCGAAGGACAAGGATGTTTATTCATTCACGGGATGTAGGCGTCGCTGATTAGGCCAGCATTTATTGTCCATCCCTAATTGCCCAGAGGATAGTTAGGAGTCAACCACATTGCTGGGGTCTGGAATCACACGTAGGCCAGATCAGGTAAGGATGGCAGTTTCGTTCCCTAAAGGACATTTTCCCTAAAGAACCAGATGGGTTTTTCTGACTGTTGACAATGGCTTCATGGTCATTATTAGACTCTCAAGTTTTTAATATTGAATTCAAATTCCACCATCTGCTATGGCAGGATTTGAACCCAGACCCCCCACCCCCAGAATATTAGCTGAATCTCTGGATTAACAGTCTAGTGATAATATCACTGGGCCATTGCCTCCCCAGAGTGGCCAAAGAAGTGCCAGATGGAATATAATGTGGCAAAATGTAAGGTTATGCACTAGAGGCAGAGATTACTTTCTAAATGGGGAAAGGCTTCAGTAATGTGAAGCACAAAAGTACTCTGGAGTCCTAGTTTAGGATTTTCTTAAGGTTAATGTGTAGGAAGGCAAATGCAGTGTTTGCATTCCGTTCAAGAGTATCAGAATACAACAGCAGAGATATGTTTGGAAATTGTGAGCAGTTTTGGGCCTCTTATCTAAAGCCTTGGAGGGGTGCTTGTCATAAGAGAAGCAGTTGAGCACTCTGGGTTACTACTCAATGGAGTTTAGAAAGATGAGGGCGGGATCTTACTGAAATTTACAGAATACTGAGCCTGGATAGAGTGGATATGGAGAAGATGTATCCACTAGCAGGAGAGACTTGGACCCGAGGGCACAGCCTCAGTGATGGGCCAACCCTTTACAACCCGTCAAAAATGAGGAGGAATGTCTTCAGCCAGGTGGTGAATCTGTGGAACTCATTGCCACTGAGGGCTGTATTTAATGTATTTAAAACAGATATAGTTATTTTTTAACTAAGGGGAATCAAGGGTCACAGGAGGAGGCAGGTAAACGGGCTTGAGAAACATACCAGCCATGATTGAATGGCAAAGCAGACTTGATGGATAAAATGGCCTAACTCTGCTCCTATTATCTGATGGTTTTCATAGAATCCCTACGCTATGGAAGCAGGCCATTTGACCTATCCGGTCCATACTGACCCTCTGAACAGCATCCCACCCAGACCCACACCCTTACCCTATCCTATCCCTGTAATCCTGCATTTCCCATGACCAATCCACCCAAACTACACATCTTTGGACTTTGGAGGAAACTCACGCAGACACGGCGAGAATATGCAAATTCCACATGGACAGTTGCCCAAAGGTGGGATCAAATCCAGGTCCCAGCGTTGCGAGGCAGCAGTGCTAACTACTGAGCCACCATGTCACCCTATATTTGAGAGAAATGTAATAGAGGGAAATGGTAGCAGGTTAGAAAGAGGTAACTTCAGTGGAGCGGAGACTTGTGTGGAGCATAAACTCAGGGATTGCCATTCTGGGCTGAATGGCCTTTGTACTCTGGATTGCATGTGATTCTATGGTTTGCTGTGATGTAATGTAAAATGCAGACTGTTATTATGAAAGCAAACACTGTAAACTGTTTGCAATACCATGATCCCTGAATCACACGTCAGCTGAATGAGCTTTAGGTGTTGCTGGTGACTGTAGACATTTACCAGAACGCTGTGAGACCAAAAATGCTATTCCTTCTTTCTCAAGTGCTGAACTATTTTTCACAAAACATGGCAACAACTTCTGGATGTAGCAACGCAAGGTTTGAAAACTCTGAAGTCATTTAACAATCAACTTGAGTCGGGCTGTCGTGCTAGATAGACTGGTTGGCCTCCCTTGCCTTACTTATTACTGGTCGGCAGTAGGTGTCCCCATATGGCTTTGAGTTGCTCTTTGCCTCCCAAAATGTGAGGTTGTGATTTAGCCCAAACGTCATTGCATTCCCTAATCCAACCCCATTACATCCCTAACACAGCACCCCATTACAACCTAACCAAACCAGCACACCCCCTCCCCCGATCCAAGCCCCACCCAAACTCCAGCACATACCCAATCCCCACCCAAACTCCAGCATATACCCAACCCCCACCCCGATC
>NC_063349.1:44816153-44883870 GCF_021869965.1 Rhincodon typus | reverse complement strand
ACCCCCACCCCGATCCAATCCCCACCCAAACACCAGCACATACCCAATCCCCACCCAAACTCCAGCACACCCCCGATCCAAACCCCATTACGCTCCCCACCCAACCATCATTTCACTCGCCCTTTCCCACACTCTCCTTCTCTATACCCCACCAATCTGGTTGCCGGGGTGACGGGTGCGGGGGGCGCTTGCCGGGGTCATGGGTGCGGGTCGGTTGCCGGGGTGACGGGTGCGGGGGGTGGGGGTGGGGGCGGGCCGGTTGCCGGGATGACGGGTACGGGTGGGGGTCGGTTGCCGGGGTGACGGGTGTGCGGGGGAGTGTCGGTTGCCGGGGTGAAGGGTCAGTTTGGGCGGAGCTCCTTATCTCTTGGGGCTCGGTGATTAGACACTTATCCAGGCCCAGGCTCCATTCCGGCGTCAACGATGGATCCCGCTTCCGCAGCGGCTCTGGCAGCGCTGGAGAGCGGCAACAAGGAGGAGGTAGAGTGGGTACTGCAGGGATATAACCGGCAGGTGAGTGACACCGGGCTGGCGGCAATGATTGAGGCGATGACAATACCCGGGACTTTCCCCCCCTCATTTAATTCGGGCACATCCATATCTCCCCTCCCCCAAAATCATATTTCTGCCCCCTCTCCCAGGAACATTAACCTAATCCCACCACCCCATTCTGGGAAAACCCACACTCCTCCCCCCCACCCCCACCGATTTCAACCCGGGAACATCTCCCCTACCCTCGCGAACAACATCTGTTCTCACCCCTAGGAGTGTCTCTCTCCTACCTGGGAACATCCCTTCTCCCACCCTCCCCCACCATCCTCAGGCACACCAACTCCAATCTTTAGGAACATTAGCCCTCCCGACCCAGTCCTGAAGAAGATGAATCCTCCACCCCTACCCCCCATGATCCCCCCCGCCCCGTCCTACAAGCACAACTATAAGAAACGGGAACAGGAGTGGGCCTTTTGGCCTCTACCCTGCTCTGTCATTCAATAGGATCATGCCTGTTCTGACATTCTTCATGTTCACTTTCGTGTGTTTCCCGGCAAACCTCGAATCTCCTACAGATCAAGAATTTGTCTCATCACCCCATCCCTGAGACTCCTTGCCTCACATACTTTACATACCCTCACAAGAAGAAATGTCCTCTCTGCATCTGTCTCATCAGGCTCTCTCAGGATCTGATATGTTTCAATAAGATCACCCTTCATTCTTCTAAATTCTGATGAATTGTAGAAATTTTCAATGCCGAAGTACTACATACAGCCCAGAGGGGCTGTTTTGGATAAACCCAAACCACAAGTGAATATCATTATTTTAAGGGCTAGTAGATTCCCAGTTGTATACCATGTGACAGTTAGCATCATCGAGCAAAGTAAACAATCTCCTGCATATCACAGCAGTATAACTTTATTGTCCAGAATTTGCTGCGAATAATGCGTTACCAATACCTGTCCTTATTGTTAATGTGCAACATGATTGTTAACTTGGGACAAGGGTGATATACCTGATGAATTGCAAATCAGCACAAATGCCTTCCTGGCTTTAATCTCACTGAGATTTTCATGAGTTTACTATATTTGCACATTAATTGCTCAATAAACTGGGAAGTGAACGTTACATTTAGTAAATACAGGTATTTCACCTATAATGCGATAGAACATAGAACATTACAGCGCAGTATAGGCCCTTCGGCCCTCGATGTTGCGCTGACCTGTGAAACCAATCTGAAGCCCATCTAACCTAAACTATTCCATTATCATCCATATGTTTATCCAATGACCATTTAAATGCCCTTAAAGTTGGCGAGTCTACTACTTTTGCAGGCAGGGCATTCCACGCCCTTACTACTCTCCGAGCAAAGAACCTACCTCTGACATCTGTCCTATATCTATCACCCCTCAATTTAAAGCTATGTCCCCTCGTGCTAGCCATCACCATCCGAGGAAAAAAGCTCCCACTGTCCACCCTATCTAATCCTCTGATCATCTTGTATGTCTCTATCAAGTCACCTCTTAACCTTCTTCTCTCTATCGAAAACAGCCTCAAGTCCCTCAGCCTTTCCTCATAAGACCTTCCCTCCATACCAGGCAACATCCTGGTAAATCTCCTCTGCACCCTTTCCAATGCTTCCACATCCTTCCTATAATGCGGTGACCAGAACTGTACGCAATACTCCAAGTGCGGCTGCACCAGAGTTTTGTACAAGTGCAACATGACCTCATGGCTCCGAAACTCAATCCCTCTACCAATAAAACCTAACACACCGTACGCCTTCTTAACAACCCTATCAACCTGGGTGGCAACTTTCAGGAATCTATTCACATGGACACCGAGGTCTCTCTGCTCATCCACACTACCAAGAATCTTACCATTAGCCCAGTACTCTGTATTCCTGTTACTCCTTCCAAAGTGAATCACCTCACACTTTTCCGCATTAAACTCCATTTGCCACCTCTCAGCCCAGCTCTGCAGCTTATCTATGTCCCTCTGTAACCTGCAACATCCTTCCGCACAGCCACAACTCCACCGACTTTGGTGTCATCCGCAAATTTACTAACCCATCCTTCTATGCCCTCATCCAGGTCATTTATAACAATGACAAACAGCAGTGGCCCCAAAACAGAACTGAACTCTAGGATGAACATTTCCCATCAACCACCACCCTCTGTCTTCTTACAGCTAGCCAATTTCTGATCCAAACCGCTAAATCATCCTCAATCCCATGCCTCCGTATTTTCTGCAATAGCCTACCATGGGGAACCTTATCAGACGCTTTACTGAAATCCATATACACCACATCAACCGCTTTACCCTCATCCACCTTCTCAAAGAACTCCAATATGGTTTGTGAGGCATGACCTACCCTTCACAAAACTGTGTTGACTATCCCTAATCAAATTATTCCTTTCTAGACCTTTATAAATCCTATCTCTTATAATCCTTTTCAACACTTTACCCACAACTGAAGGCTCACTGGTCTATAATTACCAGGGTTGTCTCTACTCCCCGTCTTGAACAAGGGGACAACATTTGCATACTTGTGTGGCCTCGCGCTATAGAAAATCGCATTATAGGGGAATCACTATACGGTACAGTAGAAAGTTCGTGTTATCCAAACAGCATCCACTATTCATCCGTCGTGTTACAGCCAATTCGTGTTAATGAAACATGCGTTATGACAGAAATATCTGTAATAGTGTCAATACCCTTTTCAACGTCATAATTTTTAATTACGGCCACGTTATTTCTCTCACCTAAAATAAATACTTAAAATTGTGATACTTCATTCCATCAGGTAGTACATCACATTAAAATTTTACTTATCATGTTTCATTTTAATCTCTTTAAGTTCTTCATTTTTTTTCAATCTTTATTTCTTTTTCTGTCTGAGTCTCAAATTCATTTTAATTCCCTCTCCATTATTTCTCTGTGAAGTCTTTAAATCTCATTGTTTAAACAGATATAATGCTGGTCCCTGCTGGTTCACAGGTCCCTGATGCCCCATTGCCTTCAGCTCATGCTTCCAACAATTTGATGGGCCTTGTTTTAGCTGGAGAATGCCTTAACAAGTCTGATTAATTTGACATTCTGTGACATATCCATTCCAGTAAAATCCGGTGTTTGTGAATTTGTGCACAATTTGAATTTGTTTGAAAAGATTAGCACTTCCAAAATGGAGAATTTTTGCTGGTGTGTACGCATCAAACATGCGAAAGCAATGTAAGGGGAGGGATAGCAAAAACATATCCGTAGCATGTGTACACGAGAAATAGATAATTGTAATAACTTCTTATCAACTCTTTAAAGTTGTTCTATAAACTATCAATTTTAAAAAAAAATGAATTTGTAGAACAGCTTTTAATGATGTAAATCATTGAAAGGTACCTCATTGAAGTGAGAATGGACTGATTGTAGTGCTGGTTTTAAAAAATAGGAGATGGGTAAGGAGATGGTGAGTTTGAGTGAGTAGCCACATTAGCTGAATACTTTGCCACCCATGGGGGAAGGAGATGTAGAGGTGGATGTATAACATAGGCGAGGTCCTGTGGTTAAGTGGATGAGCATGGATGGAAGTTCAGTGTGTTACATAGAGTGAAGGATGTGTCGGTGATATGGTGGGATGAAGTTTGAAAGAGCTTTGTAAAGAATGGTAAGGATTTGAGTTTGATGCACTGAGATGGTGAGGGTGAATTGGATTTTAGAAGATGGTGATTATAAGACCATAAGGTGCAGAAGTAAGTCATTTGGCTGTCCCCATGTCTGCATGGGTTTCCTCTGGGTGCTTTGTTTTCCTCCCACAGTCCAAAGATGTGCAAGTTAGGTAGTTTGGCCATGCTAAATTGCACGTAGTGTCCAGGGATGTGTAGGCTAGATGGATTAGCAATGGGAAATGCAGAATTACAGAGGTAGGTGGGATGCTCTTCAGAGGGTTGGTGTGAATTCAATGGGCCAAATGGCCTGCTTTCACACTGTAGGGATTCTATGATTCTACTGCCAGTCTCTCTTTCGTTAGGTAAGGGAACAACACTTCAGAATATTTTTCTTTTTATTATTCATTCATGGGATGTGGACATCCCTGGCCAGGCCAGTATTTATTCTCCATCCTAATTGCCCACAGGAGTGTTGAGAGTCAACTACATTGCTGTGGATCTGGAGTCACATGTAGGCCAGACTGGGTAAGGCTAACAGATTTGGTTCCCGAAAGGATGTTAGTGAACCATTAGTTTTTCCTGGCAATTGGCAACAGTTTCATGGTCATCATTTAGACTCTTAATCCCATATTTTTATTGAATTCAAATTCCACCATCTGTCATGGTGAGATTTGAATCTGGGTGCCCAGAACATTACCTGGGTCTAAGGATTAACAGCCTAGCAATAATATCACTAGGATACTGCCTCTTCTTATTTTCTTTATTGTGGGTAAGGTATAACCAGTGATTTATATAGTTTTAGCAAAAGCACCCTATTTTCTCACCATTTCCTTTTAAATTCAAAGCAACATTCCACATACCTCTCATATTATCTGCTGCACTTGTGCCTAAATGAAAAAACTGCCATGCAAGGACCTCCAAATCGCAGCCCCCCTCACCCCATTCCATCTGTCAAATTTTGCCCACTCACTTATCCTGTCTGTATCTCTCTGTAGATTGTGTCATTCTCACCACTTGTCTTCCTACCAATTTTTGTGTCATCTGTAATAGTACATTCACTTCCCTCATCCAGCTCTATTAAATAATTATGGCACCAGCACTGATCCCTGTGGCACTCCACTAGCTACATGTTGCCATCCTGAGAATGCCCCCCTCCCCACCTTTTATCCTAATTCCGTCTTCCATTAGTCATCCAATCCTCTATCCATGCAAATATACTATCCTTAACACCATGGGCATCTTCATTAAGTATGTGTGGTACCTTATCAAACACCTTTTTAGAAATCCATGTAAATTACTCCTACTGGTCACCCTTTATTTATCCTGTTGTAGCTTCCCCAAAGAATTCTAATAAATTTGCCAGGCATGCATTCTCCTTTCATGAAGCTATGCTGACTGTTTTTGATTATATTATGTATTTCTAAATTGCTATTGCTCCTTTATAATAAACTCATAACATCTTCACAATGACCAATGCTAAGCTAACTGACCTATAGTTATCTGTTTTTTTTTGTCTCCTCCCCTCTTGAATAAAGGTGTTACATTGGTAGTTTCCCAGTCCTCTGGTACTTTTCCAGAATGTAATGACTTTTGAAAGATTACTGCCCAATATCTGTGTAGAAACTTCCTTCAAAATCCTAAAATGCATCCTATCAGGTCCAGGGGACATATCGGCCTTTAGCCCCATTAGTTTCCCTAGCTGTTTTTTTTTTCCTCTAATGGTAATTTTTAAATTTACTTCCTTGCCTTTTTGCCCCTTGATTATTTAGTATTTTTGGAGTGCTGTCAGTGTCATCTATTGTGAAGACTGATGCAAAGTATTTATTTAACTCTTCTGCCATTTCCTGGTTTCCCCTTATTATTTCCCCAATGGAATATCTCCAGTAGAATATTTTTATTGCCTTTCATGGGATGTGGGTGTCAGCATTTATTGCCCATCCCTAATTGCCCTTGAAAAGATGTTGGTGAGCTGCCTTCTTGAACCACTACAGTGCATGTGGTGTAAGTAGACCCATAGTGCTGTTAGAGAAGGAGTTCCAAAATTTTGATCCAGTGACTCAAGGGGCAACAATGTAATTCCACATCAGGACGGAGAGGAACTTAGGAACGTAGGACCAGGAGTAGGTCATTCGGCTCCTTGAGCCGCCTCTGCCATTCAATGAAATCACGGCTGATCTATGGCCTAACTCCCATATACCTGCCTTTGGCCCATACCCCTAAATATGTTTGAAAAACAACAATTTATCTTATTTAAAATTAACAACTCATCCTGCATCCACTGTCATTTGGGGAAAAGAATTCCAAACTGCTACCATTCTTTGTGTATTGAAAGGTCTAACATCTCTCCTGAATGGTCTGGCCTGCATTCTCAGACTATGACCCCTAGGTCTAGATTCCCCAACCAGTGGCAATAGTTTATCTATCCTACCTTTTCCTGTTAATATCTTGAATACTTCAGTCAGATCACCCCTTGTCCTTTGAGATTCTAGAGAAATTAGGCCTAATTTGTGTAATCTTTTCACATAACATTGTCCAGCTATCATTCTGGCAAACTTGCAGATGATACTGTTCCCACATGTGTTTTGTTCTTGTCCTTCTGGATGATAGATGTTGAAGGAGTCTTGGTGGTTTGCTGCAATGCTTCTTATACAGATAGTTCTCCTATAACATATTATTTGCGTTCTTACGTGACCTTGTGCTATAGAAAATTGCCATAGAAAATTGCGTTATAGGGAAATAGCCATATCTATACAGCAGAAAGTTCGCATTATCCAAACAGAGTCCACTATTCATCATAAAAAACTGAAAGAATTGCAGATGCTGTAAATCAGGAACAAAAACAAAGTTGCTGGAAAAAGCTCAGCAGGTCTGGCAGCATCTGTGAAGGAAAAAGGAAGGCTCATCAGAGCCGAAATGTTAACTCAGTTTTTTTTTCCTTCACAGATGCTGCCAGACCTGCTGAGCTTTTCCAGCAACTTTGTTTTTATGCACTATTCATTAATCGCGTTATAGCTAATTTGTGTTAACGAAATTGCATTATAGCAGAACTACCTGTAGATGGTTCACACTGCTGCCACTTGGTGGTGGCAGAAATTATTATTGGAAGGGGTGCTAGTTAAGCATTATGATTTGTCCTAGATAATATTGAGGGTTTTTCAGCAGTTTGGAATTTCACTCATCCAACAGTATTCCATCACATTGCTGATTTGTGCCTTATAGAGATGGTGGACAGGCTCGAAGTAGTCATTAAGTGAGTGAGTCTTTGGTCTAGGACACTATCCTGAGGAATTCAACTCTTGTAGTGCTGTGGTTGTGTCTCTACCTCGGAGCCAGAAGACCTGAGTTCAAGTCTCACCTACTCCAGAAGTGTGCAAAAACATCTCTGCACAGGTTGATTTGAAAATATCTACCCTGAGGAACTCCTGCAGTCAAAGTCTGAGACAGATAATTGATCTCCACTGTCACAACTATTTTCTTCTGTGATTGGTCTAAGATGTCTTAGGTTCATCTCTTTCAACCAAGACATTAGCGAGATCAGGAGCTGAGCATCAGTGAGCAGGTTATTGCTTTATGCCACTTGGTAATACTGTTGACAACATCTTGCTCACTTTTTGATGATTGAGAGCAGGCTGATGGGTTGGCAATTGACTGGCTTGGATTTATCCTGCATTTTGTAAATTAATAACCTTCATGCATCAATCTGTCTGCTCACTTCCAAGATTCTACAGGTAATTGTACAAAAAAACAGTGCTTTTTGTCATACGTATTTTGCTGTTTTCTTCAGATGGTGCTGCTTGGGAAATAACTGGAGGACTTTCTATACTCCGGTCTTCTCAATGATTCATAAGGCATGGGCTTAATCTTAATTTAAGGTTATATACCAAGAAAGATGAAAGCTTGCAGGGAAGTGAAGGAGTACCCGATTTTAACAGAATCGGAGAGCAATTTAACTAGAGAAACATTAAGAAACTGAGATTTGTTTTTTCTTTAAGAACTGTCCATTTGGATTATGAAGCATTGTATAGTAATTTATATTTCTATATGCTGTATACTGCAATCCTTTTTTGTGTTCTTATTTTACAGAACAGTCGAACTTTCACATTTGATCAAAGTGAGGAAGAAGAGAGAAAGGTAGGAAAATGACAATACGGTATTTTATTGATAAAAGCAAAGGTACTTAACTGTAATTACACTACTGAGCTGTGCTGTCCTGGCATTCTCAAACACCAGTATGAAGTATAATCTGAGGATTTGGAAATATTTAAAATGTGAATGTCTTTGGCCATTAAATGTTTATATAATTTGTTTAAATTTTGGATAATTTTAACTGAAAATTGAAATTGTTTTGTGTTGCCCAGTGCTGGTGCTGCTGAGTTCTGAAGCATGCCTTCAAAGTGAAGATAAAACTGCTGGAATTTGAAAGAATCCCTGACCTACCTTAGCAGACTAAGCAGCCCTTGCATTTTGTTTGGAACCGATTGCTTGAGATCAGTGCTGCAGGAGCCTAAAAGCAATGTAGCATTAAGCCATCTTACAAAGTACTGCAAATTTGGCCTTCGCTCAAGCCTTAGGGTGGCCCCTACAGGTTGAAATGAGGCAGGACTGTCCTTTTTTTTTCAGAGCTTCATAAGTTATTTTTAAACAGCTGTATTTTAACAATAAAGATATTTGCAAATTGCTTTTAATGTACTGAAAAGCACTCTAAAGCTACTCAATTTGTAGTTTACAGCATCAATGAAACTAGAATGGAAAAATTTGTATTCGCATCTTTGTAAGGTCCTAAAACACTCAGTAGCCAATGAATGAGTTCTTGTACCTTTTAAAAAAAAATGAATAACTGACTAGGTTAATCTGATTTTTTTTTTTAGTTTGATTATGGCTTGAAGGAAGAATATTGATCAAACGCCAGAGAATAGCCTGGTTTCCAATAGTGCCATCGAATATTTTACATTCATCCACATACAATGCCATATATAATGATAGGTGCTAGAAATATTACAATAATCTTTTAACTTCAGCATTAACCAGAAAGATGGAGCAGGTCCTCGTGATGTTGAATGCTGAGATAAGCAATGCGATAGGTGCATTTAAAGTTTTTCTGACTAAAAAAGGATTAATTGAATAAACTGAACAGACTGTGAGGATGAAACTGCTAGTCTGATTGCGTTGCATCCACAGTTTTAAAAAAAATCTAGGGAAGAGGTAGCAGAAACATTACAATTAAATCTGTTGGTAGATAAATATGTTGTGCCAGGGAACTGTTTAACAGCTAATATAATCCTTATATTTAAGAAATGGAAAAACATATCCAGGGATTTATCGACAACTCATCTTAACATTAATGATATTAAAACAATGGATTTCCAATTAAAGAAGAGAATAGAAGAACATCTGGAAATAAGAACTATAATAATGAATAGTCAGCATCGATTTGAAGAGAGAGGTTTTACTTGAAAACTTTACTAAAATTTGAGGAGGCAACAGTGAGAATAGATAGTGGTAATTCACTGGATATATTTTAACTGGATTTTGATAGATGCTTCTTTATGGACTAACTAATAAGGTCAGAGAACGTGGAATAAGGGGACCAGTTTTAGAATGGATTGCTGGATTGCTGGATTGCTTTGGAACTGCAAGTATTGAATGAGAATAAAGCCGACTTCCATTCAGAATAGTAGAAGATCTGAAGTGGCATTTCACAAGGATCAGTGCTGGGATCACTGCTGTTTGCAATTTTACGTTAATGATTTGGACTTTGGAATCACAAACACAATTTCTAAATCAGTTAATATTGAGGAAAGTTGTGACATATTGCAGAAGGAGATAATAAGAATGCAGAAAGGCACATCATTGACAAATTAAGTTCAACGTAGATAAATGTGAAGTTGGACTTTTTGATAGGAAGAATAGGGAAGTTGCTTATTAATTCGGAAGTTGCTTATTAATCCAGAAGTTGCAAGTGTAGGTGAAGTAAATGATGTAGGGGGTCTTCAAGTACAACTACATCAATTGCAAGAAGTTGCACCACAGGTTCATGTAAAGACTGTATCTTTTTAATTTTCTGTATTTTTTTTATGGACCAAAATGGGAAAAGTACTGTTTTAAATGCCAAGGATTATTGAAAGATTGCTGCACCTTTTTAAAGCAAGTAACCTCATACTTATTGTAAGTACTATTTATACAGCCACTTGTTCAAGCACTAGTGGAAGCCTAATTTGCAGACTTGCTGGAGTCAAGGGTTGTGTGCGAATGGAACTGTGGATGGCAACAAAAAGCTGATTGGTCTGTGGACTACTCACCAGTTATCAGCCTTCTACCTACTAACAACTGTGTGTTAGCATCCAAGGTAGCTTAACAGCTTTGGGTGTGAATGTTTTGGCAGAAACAATCATACCTCTGGAGGAGAAGAAGCTGTTTTTGCTCTGTCATTTTAAAAACAAAAAAATCTCAAGTTTGAAGATAACCAGTTTATTTCCTGTTTCCAGTGATGTAAACTGTGACTTTTAATTGATAAATCAAAGACCTTTATAAATGTGAACCTGTCACCCTGTGCCTTGTGCAAATAAGTAAAAGTATCCGGAGAAGTAAGATCACAAAGCAGCATTTTTGTGTGTGTGTGTGTGTTATAAGAGGTCAGAGCTTTAACTAGTACAGTTTTGTATAATTCATAATTGTTTACCTGTGGCAAGAGTCTAGTTATTTCTTACAAATAATAATTCTTGTTAAGTATAGAAACCTGGTTTGTGCTTTCTGTTGACCTGGGTAAAGAAGTCAGAAGAATTAGGGAAATCCGTGCACTTTTTAAAAATCTTGAACTAAGGATTTAGAGTAGATTTGTAGTTCGAGTTATGGATGTTGTGGTTTAAAGAATAGAGCTAGACCCCATATATACTCCGTTGCGAAGGAAAACCGGAAGTGAGGTAATCCAGCTCAACAGACACCAGAGTTTAAATAACAGATGGGAAAACACAACAGCACTTCATCGGAGACTGCACTGATGATGTTACCCAGCAGGGTAATGAAACGTCTGTGGAACAACGAACCAGCTCGGCGAGCCAACCTACCATAAAAGCCTTTAACTTTTGTGATAACTCTAGAAATAGTGGAACTTTGTTTCTAGCATGCTATTCCTGTGAGGGATAACATTAGCAAGGCCAGAAAAAAAAGGCAGCCAAAACCCATTCGACTTTAACTACTATAGCAATAGAATTGAAAAGTATAATTTCAATTATACTGAACCTGTATTGAATCTTCACTAGACCACATTTAGGCTACTTTGTAGAATTCTCGTTGTCATATTAAACAAAGGATATGGAGACTTTTGGACAGAGCCAGAATCGTACCAGAAATAAGTGGGCATATATCAGGAAAGGATTAACACGTTAAGTGCCTACTCTTAGAAGAAGAAGGCAGATGTGAAGACATGATAGAAGTGTTTAAAATGGTAAGATTTTGATGGAATGGGTACAGAAAGAATGTTTCCTGTTGTGGGGAAGCACATAAATGGAGGACATGATGAAGAATAAGTCACTAAAAATTTGAAAGAAACGTCTTTATTCAGAGCAGTGAGCATGTGGAACTCTCTGCCTTGGCGAGTGATTAAAGTGAATAATGTCAATACGTTTAAGAAGAATTTAGTCATGCGTTTGAAGGAGAACGGAATATGAATTTATGACGATAGATTCAAGTGTGGAACAATGAGAGGAGGCTTGAGTGGAGTATACACACTTGTACTAACTGGTTGAACTGAATGGCCCGTTTCTGTCATGCGCACTTCAGGCTTAACTATGATGGCAGGGACAGAAAAAAAAAAAATCTGATCTGATCAGAAAAGTCTTCACCCAGACAGATGGAAAGGATTCTGGGTATAAATCCCTGGTATCACCTTAAACTGTTAGATGCTGTGACGTTCTGTAGAGTTGGATGTTTTCTAGGGCCCTTTCATGAAAGTTAAGCCAAGATTTCATTCCTCTCCTGTTTTTACCATGTAACCACCTGGAAACAAAAGTTTTCTTCTGGTCTTTCTGGCTTTTCTGTTCAGTAAGCACAATGATATTTAGGTGTCAATATCTTTTCTCCTTCTTTTGAACCAAGTGCCTGGTACTGATTTTTGGATCTTCTCTCTTTTGGTATTTGTATTTTCTGTCTTTCACTTTTGCAAAAACAACTGAAGTTGGGAGGGAAAGATGTTGCTTAAATATCTCAAGGTTTGAAGGACATTAGGCAAAAGAAATTCACTGCTGAATTATAAAGGAAATTAAAAGGATACAACTTACATACAAGTGTTTTCTACTCCTGGCACCAGATTAAAATGCATACTTTGAGTAGTATTATGTATATATGGTACTTGGAATGGCTGAGTGTATATGTGTGTGTAAATATCTATATTTTCTATATTAAGAGCCCTATCTTCTCAATGAAACACTGACAATGAGGGTTAATCTGGCTGAGCTCAAACACTCCAGGTGGTTCTGACTGCTGTGGGTTAGTAAGAGAAGTGTAGGCAGCAGAAAAGCCCCCAAACTTGTTGCTAGGAGACTTGACTAGATACTTTTAGCCATTTGTGTTATTTATAGATTTAGAAAAAAAAATGTCTGCCAGTGGCTGTGAACATGCAAGGCTTGTAAAAATGCAAACTTCATTCAATGTGATTCTAAAGTCCCTTTTATCTTATTTCAACTCTTTGTACTTTCTTTTGTTTCCTTGTTGCACACCAGTGGCTTAGAGGATGTTTAGCTAGGCAAAGTTATGCTGCAGCGAAAAGACAAGCTAACAGTGTAGTGGATCTCCTTGGGGCCCCTGAGCTGGCTGGCAGGGAAGAATCCTTTGTCTCTGCTCTAGATTTACGGTGACCTCTAGGCACCCTGTTATTTTGGCGTAGTTTGAGCTGCTTTATAAGTCAAATGAGAAGGTGATCAGTGACCATACCATTTCTGATTCCCTGTGCAATCTTGGACATTTGGTTTGGCTGCTGCTTTCAAAGATTAGCAACATAGATAACAATGGGAATTCAAATCCAAGTCATGAACCATGAACCATAACACCTATATGGTCATTCCAAATTCCTCCATCCTCTTCCCTATATCATTTAAAAGTTCTAAAGCTAGGATTTCGGCATGCAAGTTTATTTGTAGTTAAATGGGCAATATTAGTATTTGTATGAAAACAATGAGAAATAGTGGTGACTAAGCAATATCTGGTAATGTATAGGTTTTTTTATAAATAAACAAAACAAAAATAATAAAAAGGATTGTGGATGCTGGAAGTCTAAAACAACAAAAGCTGAACCTGTTGGAGAAACTCAGCAGGTCTGACAGCATCTGAGGAGAGAAAAACAGACTGGATTCAGCAATAACTCTGTCCATTTTATTCAAAATGAGAGAAAACCATGTCGATTCCTGGAAAGGAAGCATAGATTTTCATTACTTAAAATTTTCAGTAAAACAGACAGAGCTGAAGGCACCTGACAACCTTGATGGGGTTGGAGAGGAGTCCTCCGTTGAGGAATAAGGAAGACATTTCTGAAGCACTGGTGTGGAAAGTGACATTGTCAACAGAGGAGCTGGAAAATGGGATGGAGTTGTTAGAGGAAGCTGGAACTATAATCAAGGTAGCAGTGTCAATGAGCTTAGAGTGGTATTAAATGAACTATTTACAAAAAAATGCATATTTTTAGAATAGAAGTCATAAGTTTAGAAAATTAGATGTAAATCATAAGTTATAATGCAAACAAATGATTTAAAATTGATACCAGAAGTTAACTAACTTCATAATGCTTTAATGAAGTATTTACAGTGAAAAATCGAACCATTCAGCCGAACAAATGCCTGTACACAGCTTACTTTATAATACCTTATAAAAATGTCAATTATTTCCCTAACTGTTTCATTGATCAATACTGTTGTGGTCTTTTCAGTTAGTAGTTCTGAAATGCCATGTTTCACCGTTGCAGATGATTTCTAACTGTCTGTTGTTTTATGTTGACAGAAAATGTGTGATGAAATATTGAAAGCACTGCAGAAGGACCTGGGACCATCTTGCCAAGCCACCTGTTTAGAAACAATCCGCATTCTCTCCAGGGACAAGAAAGTTTTGGCCCCTTTGACAACCAGACCAGCAATGCTGGCCCTAATGAGGTTGGCTGGATTGGAGTATGCACAAAGCTCGAAACAAGAGATACCCAACTTTAATGTTATAATTGAGGCTTTAAAATGCCTGTGCAATATTGTATTCAATAGTGAGAAGGCACAGCAACTTAGTGTGGACTTCAAGCTTGTCAGTGGAGCCTGTGAGCGCTTAAAGACACACAGAGACAAAAATCTGCCTCATGAAATTAAGTTCTTTGACTTGCGCCTTCTTTTCCTGTTGTCAGCATTGCGAATGGATGCCAGGGCTCAACTAAAAGAAGAACAAGGGCTACTGTTGCTTACTGATATCCTAGAGAGCACACTGGATGTCAAGTGGTCAGATAAATATGTGGTGGCCACAGACTGCAGGGGACCTCCCTTGTCTAATGAGCAGGCGGATATATCCATGGAGGTGCTGAAAGCTCTCTTTAATGTCACTTATGACTGCAACCAGCAGCAAATTGATGAAGTAAGTTTCCCATGTTCATCTCATGCTTCATAACTTTTTGGGCAGATGTTTGAGAGATGATATTGTGTTGCCACATGATATATTTTGCTGAATTGAGCTACAAAAAAACAATAGTAGTCCCACTGTAGAAGCAAATTACTCGATGCTGGAATCTGTGCTGAAAACAATTGCTAGAGATCACAACGGATCAGACAACATCCATGGATCGGTGGAACCTAACGTTTCAACTCTACATAACACTTCATCAGAGCTGACAATGAAGTGTGGAGGGGGCAACGCTTGTGCTATAGTTGGGGTAGAGGGGTTGGAATGTAGAGTGCTGTGGGAGAAGGGATGTTGATGGTTTAGACTTTCAAATTGTGAACCACTCCCACTTCTTGCCTTTCGTTTAAGCTTTACTTGTTACATTCTCTGTTACCATGTCTTCTCTCCCCAATGGAACATGTATGTTCTTTCAAGTCTGGCTCTACCATTCACATGTTCCGATCAGTTAATCTGAACTACCAACATCTTTTCTCCCCCAGCACTCTACACTCCAACACCCCCCACTAACAATAGCATAAATGCTGCCCCCTCCACACTTCATGTCAGCTCCGATAAAACGTCATCTAGAGTCAAAACGTTAGCTTGCTCTCTCTCCATGGATGCTGCCTGACCCGCTGTGATCTCCAGCATTTCTTGTTTTCAGTAGTAGTAGTAGTAGTCCCAATGTTGGAGGTGAGGGGGTATAATGCATTGTAATGTAATATTGCATCAACTCTGTAGGTCAGAAGAATGATTAATAGCTGCATAGTTAAAAGCTTTCGCTCATCGACCTATCTTTAAATATACAGGCACAATGTTAATGATATAAGGGAATGTGGTCTATCAAACACAAGAATGCCAAATTTCAAGCAATCACAATAATCTAAACTGCAGGAGAGTAGGGTGCTGATTGGTTGTCAAGTTTCATGATTGGTGAAGGTGCTGCCATGGAGAAGGCAGTATTGCTATTTTGAAGGTGCACCCTTAAACCGAGGCTTCTCTCACTTTTTTGAAGTGGTTGCATAAGTCAATAAGCGCAATCCAATTAGCCCAATGAGTTTGTCCAATGTCTTGCTTTTATCTCCTTGATGTTGGCTGCTCTCACATGACAGAGAGAGAGAGAGAGAGAGATTAGTGGTGGTTTAACCTCACCACACCTCAGATGAGAGGTGGGATCTGCAAGTATTGAATCCACACTACTGGCATCACTCTGCATTGCAAATCAGCTGTTCGGCTAACCAATCCCCTCTCCTTCATCAACGCTGTCAATCACTTCATTGTTCATGGGGCAGTCAGGTTTTCCTCAAAAATAGTGACATCTCGGAAATAACTGGATATAAAGCACAATTGTGACAAAGTACCATAAACATGCAAATCCATTCTTTCGACTCAGAAATACTTTCAGAATATTTCGAGCTGTTTCAGCATTTTGCCATGTCACCTCAATTCTGTTGCAGCACTAGACAGACAGATTAGTGTATTTGACACCTGATCCGAGTAGACTAACTGGGATGGCTGAGAGCACGGGGCTAACAGACCAAAGATAATGTTTTTCTAAAATTCTTAAGCTGTTTTATGATAACATTTATGTTTACTCATCTATAAAGAACATATGTGTAAGGAATAGGGTAGGTACAGGCTCCTCCTCCCTGCTCCACCATTTATTAAAACCTCAACATAAACCCCATATCCCTAATTTCCTTGGAGTCCAAAAACCTACTGATCCTACTCAATGACTGGGCATCCAGAGTTCTCGGAGGTAGAGAATTCTAGACATTTAAATGAAGAAATTCTTCCTCTCATTACTAAATTGCTAACTCTTCATCCTGTGACTGTGCTCCCTGGTTTCAAACTCACCAGGCAGGGAAACCACCTCTCAGTGTCTACCCTATCATGCCATCTTTAAATAAGATCATCTCTCATTCTCCTAAACCCAATATAGGCACATTCTACTCACCCTCTCATCCCAGGAATTAGTTTAGTGAACCTTTCTTAGTTAAGTATATCTTATACTTGTAAGAACCGGAGCTGTACAAAATATATCAAATCCTTGCACAGCTGGAGTAAGACTTCCTTACTTTTGTTCTCCATCCTCCTCACTCCAAAACCTACCATTTTGCTGTTTCTTGTTGCACGTGCATGCTAACTTTATATGCCCTTTGTGTAGGGGGACGTAAATTTCTCTGAAAGCCGACATTTGGTAGTTCTTCAATACTTAAATAGTCTGTTTTTCTGTTTTTGCCAAAATGAATAATCTCACACTTACCAATGTGGTGCTCCCTTCTGTCGGATTCCATTCTCTCTCACTCACTTAACCCATTTATATCTCTTTGCAGACTCTATCTTCCTTAAAACTTACTTTCTCACTTAGTTTTGTGTCAGAAGGGGAATATTTTGATTTAAAACTGCTTCACCACTTCTCTTTATTTGCGTTCCTATACTGTTGAACAAATTTACAATCACAGTTACAGAAAAAGTAACCTTCAAAACCTATAAAAATTCAGTGTGACTTAAAACTGTTTTCTAGCACAAACAATTAATTCCATTAGGTCCTGAATCAATGATACAGCGAAGGAGGACATTCCAACCCTAGTCTTTCTACTTTACTATACAAGGAGCTGGCTGATCATGTTTGCCTGGTGTGTGACTGTAATTCCACACTGATACCATGAGTCCTAACTCTTCTGAAATGATCTAACAAGCCACTAGCTGTAACAAACTGGCGTGACTATGACAACTAGGGATGGGCAATAAATGCTCCCTGCACCAATGATACACACATCCTAAGAATGGACAATTAAAAGAGAAAGATAGCAATTATGTACAGGTTTGGGAGTGAAAAATTTGAGTAAGGTTGAAAGTAAAATTTGAGCTTAAAATTCTGTTGTAGTCTCCTTTGTGACTTGCACTGGCTATAGAACAAGAAATGCTTTGCCGTGTGCCAGAATTTTATTATCTGGTGAAAACTTTATTTCAGTACCACTAATTTCTTTTGGGCAGGATCGCGCCCATCAGAACAGGCACCTTGCTGCTATTCTCTGTCACTGTTTGTTGCTGAAGACTCAGTCTGAAGACAAAACTGAAGAATTTCACAGGTAAGTGCATTGTTTATAACAACAGCCTCTCTTTCCCCTCACAACCTCATCACCAACTATGAGCATGAGTGAAAGCAAGAAGGAAACAGGTTTTTGTCTGAGTGTCAGTCACCCTAAAATGTCAGCAGAATAGCTTACAATTTGTTGCGTCTACAGTGACCACAACTGTCAGCATTTAGAGAGAATCATAAAATAATTTATTTTGCCCGAGATTTTGTGAGGTGAATGTGGGCCCTGAGTAAGATCTTTGTATCCTTGCTAGCCACTGGAGAGATCCCAGAGGTCTGGTGAGTAGCTAATTTTGTTCCTCTGTTCAAGAATGGAAATGGGGATAATCCAGGAAATTATAAACCAGCGAGTCTCACGTCAGTGGTTGGGAAACTATTGGAGTAAATTCTTAGGGATAGGATTTACGCGCATCTGGAAAAGCATGGCCTAATTAAGGACAGTCAGCATGGCTTTGTGTGAGGCCGGTTATGTCTTAGTAACTGTTTGAATTTTTCAAGGAGGTGATGAGGGTGATCGATGAGAGTTGAGCAGTAGATGTTGCCTACGTGGATTTTAGTAAGGCATTCAACAAGGTCCACCATGGTAGACTCATCCAGAAGCTTAAAATGCATGGGATCCATGGTGACTTGGCCACTCTGATTCAGAATTGGCTTGCCTTTTGAATACAGAGGGTAGTAGGGGAAGGATGTTTTTTCAGACTGGAGGTCCATGACTAGCGTTGTTCTGCAGGGATCTGTACTGGGACCTTTGCTGTTTGTGATATATATAAATAACTTGAATGAAAATTTAGACGGGTGGGTTAGTAAGTTTGTAGATGACACAAAGATTGGTGGAGTTGTGGATTGTGTAGAAGGTGTCAAAGGATACAGCGGGATATAAATCAGTTACAGATATGAGTGGAAAAATGACAGATGGAGTTTAATCAGCATTAGGATGAGGTGCTGTGCTTTGGAAGATCGAATGTTAAGGAAAAGTATACAGTTGATGGCAGGACCCTGAACAGTGTTGATGTAGAGAGGGATCTTGGGGTTCAAGTCCATAGCTCCCTGACAGTGGCCACACAAGTAGATAGGGTAGTAAAGAAGGCATGTGGCATGCTTGCCTTTATTGGTTGGAGAATTGAGTACAAGAGTCAGGTTGTCGTACTGCAGCTTTCTAAGTCTTTGGTTAGGCCACGCTTAAGAGTATTGCATTCAATTATGGTCACTACATTACAGGAAGGATGCGGAGGATTTGGAGAGGGTGCAGAAGAGGTTTACCAGGATGTTGCATGGATGAGAGGGTATGAGCTATAACGAGACGCTAGTAAAACTTGGGTTGTTTTCTCTGAAGTGGCAGAGGCTGAGAGGAGACTTGAAAGAAGTCTGTAAAATTACGAGATGCATAGACGGGGTTGATGGTCAAATCTTTTTACCAGAGTTGAAATGTCTAATACTAGGAAATATCCATTTGAGGTGAGGGAGGAAAGTTCAAAGGAGATGTGAGGTGCAAGTTCTTTACACAGAGAGGGGTAGGAATCTGGAACACACTGCCGATTGTAGTGGTGGAGGCAGATGCAATAGGGGTGTTTAAGGTACTTTTAGATAAGCAGATGAATATGCAAGGAATGGAGGGATATGGACCAAGGGCAAGCAGAAGAATTAGTTTAATTTGGCGTCATGTTCGGCACAACAACATGGGCTGAAGGTCCCGTTCCTGTGCTGTACTGTTCTATGCTGTATGTAATAAGATTTCTTTTAAACTTGTTTCAGTTTGTGGATGAAATTAGCAGTGCCTCATTTACTGTCTACTTTCTGCGACAACTGCTTTAGAACTCTTTAAAAGGGCTAACCATGTTGTGTGCACAGTCTCCTCCTCAAGGTACTCTTTGCTGAGGCACATTGGTATTTGTCAACCAGTTGGGTTTTTCTGACCGTCTTGCAGCATCTTTGAGTGATTATCAGTTAAAGTGTTCAGTGACTTGTGTTTGTTGAGAGATGCAAAGAAAGCTGTCTATTCATTGAAGGTTTTAAAATCTACATGCAGAAGGCTATAATTTCCTAATTCCTGTCTTGCTAACAAAATCAAGATAGTCACAAGATTCTTCAACACTAAAGAACCACTGTCTTGATGCCACTGTGGACTGTGCAGGGTTTACAAGTTCACATCTATGCACCACAGCAGCAATCCTATGGCCAAAACACGGTGGCCATAGGATCGCTGCTGTGGTGCATAGATGTGAACTTGTTTCTCGTATGCTGGGGCATGACCGGAAAAGGGAAGAGCAAGACAGAGTAGGGGAGGCACTTCATTCAAGTATGTAATGGAAGTATGCAAGGCAAAAATTCATTGCATTGCAGTGATTTGGAGTTTTTGGCAGGACACCTGAAATGTTGCAAAGTCATTTTTTAATTTACAAAAATATGGCATGCATATTGCTGTAAAAAAATGGCACAGGCATTCATTTGCTTGAAACTGAATAGCCGTGGTTTATGGTCTAGAATGCTCGTTATAAAAGTAAAAAAGCTTACAATTAAATAAGCACACCTTGTGTAGCATATTTGACAATGCAGTGATTTGGAGAATGGACCAGCGATTGTGAAGTAAAATTCCATCAAGGCAAACTCTGTAAACTAGGTGACTTGTAGATCAGGAAAATAAATAACGGTTCTTGTAGAAATTAATTGTTTCACTTATGCCTTTCTAATTTGAGGAGCCCATCACCCTTACTGATTCTGCCTTGTGTTTTACTCAGCAGCTCATGAGGCTCCATCAGTGAAAAAGGAGCAGTGGAAGGCAGCCCGTCACCCCTAGGGATGGGCAGTAAATAATATCTCTGCCATGTCTAATATGATAATTGAAACTGCTCATTTTACAAGCACTCTTGGCATTCTAGCATACACTGAGAATGCTGAATGAGAAACCCTATTGCCTGCCATTTTCCCCAAAACAGAAGACATCTGTGGACTTCTTTTTAAAATTGACATCTAAAAGGTGAGGGCAATAAATTGAGGATTGGCCCATCCAAAGCGGTAGAAAAATATGTTTTAATATCTGATCAGTCTGTTCACATTGTAATATGCTATAAGCATCCGGTACAGTTCAGACTTCATCTTTGCGTGTCAAAATACAGCTCCCCTTGGTATCAGCCTCAAAGTCGCTGGAGGTCCGAATGAAATGTAGAATGTATGATATTTACCTTACTCGTCCAGATTCCATAAAAGCTATTTCTTGTAAAATGCCACCTACTTTCGTCACTGAGCAAAAAGAATTCGGTCATGTGCTGGCATTATTCAGTAGAGGTAAAGTGACATTTACATGAACATGTTGCCAGTTGGCTGGACTGTCATCCACTAGTGCTGCTCCTTAACTCCCGCTAATACTGTGTTCTTTATCGCATATGCGTTCACAAACTATAAGGGGCAAACCTACTAACAACGCATTCAACACTGCTCCACTTTGCTTCTGGATGCTTGCCCACTCTCCTCTCAGTTCTCTATAATCCTTCTGTCTTGGGAATTCAATAAAACCTCTGGTTCTATTGTTATCCTTTTCATAAGCCTCAAGAACTCCACCTACAAACTTATCCCTGTGCCTGTTCCTGCTTACCTCTCCTTCTCTTTGCAATGCAGATGCAGTTCACTGTAATCTGGAGAAAGGTCAGCGGCTCCCACCCACCCAATTATTGGCATATGGAAATACAAAAATGTTCACGTGGGCATTCTTGATGAGCTTTCTAATGTTCTGCCAGCTGCTATTCAGCTCAGCTTATTGATTCAAGTACTAGCCAGAGCTATGAATACCAGTATGGCCTTGGTGTTGGGTATAAAGCTTCCGTCCGATGCCTAGAGTCCTTTTGAAGGCATCCACTGTTGAAGGCATCAAATGTTCTTTCTTGTTAGGTTTTCTGATCCAAACTCTCAATCATATGTGGGAGCGGAGATCACGTTCTTATGGAACCCAAGTTTTGTGTTCAGAAGTTAGCTGTACAATTGTTGACACAAGTATCAACCAGACTTTTACTTTTGTATGTTGATTTCCTCTTCTCTTTTGGTCTTCTATTTATCAACATTCTTGACCACGCTTTCCCTGGAAGCTCATGTCTGTCCGAGAGTTGAATATTAGTCCCATATCTGGGGAAATTCTTCTATCTTCCTCCTTAATTTGGTACAGCAAGAACAGGGGCTTTGAATGAATAATTTCACTTCAGTGTAAGCTTTCGCTTTCTCTTTCACAACTATGAATCTTTCTCCTTTGAACTTTCTAGTTCATTTCATTCAGTATTCACTGGTACAGTCCTGAAACTGGGAGTTGTCACGCAGCTCTGAGTTAAGTCTGCCCATTAGGAGTATGGATGGAAAGCTAAACTAGCGAAACTTAATCAATGCTTCTGGACTTTAACTGTATAAATCATTTCAACTGCTCTGGTTTTCTACATGATAGACTTTAGCCCTTTAACTTTGTTCTTTGTTTATATCTTAAAGGAGCTCAGCATTTGAATAATTTCTTTCCAAAACTTCAGTATTTGAATTTGATTTTTAATTTTAGTAATATTGCAAGATCAATTTGAATGTTTTGAACAGATGATATCAAGAATTGTTACACTCTGTCTGTATGAGACCTGTATTATGATTTCTAACTGTGCTGGGGTGCAGTCTTCAGAATGGAGGAACTAAGCAATTTTTTTTTAAAATCAGTTTTCCTCTCCTGTTTCTCTTCTCACTCAGCTCACTAGTTATTAGATTTTTAATGTAATTGTGAAGAACTATGCATCAGATTGTCTCACTTTTGTAACAGCTTCTGGGACTCAAAGAAAAATAAATTACAAATTGGGTCCTCGTTTAAATCAACACGCACAAGACAGTTTCACTAGTTCCCAATCTGTAACTGACTTGGTTGAATCTACAGTAGGCCAAGGAGAATTGCAAGTCAGAAGCTCCCTCTTTTGGAATGCATGAAAGCTCTGATGTGTTACTGAGTTGAATGTAGCCAGCTGACTGATCTGAGTCAGTGTGCACACATTGTGGTTGGGTTATGAGAAGTGACTGATCTGTCTCAGTGTGCACACATTGTGGACGGGTTAGGAGAAGTGACTGGAAGTGTCAAGAGCTTATTCAGTGTATTGGTCAGGAGGGGGCTGAGAGTTGAGGGGGTGAGTGTCGTCCAAGGATGATTAATGGACTCTGTAGGGTGTAATAAGGGCTAATATATGCTCCATACCAATGTGTATTTCTGCCTCCTGGGGGAAGAATGCTAATGGCTTTGTATAGACCTGTTTATGGTGGCAGACTTGGTGGAAGCTGAGGAATTTCATACCCTTTTCTGTAAATAAAACTGTCAGTGGAGTGACAGAGATCAGAAAGTCAGGCATCTATTACTGAAAAGAATAACTGAAACACAGTGATCCATAAAATTAAATTTAAAGGTATTGGAGAAGCTTCTTTGCATATTACTGCATGAAAGGGGACGTCACAGCAGAAAAGAGTGTGATATGCCCACTCAGGAACTGCAAGGAGGCAGATTCTGTATCAGGCACCTCAACCTCTGCTAGTTTAAAAGATCAGAAAATGAATAAAATGTTTAGAAGAGCAGACAAATTCCTTCCACAGGAGTTAACTGGGGGTAGCATTGGGTAAGTGCTACTAAGAACATGGATCACATTGTACAACTGTTTTGTGAGTGCTGAGTTTTTGCTGGGAATCAGAGTAACCCTTCCTGATTTCTGCATATCTGCACCTGTACCCTGGTGTTGGAACTTATTGTCTTTCGAGAGAATTGTACGACAGATTGCCTGCATTGTAACCTTTTCTGTCCAAGTAGCTCATCAGCATGTAATTCCCGGCATATTATAGTGATTAAAACTAAGTGATGCTTCGCCATATAATGCACTTGTAAATTCTGATGTTACCTGGGGTAAGTTTTGCAATAATCCTTTGTGTTGCTGTCAAAAGATGATAATATGAGTGTTACCTGTGAACCATCCAAAGTTCAATGTGGATGGACAGCACTTTGATGGGGAATAGAATACTAACTTTAAAGAGTACAGAAGTCAGGTGTAAAACAGAACAAGGATTTGGCATATTGTTTTCACAGCTTCAATAGAATAAATGTTGATGTGGGCTTGTAGGTTTGTGTTTGTTCTCTTGATCACACAAATTCCATAATCAATTTTCTTCAGCTGTCCTTAATATTTTGGGGATTTTCCCTGTGGCAAGTTGCAAATGCTAAACTGATGACATATATGCAAGTCTCACAATTGTAAATAGTTCTTGCTGCACACTGATGGGAGAAACCAAAATCCAGCTGGTGGTGTAAGGAAGCAGATTGCTTTGCTTTGTATCTGCAAACAATCAGCATTTCAAAGAGCTGTATTGATTTTGAGTGACGACTTTATCTCCCTTTTCTTTATAATAACAAGGTTATGGCTGAGATTTGTTAATTCTACACCTCTTCCCCTTCTCTCCAAGAGCAATATTTTCTTTGCATGGTGTAAGAAAGACTTGTGTTTAGATCCAGTGAATGTACAAGAATGACACGACTGTGGATCAGAATTTAAGGAGGGGGTTTTCCATCATGAGGAGTTAGTGCACTGCAAATAGGAAGTACGTTCAAAGATATAAATTGTGGGTGAGTTTTTTGTCATTTTCTCACTAGTAAAAGTGCAAGGACCGAAAATGTGAACTTTTTCAAATTATAAAGTAAAACTTATGGGCACTCAAAATTTTAATCTTCCTCAGCCACACAGTCAATCTTTTGAACAACATTCCAGCATCAAGTCTTGATCTCCTCTTCAGCCCCAGCATCAAGTGTGGAACAGTCGAATACAATGGGAAGAAGATGGATGCAGTTGAGGTTTTGCTGGGTTTCATGGAAAACCGAATAGACAAAGTAAGGCATTTTACGTTTTAAAACAGCAAGTATGATGGTGCAGGGAAGGTGATGTCGAGAATAGAGTTATACTGGTGCTGAGGGAGAGATTCCACCAAAGCTAAGACCTGTTGTGCACTAAAGTCTTAATATCAGTCTGGGGTCAGTGATTTTGTTGTTTGCATGTTTATATTTTGATAAAGTGACTACAGCAATTAATGATACCAGTTATTTGGGGGCAGTAGGGATATAATGAACCAGTTGTGTTTATCTGTCATTTTGATTTTTTTAAAAATATAAAACTGGCACATAATATAAAACTCTGCATCTGTGAGAATTTCCCACCAAGGTTTTCAATTATGAATGCCTGCAATCCTCATTTATAATCAGAACTGTGCATATAAACATGATAAATTATAACCACAATCTCCATGCAAATGCAGTGCTATCACCGGTAGGAGAGTTTAATTATGCTGTAACAAATTGGCATTGGAGGTTTTCACTAAAAGTTACGACACAACTTGAGAAACAGGAGCAGGAGTAACCATCTGATCCCTTGAAGCTGCATAACCATTCAATACAGTGATGCCTGATCCTCTGTGCAAAGACATTTGTCCTTGGTCTTAGATGATCAGCCTGTAGCTATACCTCTGCTTTCTTGATTTTCCCCAGCCAGTGGAAACAATCTCTCTGTCTAGGACATGGGCATTTGTTTATGCAAAAGATTGTGATGATGACAAGTACGCTTTCTTGGTTTGATAATTCCTTAATTGTCAACAACACTTCACGTGAAAACTCCCTTGATATTGGGCATGAGAAAATGAAATTTATCTCGTGCAATGAAGCACAACAGTAAGGAGGAACTGGCAATATGTTTTACACTTCCTTCTGCTTTGTTTTCTATTGATGCTGATTGTTAGTTGGGAAGAATTGTGTGTCTCAGACTTCACAATGTACTCTGAGAGTAATGGAACAAGAACTGTGTAATTTTGCTGTTGATTTGCTGTGTCATGCTGCACCCAAGATCAATTTCTTCCCCAGAAAGATGGGGACTAGTATTTCATTTTAAGTATTACAAATTGCTTAGCAATCTTGCCCTGCAGATGGTAGAATGTTGATAATATTGCAAACATGCAGTTTTGGTTGCATATGCTTTCTTAAAATAAAGCTGCTTCCACTAATTAAAATCCAAGCACCTTTTATAGTGTGTTGGTTCTCTCGCAGTTGAGCAGACTTCTCTATATAGATGGATGTGCAGATTTCTCGCCACAGTTGAGGTGAACCTTTCCGTGGGACTGCAATTTTGTAGCAACATTAACCTCCTTCAATTTCCCACCATTTTGTTGCCCTTCACAATGTACTGAACTGTTTCAGCTGTTGGTCTAAAGTGTTGGAAACGTTCAGCAGTTTGGGCAGAATCTGTAGAAAGAGAAGTGGAATTAACATTTAAGTCGATGCATTTAGTCAAAATTACTGAATAGTCTCCTCCTTTCATCTAGGATGACTATCCCATCCACTCAGTTCTCACTCCAGAGATAGTAGGAACTGCAGATGCTGGAGAATCTGAGATAACAAGGTGTAGAGCTGGATGAACACAGCAGGCCAAGCAGCATCAGAGGAGCAGGAAAGCTGACGTTTCAGGCCTAGACCCTTCTTCAGAAATGGGGGACGGGAAGGGGATTCTGAAATAAGTAGGGAGAGAGGGAGAGGATAGGTGGAGAGGAGACAGACAGGTCAAAGAGGCGGGGGTGGAGCCAATAAAGGTGAGTGTAGGTGGGGAGTTAGAGAGGGCAATGGTCAGTCCAGGGAGGACAGACAGGTCAAGTGGGCAGGATGAGGCTAGTAGGTAGGAGATGGGGATGGGGCTTGAGGTGGGAGGAGGGGATAGGTGGGAGCAAGGACAGGTTAGGGAGGTGGGGACAAGCTGGGCTGCTTTTGGGATGCGGTCGGGGGTGGGGAGATTTTGAAGCTTGTGAAGTCCACATTGATACCATTGGGCTGCAGGGTTCCCAAGCGAAATATGAGTTGCTGTTCCTGCAACCTTCGGGTGGCATCATTGTGGCACTGCAGGAGGCCCAGGATGGACATGTCATCTAAGGAGTGGGAGGGGGCGTTGAAATGGTTCGCGACTGGGAGGTGCAACCGCATCCCAACACCAGCCAAGTTTGTCCCCACCTCCCTAGCCTGTCTTTCCTCCCACCTATCCCCTCCTCCCACCTCAAGCCACACCCCCATCTCCTATTTACTAGCCTCATCCTGCCCCCTTGACCTGTCCGTCCTCCCTGGACTGACCTATCCCCTCCCTAACTCCCCACCTACGCTCACCTTTACTGGCTCCATTCCCGCCTCTTTGACCTGTCTGTCTCCTCTCCACCTATCCTCTCCTTTATCCATCTTCTATCCGCCTCCCCCTCTCTCCCTGTTTATTTCAGAACCCCGTTCCCCTCCCCCATTTCTGAAGAAGGCCCGAAACGTCAGCTTTCCTGCTCCTCTGATGCTGCTTGGCCTGCTGTGTTCATCCAGCTCAACACCTTGTTATCTCAGTTCTCACTCCACTCCTCTTACACCTGATTTCCCGGGGCAATTCCAAGGGTGGGAATAGTGAGGGAATAAATAATCTAGTATTGATTTTCTCTAGCTGGATATAAAATCAACTGAGGGATGGGTTTGCCTTCTCAATCATACATTATCTGCAAAAACAGACTGCACAGAAGTAGAGCTTCCAGACTGGGGATGCGATAGTAAATATGCTCCAACTTGGAGGAAGAACTGAAATTATTGAGTCAAAATAGTCCTTTTCCAAACCCCCAACCAGTGAACAGTGCAGAAGAAACCCAAAGTGGAAAGGTTGGCTCCTGCCATCAGAATGTACATGAGCCTATAACTTGTGTTGTGTTTGCCTGCCAAAAGGAGACTTCAGGCAGGAGATAGTTGTGATCCCAGTCCTTGTCCCTAATGAACAGTTAATTCCCTTTTCCCACAACCCCTGTGGCATTGATAGTTTAGCACTGATGACATTAAATTACAAAAGAAATGGATTAAGGTAAGATTTTTAATGCACCCAGTTATCAGCTAGAATCTGCTCCCTGAGAGTATGTGGGAGCATCAGTAGTAACATTCAAGAGCATTTTGGATAAATGCTTGGAATGGAAAATATGCAGGGCTACAGAAAGAGAGCAGGGTATGGGATTTATTGACTAAAATAAGTCTTTAGTCAGGTAAAACAGTCTTTTCCTGTACAGCACAATTCTGGAGCAAATTTTTTGTTCCCTTCATGCTATTTGCAGATTACTTCCAACATACAAATGTCTGGACAGAATAAATTTTACTTTATCTAACTTGTGCTAAGTACAAATTAAAAGATATTTGTTATGCTGAAGAAGGGTCTAGGCCCGAAACGTCAGCCTTTCTGCTCCTCTGATGCTGCTTGGCCTGCTGTGTTCATCCAGCTCTACACCTTGTTATCTCATATTTGTTATGCTGGTCGTTTTTTGAGAGTTCATCAACCTGAAGCATTAACTCTGTTTCCATCTCTATGTAGATGCAGCCAGACCCACTGAGTATTTCTAGCATTTAAAATGAAAAGTTGAACATAATTTATTGATTATCCTGATACATTATCTAGGTAACACTTGCTAAGGTTTAGGTAATGACACTGACAAACTAAAATTATTGATGTTTTTATTTTGTTCCTTCTCTTAAGCTTGTTTGTTTATAATCTAGTGAAATATTAAAATAAACAATCTAAGTAGTTCTTGAATATTGCTATAAACACCAGGTGGAGTAAAATGTGCAGCATATCTGGCAATTTTTGTTTGTGATTTTGATTTGATTATTTTTATATTTGACAGGGGTCCAATTTAAAGGAAGGATTGACTCCAGTTTTAAGTGTTCTGACAGAATGTTGCAGGATGCACAGAGATATGAGAAAATATATCCGCTCACGGGTAAGGATTTGAAAAGTTCATAAGGGAAAGAAAATAATTGATTCTTTATCTTTGTGGTTAAAAGTGCCAGAAATAAGTATCAAAAGCTATCTTGTTGCCAACTGGCTAATTTTATCAATTTTCTGTTTATTATTGGAAAACTGGGAGGTGGAAATGCATTTTAAAATCATCAAAAAGCCCAAAAGTGCATTTTTTTTCCTAATTTTTTTTATTTGTCCATTTGGATGAGTTTGTCAATGTGGACTATCCTTACGTGTCCAGAGGGTGGTTTACAGTCATATTACTGGGGTCTGTAAAACAAATATTTAACATTTACTAGAATGTCAGGCTGTGCAGGAACAACTCTGTTTCACTGCTTTGCCCTTTCTCCATAACCTTAAGAATTAACTCTCTCCAGCACATCCAACTCTATTTTGAAAGTTCTAATTGTATTTGTCTCCAGACCACATTGATGAGTAGTCCATTCCAGATTCTAACCACTTGCTGCTTAAAAGGAGTTCTTCCCTGTTTAGGTCTTTTGCCAACCATCTTATGCCTGTCACCTGTGGTTCTTGATCTTTCTTCCAATCGGAATTTTTCTCTTTCCATCTAGACCCCTGTGCTTTTGAATTCACCCCCCTCCACTCCACCCCATATAATTCCTCTTCAACCTTCTCCAAAAGGATCAACCCAACTTTGCTAGTTTATCCACAAAGAATATGACAATAAATGCAATCAAACTGCATATCATACGTGGAAAATCTCTAGTTTTGAAATATTGCCCTTATGAAAATGAAAGCAGTTTATAGTTTGGCTATTAAATGCTTAACTGAATCTGCAAACTGTGCAATGAAAATACTCAATCAAGTGAAGACAGACTAGGCACAGAACACGGAGCCTTTATATACCAGCTGTCACGCATCTCCAAATGCCAGTTACACAATAACAGATGAGAATATTGACGCAGAGATGCAAAGATATTGAAACCCAGAGAAAAGTTTAATGTTTGTATTTTCTGCTCTTTTAAGCAGTACTGTGGAAGCCTAAGCAGGAACTCCACTACATGTATGGGAATTGAAATGTAATGAGCTGTTAGTATAAATACAGATCCTTTTTTAGAATTAATTTCTCAGTTGTATTCACTATCTGATTTAATTTAAACTGTTTGAAGTGCATTTAAACTGGTATTGCCGAGTGATTGAGTTACCATTGAATTAATGTCCTAGTGAGTTAGTTTATACTTTCACAGGATGTCTTTGTCGCTGGCAAGGCCAGCATTTGTTGCCCATCCTAACTATCCTTGAGAATTCTGCCCATGCGTGTTGAAAGTTATTCATGTATTCTGATGTAGCTCAGTATTTTCTAATCTGAAGCCATTTTTACATTGGCAGGTCCTGCCTCCTTTAAAAGATGTAAAGCATCGTCCAGAAATTGGCACTACTCTTAGAAATAAGCTGGTTCGCCTCATGACGCACATCGATACTGGAGTGAAACACACTTCAGCAGAGTTCCTGTTTGTACTCTGCAAAGAGAGTGGTCAGTAACAGTAGAATATCAAGTCTCCTATTCCAGTCTTTTATCGTGGGAAGGGACTCATACATTTAGTTTCTGACCAACATGATATTGATTGGTAACATACAGGTTGATAATTGTGTTAAACTCTGATGGGAGAGCAACATCTCGTCAGTATCTATTTCTTAATGTATTGAAATTCTGTGTACTTTCAGCTAGTTGCTTTCACTGAAAACATCTGATGCAAACTTGCCACACTAATCACTCCCAGGATCACAGTTTTTTAACGTACAAGAGACCATTTAGCCCATCATGTCTGCACTGGCTTTTCCAATGAAAAATTCACTCTGCCTTCTATCCACTCCCCTGCATGTTCTTCCTTTTCCGATATCAACCAATTGAACCTGCCTTCACCACAATTTCAGTCAGTGAATTCCAGATCCTAGCAACTCACTGTGAAAAATTTTATCTTCATATCACCTTTGTTTCAGTTACTGACTTCTTTAAATCCATGTACTCTTATTCTCAATCCTTTATGAATGGAAACTGTTTCTCCCTATCCAATCTGTGCAGATGCCTCTCAGTTTTGAATATTTCCATACCACCAATGGCATATAGGACTGTAGTGCCTTGGTATTACATAGGATAACACAGCACAGATGGACCACTTGAGCCATTGTGCCAGTGCCAGCTCTTTTAAAGAGCTAGCCATTTAAATCCCATTCACTTGCTCTTCTCCTCACCCCTGAAACTCCTAGCTTCTCAACATGCACTTTATAGAAGCTCTGTGGAGATCTGAGAGAGTTCTCATGAAGGGTCACTGGACTCGAAACATTAACTCTGCTCTCTCTCCACAGATGCTGCCAGACCTGCTGAATTTTCCAGCAATTTCTGTTTTTGTTTCTGATGGTCAGCTGCTGGTGTTTCATAGCTGCTTAGCTTCGCTTCGGTTTTTTTGTGCCATGGAATCTTTTACATCGACTGGAGAATGATAAATGGAGCCTTAGTTTAATGATTCTTTGGAAAGATTACATTGCTGACTCTTGCAGATCCCCCTCAGCCTAGACTGAGAGCTCGAGTCCAACATGGAGCTTGATCACAGTTTTCCAGTTTAGTTGAAAGCGCTGCCAACTGAACCAAATTGACAATTTTTAGTGATGTTGTTAAATGGCAAAACAAAAATAAGTGTTTTGAGGAGAGGTATTTAATGCATTGGGTAATAATCTAGGACAAACTTCCTGAGAGGTTGGTGGAAGAGGATTCAGTAGTAACTTTTGGATAAATACTTGAAGGGAAACAAAATGCTGAGCAATGAGGAAAGAACAGTAGAGCGGGACTAATTGGGTGATTCTTTCAAGAGACAGCACAGTCTTGTTGAGTAAAATGGTCTTCTGTGTATCATTTTATGAAAAAATAAGTACTTAGTTACTAATGATATGGAAACCGTATGAACGCTACCTTTCATATGGTTTGCCAGTGAAAGACAGTGGCAGTGCAAAAACAAAATTTCATTTACCTTTTTTCATTCTAAACGATTATACCTTATGCTAACTATTCTTTCATTTAGTATTTGGAAAATGCATCTCCTAGATGATGTATAACCTACTGATGAATGTTGCATTCTTCCAGTTGATTGCTTGTTAAAGTACACTGGCTATGGTAATGCTGCGGGGCTACTTGCTGCCCATGGGCTTCTGGCTGGAGGGAGAGGCGATGGGCAATATTCTGAAGATGAGGACACTGATACCGAAGAGTACAAAAGTGTCAAATCTTTGTAAGTATCTTCTCTAACTGGCAAGATGATGTAGGTACTTGAACCCTTTATGTTTGCAATCTAAAGAGGAATGGTGGCTGGCACACCCAGAACAAAGTGGGTGAAAATATTGACAAGGTTTGGAAGCAGTGTTTATACCTGCTGCTGTTTTAAGAAAATTAACTCTTGTGTTATTTGGAACCAAGTGCATGTAATGTCAGGTTGCTAAGACATGATTGTGTGCCTCATTTGATTTCTAGCATTAACCCTATCACTGGTCATGTGGAAGATCCAATGCCCAATCCAATGGATGGAATGACAGAGGAACAGAAAGAGTATGAAGCAATGAAACTCGTCAATATGTTTGACAAGCTGTCCAGGTAACGCGATCATTCATTCCTTTCACTACTGCATATAACACAAGACAATATCAGATTTTGTTAACGGGTAAAAACTGAGCATCAGGGGACACAGTTTAAAAATTAAGGGATATTCTATTTAAGATGGAAACAAGAAACTTTTTTTTTGAGGTTTGAGTGTCTTTTTTTTTTGGGAACTCTCTTCCCCCAGAGAGCAGTGAAGTGGGATCATAGAGTATTTTTAAGGCCGAGGTAGCCTGACTTCTTTGTTAATCAAGAATCTGTCACTGTCAAGGTAAGCAGAAATATGGACTTGAAGGCAGAATCACGTTAGTCATGATCTTACTAAATAGTAGAGATGACTTAATGGGCTGAGTGGCCTACCACTGCTAATTCATATGTTTGCAAAAAGAGTTTAGAGTCATAGAGATATTCAGCACGGAGACAGATTGTTCGGTCCACTTCATCCATGCTGACCAGATATCCTAAATTAATCTAGTCCCAAATGTCAGCATTTGGCCCATATCCCTCTAAACCCTTCCTATTTATATACCCATCCAAATGCCTTTTAAATGTTGTAATTGTACCAGTCTCCACTGCCTCTGGCAGCACGTTTCAGACACACACCACCATCTGCATGAAAAAATTGCCCCTTAGATCCATTCTAAATCTTTCCCCTCTCACCTTAAACCTGTGCCCTCTAGTTTTGGACTCCCCCCAACCCCGGGGAAAAGACCTTGTCTGTTTACCGTATCCATGCCCCTCATAATTTTATAAACCTCTATAAGTTCACCCCTCAGTCTGTGACGCTCCAGGGAGAATAACCCCAGTCTATTCAGCCTCTCGCTGTACTCAAACCATCCAACCCTGGAAGCATCCTTGTAAATCTTTTTTGAACTCTTTTCAAATTTCACAATATCCTTCCTATAGCAGGGAGACCAGAATTGCATACAGTGTTCCAAAAGTGGCCAAACCAATGCCCTGTACAACTGCAACATGACTGTCCAAGTCCTATACTCAATGCACTGACCAATAAAGGCAAGCATACCAAACGCCTTTTTCACTGTCCTAATCTACCTGTAACTCCACTTTCAAGGAATTATGAGCGTGCACTCTAAGGTCTCTTTGTTCAGCAACATTCTCTAGGACCTTACTGTGAAGTGTGTAAGTCCTGCCCTGATTTGCCTTTCCAAAATGCAGCACCTCACATTTATCTAAATTAAACTCCATTGGCCCATCTGATCAAGAACCCCCTGTACTCTGAGGTAACCTTCGCTGTCCAATGCAGATGGAGTTTAATTTAGATGAATGTGAGGTGACAATAATGTTCTAGTATTGAAAGCATATTCGTCAGATTTTGAGATAGTAAGAACTGCAGATGCTGGAGTCAGAGATAACTGTGTTTCTCCAGCTTCACAGTGTTATCTTCATCGGATTTTTTCTTTTCCCCACTAAGTTTTTGACCAGTTTTATGTTCTCCTTTTATCTGTTTACATTCATTCTCCATATTTACTGGGCTGCATTTAGCTGTTTTCCTTTGATTGTTACGTGGTCTAATGCAGTGCTTTGTTTTTCTGGCATGACCCTGTTTCTATGCTTCAAACTTTGTGTTGCCATGAGATAATGAACCTTCAGCAGTTGAGCAGAGTTGGTTGGGGAGTGTTCAGTAGTAGCAGCAAGAGTGAAAGAAATTCAGTATGCTCCTAATCTCCCCTGCATTCAAAACATCCTCCCTGCCCCGTCCAGAGATGTACAAGTTAGGTGGATTAGCCAAGGGAAATAAATGGATAGGTTAGGGGGTTGGGTCCGGGTTGGAATGCTCTTTGGAAGGTCGCTGTGGTCTCAATGGGTCGAATGGCCTGCTTCCACACTGTAAGGATTCTATTCTGTTCTATCAAATATGCTGTGAAAGGACAAAGTTGGGTGAAGTGCGTAACACCGGCTGTTTTTTCTTTTAAAAACACCATTGAAGAGGAGCTGGACTACAGTAAGATTGAATAATTCAAGTGAATCTTGCACCAATACTTGGAAGGCAATAAATTAATTGACCTACGGATAAGGTGAATGGTCCAAATTGCATCATCCATAATCAGTTTTAGGGATCTGTGCCGAGAACTCCCAGGCATATATCTGCTAAATTCATGCCTGGATATGGTAGCCTGGAGTACGGGAAGCCCAGAGTGGGTGTAACCCCTTTCAGACAATCCTACTAGTGCAGCACTTTAAATGAGATTTCAATTACAATAGGTTTTGTATTTTCTGAATTATGATCAGATCTATTTTGCTTTGCTTCATTTTCTGTCAAATTATTATCAGAGCTCAATTTAAATGCATGCATTAATAAATTATGTCAAATCACTAGTTTAACAGGATAATAAATTAATTTGTGATACTGCCAGTATCTTTGTAGAAATCCAAGCTTTTGAATAAATGTTTGAATTAAGAATATGTAGGACTATGAAGAGTGCGCAGTGCAATGGATTTAATTTTGAATTATACCAGCAAAGAGCCAGCACAAACACAATGGGCCAAATGGCTTCCTCCTGATCTGCAAACGTTCAAGCTTCATTAGCACAATCTGTTATTCAGTAATGAAATTCTTGTCACCTTCTATCACTGCAGTTTTCAAACTTGCAAAAACATTGCGTGTAAAACTGAATGCCGTTTGACTAAATTTGATTTTGAAATACTTTTGTGATCTGGCTATTTTCATCCTTCCTCTTTTTTTTTAAGAACCATTTCACACTGATGTCTGTCTGATTTCAGATGGTAGTGCTGAATATTCAACTTATTTTAGATGGTGCTATTGTATAGAAATTAGGGGACAGCCTGTCTTGAATGTGAAAAAAAGTTTTAGTAAGTGGAATAAATACTAAATCTAACACAACTGAAACCCTATTTGCACATTAAAAAATAAAATTCTTTTCTGTTTTGCTATTTGTAATGACAGTCATCTGAATGATTTGAAAGATTTGCATAACTAGTCACCAGATGACAGCTAAAAACAAACATTAGCAGCAAATGTACAAAACATCAGTCAGCATCTCTAAAATGGCAGGTTACTGTTTTGGGTGAGTTCCTTTTGTCAAAAGTCAAGCATTTTTATTTTCTATTGATCAAATATGACCTTTTGACGTATTGATGCAATAAAAAGGAAGGGGGCTACTTGGTACCTTGAGCCTGTTCTATGATTTTAAATTAAATCATGGCTAATATATGCACTAACTCTGTTTACTCGCCTTTACCCCATATCCCTTTAATACATTTGACTAACAAAATTCTGTGGTAATTTTAAAATTAATAATACATCAGAATGATTCCTTGCCAACCTATTCCAGAAGACTGGAATGTCTATAAATTAGTGCGGACCAATTAACTTGAGCCAGACATAGGACGGAAACCCGCACAAAGGTTAGAGTTGAGAGGATATACTAGAACCTGTGCTACTGTCGACCGCTCTCATTATAAGCACTGGTTTAATTAACAGATCATTGAGGCCGACAGTACAGCTTTGAGTTTTTCTTTCTTCAGAATCCATCTCACAGTTGATGCCTCATGAAAAGGTCGCACCTATTGTGTGGCACTCAATTAGAGAAAGATGAACCAGTCCCTCCAACACTAACCAAAGTGTTTTACCCAGAGAGAGTGGGGTTCTGCTTTGTTAAATTGGCAAAGGTACGAATGGCATAATTAATTCCAGGTATTGGTACTGACAGACGCACAACAGACCAGAAAAATTATAGTACAAAAGGCCTGACTCACAGTCATAATCAAGCTAAATGGCAATGCGAAGATGTAACCTGCATCAGTGAAAAGGGTTCTCAGGAGACCTGAAGGCGCAGATAGGAATGCAAGCATCCAGCTCCTTAATTGAGACTCCTTTCCACAAAGCCACTCTAAAGATGATGTTTTATTTATATTGAATAATTAGCAAAGTGAGCTGGAATGTGATGCTGGTGGCTATGTCAGAGGCAGGCGTAGGATGTTTGTTCTTATTTCTCAGGATGTTGGTGCCTTTTTCTACCTTCTAACAGATCAGGTTTATATATCAGTACAAGTTGAAACATGCATTCACATTCCGAGTTACAAATCATGTAAAGGTCAGTCTGATGGCCAGCTCTCCCTGTGCTCATCCAGTTTACACATGTTCCCAGAGTTTTTGATAGTGACAATTCACAAATCTGTTGATTATATTGAACTGTACACAATAAATCTTTTAATCAAATCTCTTAATCAATCCACATAACAAAGCATTGTATTTATATAGCACTTTGAACTATGTGAAACATTTCACGGTGCTTCAAATGAGTGTTATCGAATAGAATTTGACCCTGAGGCACATAATGTAAGATTGAGACAAGTGACCCAAAGTTTTACCAAAGTGGTAGTTTTTAAAGTTTCTTAAAAGAGGTTTAGGGATGGAATTCTGGAGCTTAGGGTGCTATTTATACAGAGAATAAAATGGGGAATCAATGCAACTAGCAGTTAGTATATGTCATTGAGCACAGGAGTAATGGGTGAATGAAACTTGGTACAAGCTGGAGTTTAGGCACCAAAAATTGCAGATGACCTCAGGTTTATGGAAGGTGGAAATTAGGATGTCAGCTAGGAATTGTTTAGAATACCATAATTAGAGATAAAGGCATTAATTTATATGTAGTATTTAGCAGTTGCCTATCCCAGGTGGTGAGTTGCCTTGTTGATTTGCCTCAGTCCTCTGATTCTATGTACACCAATAATGTTTTTAGTGAGGGAGTTCATGGTTTTTGCCTCAGCCACAATGAGGAATGATATACTTCCACATCAGGTTGGCTTGGAAAGAATTTGCACTTGGTAGTGTTTCTATGTGCATGTTACCCTTGTCCTTGTAGTTAATTATGAGTTTGAAATGTGCTGTACTCGGGGCCTCAGTGAGTTGCTGTCAATTACAAACTCTGCTGCCACTGTGCCTTGGTGGTGCAGAGATGAATGTTTGATTACTCCTCCGGCTTCATTATACTGTCATTCTGGTGATCGATAGACAATTAGAAGACTTTAAGATCTGACACCTGCCTACTAAAGACCTAACTAATAGTATAAAGCTGAGACCCACAGGTGAGCTGGCCAGGGGATAGTGGTGGAGGGAGAGGTGATCAGGAGGAAGGTGGTAAAAATTTTTAAGACTGCTTAGTTGAATTGGTTTCTGAGGTCTCCAGCTGCCCATTTAATGACCCAGGCTGAACTATTTCCTTTGATTATGCAGTCCAGAATGTGGAGTTATAATCTGAAGTTAGAGATCGGCCTTTCGTAGGCCATGTCAAGAAACCCTATTTCAAACAAAGGGTAGTGGAAACCTGGAAAATTATCTCCGAAAAGGTTGTAGATGCTTGGGATCATTTGAAGTCTTTAAAACTGAGATTAATTGTTTCTAATTGGTTAAATATCAAGGTTTATTATTGAAAGCTGAGAGAAAAAGGTTAACACACAGATAGCCAGGATCTACTTGAATGGTAGGAACAGGCTAAAGGGGCCAAATGGCCTCAATGTTGTGATCAACCATTTTGTGCGTTTTGACTTAATTTAAACAGACATTCAATATGTAGCATTTCAACCTGAACTCTGAAACCTGCACAACCACCATTACCCTTGATGGTTTACATTTACACCTACAGCCCGGTCGCAGGCTGATTAAGTCCCCAGCTTGCTATTAGGGAACACCTTTTTATTGGATATTTGTACTAGTGAGTTCACCGATTGTTGCAGTTGCTTCAGCCCGGAATGACTGTCCAGATTTTGGGCAGTTCCTGGCAATATTTGGATGGGACGCAATAAATATTTTTTTTCCACTATGGATGGAGAGTATTGTGGTGCTCTTATTCTGGAGCAGAAATAAACAGCACAGGCAACTACAGGCTCAAGCAAGCTTACATTTCAGCTTATTTCTCATTTGAACTTCAAGCAATGATATCTGCCTCAATAGCCTCTCTGTTTTCATCACATTGTGTTTGTTACGGTATAGTTGAATTGGCTTGGGAAATGAGCGCATGGTACAGGTACAGTCATGGGATTAGAACTCATCCCAAGGTAAGTGAGATATGTATAGATCTGATTCAACACTGTTGTACAAAGAAAGTCATGTTTAACCAATTTACTGGAGTTGTCTGAGGAAGTAATGTGCTGTGAATAAAGGGGAATTGGTGGATGTACTGTATGGGGCCTCCCCGATTTTATGGATGTCCGAGTTGCAAACACGATCCCTCATGGGTGTAATTTTAAACATCCGAATGTTTTCTGTACTTTTGAACAGCCACTTTATGTTGTCCTGCATTGTGTTTCATGTACGTACAAACTGACTTCCAAATGGATTCAAGAACAGAACCCACTTGTAACCCGGGGACTGCCTGTACTTATCTTGTCAAATGTCTTCTGAAAAATTGTCACGTCAATGGTTATTGCAGAACATAAAAGCTCATGGTATAGGGGGTGACAAATTGGTACAGTTCGAAAACATCGATTAAAAGGAAATAGTGAGTATACATATCATTTTCTGGTTGGCAGGATATAAAAGTCGTATGCCACAAGGATCAGCACTGTAAGGCCTTGACCTTTTACAGTTTATATAAATGACTTGGTTGAAGGAGCAGAAAGTATGGTTGCTAACTTTGCTGATGACACCGGTAGGAACCTAAGTTGTGAAGAAGCCATAAGGAAGCTACAAAGGGTATAGATAGGTTAAGTGATTGGCAAAGAACTGGCAAATAGAGTATAAAGTGTGGAAAATGTGGAATTGTCCATTTTGGCAGGGAAAAGAAAGAAGTGTATTATCTAAGTAGTGAAAAATTTCGAGCTCTGAAATACAGAGGAATCTGTGTGTCATACATGAATTGTGAAAGGTTAAAATGCAGGTACAGCAAGTCATTTGTAAAGCTAATAGAATGTTGTTGTTTATTATGAAGGGACTTGAATACAAAAGTAGGAAGATTATACTTTAGATGTGTCACTAATGCCCTGTTTAACTGGAGTAGCGTGTACACTATTGGCTTGCTTTCTAAAGGAAGGATATAATTGCATTAGTCCACAGAAGGTTTACCAGACTAATATCTGGAATTAATGGCCTTTCTTCTGAGGAAAGGTCGGACAGGATAGCCTTCAATCCACTCAACTATTTTGTATTCATTCAAAGGATCTAGGTGTCAGGGTAGGCCAGCATTTACAGTATTAACAAAATACTGTTGAGTCAACCATATTTCTGTGGGTCTGGAGTCAGATGTAGCTCCGGCTAGGTAATGATGGCAGATTTCCTTCCCTGAAGGACATTAGTGAACCAGATGAGTTTTTCTAACAAATGATACTGATTTCACGGTCAACATTAGACTCTTAATTCCACATTTTTAATCGAATCCAAACTCCACTGTCTGCAACGGCAGGATTCAAACTGGGGTCTCTGGATTAATCATCTACCAATAATGTCACTAGCCATTGCCTCCCTATATGTAGAAGAGTAAGAGGTGATTTAATTGAAACCTGAGGGGTCTTGGCCAGGCTACATCGGGGAAGAAAAGTTCTTCTTGTGGGAGGATCACTGTTTGAAAATAAGGGATGGCCATTTAAACAGAAATAAAGAGACTTTTTTTTCTCCTAATGGTCATGAGTCTTTGGAACTCTCCTCAAAAGGCAAAAGTCTACTTTCACTGCCCTTTTGAGGAAGAGAGTTCCAGCGAAAGCAGAGTCTTTGGATGTTTTTGAGAGGTAGGTAGGTTCTTGATAAGCAAGGACCTGAAAGGTCTTTGGATAGGCAGGAACATGGAGTAATCTGATCAGCTGTAATGTATTGACTGGAGGAGCAGGCCCAACAGCGTGAATCTACCCTGCTTCTAATTTGTATGTTTGTGAATGGGAGGGAAGGAACAGGTCATGGATTTCCAATATCTTTCCTGCTGTTGTGTGGTCTGTGTGTAGTAACTTTGCTTGCCAGTGTGGAGTATGTTGAACGTATAGTGACCTGTTGATCAGCACCTCATTTGTCAGCTTCAACATTCAGTCCCTCTGCCACAAATGCGCACACACAGCACTGTGTGGCATTTACAGATACACTGCAGCAACTCACTATTCAACAGCATCCTCCAACTGCATGAAATTTATCATTTAGAAGGACAAGGACAGCATACACATGGAACACCACCACCTGCAAATTCTCCTCCAAGCCCCACACATTCCTGACTTGCAAATACATCACCATTCCGTCACTGAGTCAAATTCCTAGAACTCCCTATGAACACAACGGCTGTACCTACACCAGATGGACAAAAGGAATTCAAGAAGGCAGGTCACAACCTCCAAAGGGTATTTGGAATGGACAATAAATGCTGGTCTTGTCAGTGATCCTCATATCACATAAAACAATGAGGGAAAGAAAAACCTAAATTGACAGAAGTGAGTGAAGTCTAAACTTTTAGTTTTTAATCTGTAAACTTGTAAAACTTTTAATGCACGTTATGAGACAACTTGTGTTATGTTTGTGCATAGTGCAGCTTATGCTTTCGATTAGAAAATCATCTGTAAGGCAGGCAGAACACAGGATAGATGTAATTGGATTATCTGTGAAGAAGTACAAAAAGTTCCCTTTGAAGAGATTAAACTGACTGACAATTTTATAATTAAACTCTCCTAAACAATGACAATATGACATGGAGCTTGCCAGTCTGAAACCACTGGAAAATACTTAAAGATCACTAGAATTCACACAGGATGCATTTGGAAGACAAGATCATTCTATTTACCAAAATTAAATCTATTCTGTCATGAGAGAGTGTTGAGCACGGAAGTTGGGTTGCGGATGCTGTGGAAGGGTGGGGGCTTTAGGGGAGCTGTGGCAGCAGGTTGTGTAAATAGGGGGCCAGTGACTGAGATAGTGGTTTTAAATCCCCTTCATTAGGATTTGACTTTGCATTTTGAACCATTAAATCAATTCTGGCATAATGATGTTTTGGGGAATATTTTGACATTTTCTATTGAAAGCTTTTGGTAAACAGTAAAGTATGAGCCCAACCATTCATGGGAATTAACTTTTCTTTCCAGGGAGCAGATAATTAAGCCAATGAGGGTTAAACCGGATGGTACAATGGGTCCCTTGGAGGAAGCAGCAAATGAATACACCAGTGATCACGATTCCACTTCAGATTCTGATGAAAACATCTAGCAGTGTGACTGAAATCTCTTTACCAAACTCAGCCTATTATTTTCACAGGATATGTTTGCCAGAGGGAAAAAAATGGTTTGCAGTATGAAATGCAGTAAATGCAATGGATCGTCTCTGTAATGTTGTCTGACAGCTGTCCAGAAAGGCAGCCCTTACTTGCAGAGAAAAGGTTTTCTATTTATTTCTTCCACACTATTTATACTGTCATTTGTAAAGCCAGAGAATGCTTAATTTTCCAATATTGTCCAGTTCCATAACTAACAGTATGAGCACACTGCCCAAGAAATCTGTTATTTCCCAGACCTGCACTGGAATTGGAACAAAAGGAGAAATGCTGTCCATGATCAATTTTCCACTGGAAAGCACAAGGAGCAAATCGATAGTGTGTCAATTTGATTCAAGAGAGTGAAGTGGCCGTTCCAGAATTAGCTATATGTGAGATCTACAGAATCATGCTTGATTTCATAAATCAAAATTATTCAGCATATTGAAATTATTTCCAAAGGAACTCTGCCAGAATTTAAGGACTTGCACTTATACATTGTCTTTCAGAGTATTTCAAGTCATGTCGCAACCAGTTTATTACTTTTGAACTTTAGTCACCGCTGTTATGTAGGTAAACACAGTAGCCATTTTGTACACTGCAGGGTCCAACAGTGAACATGAATGACCAGTTAATCTGTTGTTGGTGCTGTTATTGAAGGATGAATGTAAACCAGGATGCTAGCCAAATACTCTATTCTTTAAAACATTTAACTGAATTCTCTTTTCTTAAAAAAAAAATTCAAAATTGGTGGCAATTGGAATGATCTGGTTTAATATTAATTGGAAAAGCTGAGAGTACAGCTCCTTGTGACCAAGATTTCCCTGCACTGATGCAATCTGGGTTTTATATTGCCTTCAGTAAGAAAGGAATGTAATTTATTTAAATATTATTGAATTTTGCTGAAAAGAGAGATGTTTTGAAGCTTCTTATCTTGCATTCATCAGGACAAATGCAGGAATGCCAAAATTCAAACAATCTCAAATTTATACTGCACAAGATAAATGTGCTGATAGGTTTGTCCTGATGAGTGCACAATCAAAAATTTCAGCAAAATCTTCCTTTTCAGCAATATTCAATTCTGTACAACCAAGCAGCGGGCTAAAAATAACGGATTAGTGAACATGTCTGAGTTTGTAGGCTTGAGAAATAGAACTTTTTCTGTCAAATGTGCATCTAGTAGCATTTATTGCCTGTGTTCATGATTAATGTATATTGTTATATTAGATCAGATGTCATTACATTTAATAGCTTGAAATGGAAATGGGTTTGAGCAAGGTTATTTATAAATGTTGAAATTGTCTTTTTTAGAAAAAGAAATTAACCTGGTTTTTAATGTTTTGAAGGTGGATAGACATTTTTTAACTTGTGATTCTGCAAAAAGAAATGTGTAACTGAATGGAAGAGAAATGGCTTCTTTGACACAGCTATAGAATGAAAGATTGTCTCTGAGTGTTAATGACTTTCTTTGCAATATACTGCTGATCAGAATTGTTGTACAGAAGGAGGCCATTCAGCCTATCTTATCAGCACCAGCTCTGTAAGCATGATTATTCTCTAGTAGCCACTGCAGTTTCTGTTGTGTTTCAGATACAATCAGCTTTGGATAATTCTTTCAGGTAAGGCTTTTCTATGAGCAGAAATTGACTGCCAAATAAGGAGCACAAATTCAATTTTGTCACAGGTACTTACATCCATCACTTTCCAAAATTAAGCTTGGGTTGTGGTGGGGGTTGATTTTTAAAAAAAGAAAAAACTTGCATCTGTGAAACTTTCAATCCTTTTATTGTTTATGATGACTGAAAATGAGGTTTGGAAATCAGCCTTCCTTTAGTAATTTATATCTTTGCACACTGTATCATATAAGCCAATAAAGTGATCACAAAATTTGATGAGCTCCACAGTCTCAGCTCCAGCAAGTGTGTGACTCAGGTGTGATGGGCTAAATGGGCAGCTGCATGTATTTGCCATATTAATAACTGCATTGAATCCATTGAAATAAAAATCATGGTCTTACTTGACCCACAGTTAAATTTCTCATTCATGTATGCTTTGAGAAATTAAAATTATCCTATTTTACACAACTGAATTGCTAAATGTCAGTTGTACAGCACAGAAAAAGGCCCTGTGGTCTACTGTGACCCTACTGATCATCAAGCGTATATCTAATTGCAGTTGGCCTTTATGTTCTGGTATTTAAGTGTTTTATCTAAATACTATTTAAATGCCTGGAGCAGTCACTTCTCTACCACCCTTCTAAGCAGAGTTCCAGATACCCATAACCCTTTGGATGAAAAAAGTTATCCTCTGATCTCTGCTGTAACTTTTACTCCTTACTAGCCCCTCCATCTCCTTACCAATGCCTAGTAACCTTGTATGCCAAACAAGTCTCCTGTCAGCCTTCTGTTTTTTTGTGAAGGAAATAAGCTGGGCCTATCTAGTCTCTCCAAAACTGAATCAATCAATCTAGCCCAGGCTACAGTAGTGACTAAAACAATGATGGGAACTGCAAACAGCAAGGTACCCAGCATTGTGGTACTCCACTCAGCACAGGCTTTCAGTCACAAAAACACCTTGTGATCATTATCCTCTGCTTCTTGCCATGAAGCCAGTTTTGGATCCCAACTGCCCTCAAGCCTGGGGCTCTTAGCTTCTTAACGAATCTGTCATGCAAACTGTTGTCAAAGCAAGGTAGACTACATCAACTGCACTACCCTCATCTACACACCTAGTCGCTTCAAAATACAATCCAGTTTGTTAGATATTATCTCCTCCTGACAAACCCATGCTCAATCCTTGACTAATCCATGCCTCTAAGTGGAGATTAATTCTGCCTCTCTGAATTTTTTCAATCCCATCTGGTGCCAAACCCATCTTTTATCACTAATGTCCTTTAGGGAAGGAAATCTGCTATCCGTACCTGGTCTGGCTTACATGTGACTCCAGACACATAGCAATGTGGATGACTCATAATTAGGGATGGGCAATAAATGCTGGACTAGCCAGCAATGCCCTCATCCTGTGAATGAAGAATATATTAAAACAAAAATCACAGCTAGTAAGACTCACCGGCCTGTGGTCACTTGCAATTTACAGTCTTGAGGTCTCCATATTAAATTCAATAAATTCAGAAACTGACTGCATTATCTCATCAACTCACGTTCTTTTCCCCCCTACACAGCGTTCTCATTTGCTTTTAGTATACAGGACTTATTTCTCCTCTTTATACATTAATTAACACCATTTCACATCTCTCTCTTCTTGATCATTGATATTATCTTTTACCCTTTATCTTTTTGCACTGGGCCTCTGCCTCTGTCAAAGATATAAATAAAAATTCCAATGTCTTTCAAATTCTGAACAGTCACGCCAGACTTGAAATGTTAACCATACTTCTCTCGCTCTCTGCATGAACACTGCCAGGCTTCCTGAGTTTCTCCAACATTCGCTGTTAGTTTCAGATTCCCAGTATCTACAGTATTTTTCTTGTATTACTGGCCTGTAGCTTCCTGGTTTATCCCTACCACCCTTGAATAACAGTGCCACATTAGCTGTCCTCCAGTCTGCTGGCACCCATCCAGGCTTTGAAAATTCGCAGTCCCTGCTATTTTTTCCTTTGCCTCCACGTGAGCCCGGGCTACATCTTATCTGGTCCTGGGGATTTGTTCACTTTAAACCCATCAATCTCCTCCCTCTCAATGTTAGTTGGTTTAAGTATATCAACTCCTCCTCTCCCTGATTTCTATATCTGCATTGTACTTCTCTATAGTGAACGCACACGCAAAGTTCTCAGTGCTGCTATTAGGAAAGCTTTTCAACCCATCTGTTGTGCCTCTGGGTTTTTCTAGCTGCTTGTCTGCAGAATTCTGATGCCAATGTCCTGTGGCAATCAACAGCTGTATTAAACAACAGAATGATCTGCAAAAGATAATTTTATTGCAGGAGTTACATCAGCCCTTTAAAACAAGGAGCAAACATACAATCAAATGAAAAGACTCCTTAACCGATAAATGTGCTTAGTCATCTACGTTTGTCTCCCCTTTGTTAAAGAATCTATTTGAAAATTTCTGCTCCTTGTGTTTAAACTTTGCTCTATCCCATCTCTGTAACTAGCTTCAGCTCCAAAACCCTCCAACTCCTCCTATTGTCCAATTCCCAGCTTCTTGTACATCCCCAATTTTGGTCGCTCCTCTATTTGTGGCCATCATTTCAGCTGCTTTAGCCCTAGAATTCCTCCCTGAACCCCCCTCTCCTCATTTAAGATGCTCCTTGGGGACTGATCTGTTCGGCAAAACTCTTAGTCACTTGATGCCATTTACTTAGATAGCTCATTATTAAATTTTGTTTGATGATGCATGTACCACCTTAGGAAGTTTGACTAAGTTTGTTGCTGTTGAGACAAGAATAGGTTATGGTGATCTTATCAAGTTCAGTGACTGCCAACAGGGCAGGAATTAGGATGTAAAGTTCCAGGAACCATTAATAAAGGAGGAGACAGTTAGATATTTAGAAACATAATTTTGTATCGTAATGGAGTAATAAAGGATTAATTTGCAGGGATAGGGAGAAAAATCTGGAATGCAGGATGGGAATGAACTGTTCTTTTAAAGAGACAGCAGCAGTGCAATGGGCCAAATGGTCTCCTCCCTCATTGCAAAATTCTTTTCATGATATTGCGCTTGCCAAATGGCAGAAGTGTGTACTACCTATAGACGACTGCTGCAATCCATCAAGGCTCATTCAACAGCATCTTCTAAACCCATGACTCTACTGCGTGAAAGGACAAAGGATAGCAGGCAGGAGAAACACCAAAGATAGTAGGAACTGCAGATGCTGGAGAATCCGAGACAACAAGGTGCAGGGCTGGATGAACACAGCAGGCCAAGCAGCATCATAGGAGCAGAGAGGCTGACGTTTCGGGCCTTTCTTCAGGAGAAACACCAACCCTTGCAAGTTTCCTTCTAAGCCACAAACCATTCCAAATTGAAAATATATAAATGTTTCTTCACTGTTGCTGGATCAAAATCCTGAACTCCCTACACCAAATGGACTTCACAAGGGCATAAATGTTAGCCTTGCAAACAGTACCCACAACATATAAATTATTTTTAAAATGCAATAGAGAGCTTGTTGGTACTGCAAATTAGAAGGTTTCACTCCAGAAGAAGCCCTACACACAGTTTGGATATTCAAAACAGTTTTTCAGCTAAACCTCATCTTAAACTGGTATTGGGATGTGGAAAACACATTTCACTATCAAGTAAAGTCTATTGCTGTAAAATACTTTTGAAGTTTTAAGGTTTGCACTTATCAGGATAAATGCAAGAATGCCCAACTTCCAACAATTTATACTGCAGAAACGCAGGGGAATCCAATTGTTCCCAAAGTGTTCTCTCTAGCCACAGGGCAAAGCAATCCACATAAATCTCACCATCGGAACTTGTTACAAAAAACACTCATCAGGAAAATAAAAAAAGTCACAAAATTAAGTAGGTGTACAGAGTGAGATTGTAAGATGCAAATAAATTAAGATTTGAGATGTGAAAACATCCTATTAGCTGACAGTACATGGAATAGGTGGAACAGAGATTTAAGATTTTGGGCAAGAGAACCAGAGGTGAGGGATATGCTGAAGAACATTTTGGTGAGTGGTAATGAGCTGGAGCTCAATGCCCATGAGTGGGTGGGGGCAGTGATGATGAAGAATTCCAAAAGGAAAGTAGTTGGCACTTGAGCAAATTGAACCTGCAGGGGCCTCTGGGTGGGGTAGGGGAATAAGGCTGACTGGATTGCTCAGCAGAGGACTGTTAGGCCATGCTGGTGAGGATGACACAAGGCATCTATAGAGAGGTAGATGGGTTAAGGGAATGGGCAAAGACTTGGAAGTTGGCATATGATGCAGGAAATTGGCACTTTGACAGAACGAATAGAAGAGTTATTTAATGAATTTTACTTAAAAGGGGAAATACTACAGAAAGCTCCAGCACAGGGATTTGGGATAATGACAATAATCACAAAAAGCTAACGACCAAATTCAAGTTGGGTAATGGGGAAGTCAAATAAAATGTTGGCCTTTATTTCAAAGGTTATGGAATGTAAAAGGTAGGGAATTCTTGTTAAAACTATTCATGGTACTAGTCAGATTACAGGGAATACTGTGAACAGTTTTGTGCTCCTAATCTAAGGAAAGATACACTGGTGTTGGCAGCAGTCCAGACAAGATTCACTAGGCTGAACCCAGATATGGAGGGAGTGTCTTATGAGTAGTGATTGAGTATGTTGGGCCTATACTCTTTGGAGTTTAGGAAAATGAGAGGCAATCTTATTGAAATGTAAAGATTTTTAGGGTACTTGACAGGGTAGATGTGAAAAAGGTAGTTTCTCTTCATGGGAGAGTCTAGGACCAGACAGTATAATCTCAGAATAAGGGGTCACACATTAAAGACAGAGTTGAGGATTTCCCCCACTCCTTCCCTAAGGGATGTGAATCTGTGGAACTCTATACTAAAGAGGCCAGTAGATGCTGAGTTGTTAAGTATATTCAGGATTGAAACAGACAGGCTTTTAATCAGTAAGGCAAACAAGGGTGATGCGGAATACGCAAGACAATGGAGTTGAGAATTATTAGATAAGCTATGATCTCATTAAATGGGCAATCAGACTTGATAGGCTGAATGGTCTACTTCTGCTCCTAAGTCTTGTGGTCTTTTGGGCTGAATGGTTCCTTCTGTGCAGTAAATGGCTATACTTAAAATTAATAATATTGATAATTTTCCATATGAAAAACCATTGAAATGGAAAACATTAAGATTTGATAGCTTTGCGAAGGTATTCAGAAATACACAAGACATTGATATCACATGACTTTTCCACGAATAGTGAGAACCTCTCTCCCCGTACCTTCAGGTCAGCGCACTATCCCAGAAGCTTCACTAACAGCTGGGCACTGTTAATCAGGTAGCCCAGTTTCCTCACGTCTTGTGTGTTTCAAAGGGGTCTGTTTAAAAGGGCAGGAATCCAGTTTAGGAGCAGGCGGGGTACATGAGGCTGCACAGAATTCACAATGCTCGCCAAAGGTTCCATCTGTACCCAGGAAGAAAAGATGCATTAGATTACATAAAATATGAACAGAAGCAGGTCATTCAGCCCTAACAGTCCGTGCTATTGCTTATGCATCCTCCCCATCCTTTTGCTCATCTATGATCAGATTAACTCTATTCCCATCTTTATCCTACACTTGCCTAAGCCCCCATTAAAATACATTTGTCCATTTCATTTCAACTATTGCCTGTGGTGATGAATTATAGAGTTTCACCCCTCTCTTGGCTGCATTTTTCCTGAATTTCCTTGTTCATGTCTTGGTGACTCTCTTCAAAAATTGATGGTCTCTTTATTGATTGCTCTTTAAATTGAAATATTCTCAGTGTCTACTCGACCAAAACATATCACAACTTTAAAAGATCTCTATAGGTCATCCCTCGGTCATTTTTTTTCACAAGAAAATGGACTCGGTCCGCTTATTCAGCCTCTCCTTGAGGAGTGTTTATTCCACATTTCTGGTATCACCTACATTAAATTTCTCTTGCACCCTTCTCCAGTGCTTCCATGTCATTTTTGTAACAGTATGGTCACAACAAAACTACCTCCAACGATGTCCCCATGACAATCAGGAGGTCACTCAGTTTCAAATCCTTTCTGTAGCACAAGAAATTTTCAGGGAGGCTTTCGCCAAAATATACAATGTCCAGTTTCATGATTCCCAAACTGGTCTTCCATCTTAGAATGTCATTATTTAGAATTACAGCCTGGAAGAGGAAAAATGTTCAGGAGAACAAGCGGACAAAGAAAGGCATAAAACACTCAACACAAATCTGTAACTGAGCCACAGGTATCACACTCAGTTCTGAGGAAGGGTCACTCGACCCGAAACGTTAACTCTGATTTCTCTCCACAGATGCTGCCAGACCTGCAGAGCTTTTCCAGCAATTTTTGTTTTTGTCTCTGATTTACAGCATCCACAATTTTCTTTTGCTTTTCATACTCAGCTTAATGAGATTGGATTGGATTTTAAAAGCTTTTATAAAATAAAAATCAATAAAGTTTGGAAATGTTTTATGGAAGCTGTGACAAGGTGGTACGAGGGCAAAATACAGGACCATAGCCAAACAGCAGGTACTGCCAGGTAAGTTGGCAGTATCCAAAGGATTTATTTTTGAACATTTTTTGAAATTTTAAAGCCTTCAATCAAAAATAAAGTGGCATTCAGAGAGCACGAAACCTTTAAACTTATAGCCATGACTGCTATCCTGCTCATGGTCGTGCCCCTCTGCCACAGCATGTCCTGGTCTGGATTGGGCACAGAGCCCCTCCACCACCCCTTCTGGCCTCGAATTGGCCTTCCAACTAGACATACAATGAATGGCCATTGAGACTTGTTTGGAGACTCTGAGATGAGGTAGTCACGTTGTGAGTCAGTGGAGTCCTCTATTTCTATCCTCCCTCATACACCCCAGCAAGAAACATAAAGACCCAGCCTATTGTTTATCTGCATGAAGGAATTCTGTAGCACATCCCACCATTGAAGGGCTGCCAAGATAATTATTTCTGAAGTTGTCCTGTCCTCCATGACCTTGTCTCCTCAATTAGATTGCTATGTAATCCTGAATTGGTAGTGTAGTTTATTACCACAGGTTTTGATGCATAGATCATACAGTGGTTATGGTGCTGAAGCCAACATTACTCATCCTTTTTTTGAGAGAAAAGTTCTCACAGGACGTGGGTCTCATTGGCTTGGCCAGCATTTATTGCCCATCCCCAACAGTCCTGGAAAAGGTGGTTGCGAGTTGCCTTCCTGAACTGTCGCGTCCTCTGGGGCTAGGTATACCCGCAGTGCTGTTAGGGAGGGCAAATGACTTGGAGGTGAACTTGCATGTCGTCCAAAATATACTTTGTTTCAGTGTTACCCACATTCCGAAAACAAACATGACTTTCCCCAGCATTTTTGTTAATGGAATGGCAAAAATCACACGATAAACATTCCTGGGATAAAGTCACAGAAAGAAACTCGAAACATTTTCAATCGAAACAAATTTCTCAGACCAGAAAGCATCCAAGCATCCATCTCCCACTTTCGTAAAAGCAGCACGGTAAGGGTTTCTTTTAATTACTGTCGCTCCAGATGAGAGCGCCACAGGAAGAGGAGGCAGCCATTCAGCCCTTTGAACCTGTTCCATCATCTGTCAATTCAAAGCTGAGCTGTACAGCAATGCCACACCCATCAACACCCTTCCTCAACAGGAATCTACCAATCTCAGTCTCAACAGCTCTGACTGCTCCAGCATCAATAGACTTTGGACAGAGGAGTTCCAGATTTCCATTCTGCAGAAAAGGGCTTCCTGACATCACCCCTGTACCACTTTGTTCTAATTTTATGATTACACACCCTCTTGTACCAGAAGCCCCCCACAATGGTTTCCCTACTTCTGCCTGAATGAACCCTTTAAAATGTTTGAAAAATCCAAAGACATTATCCAAGCAACCTGTACTGAAGGGTCTATCCCTCATCCCAGTCTTCCTGACCTCTGGCTCCAAATCACAACTCCAGGTTCTAGGTTGTTTGGTATAGACACTTGCCCAAAAAAATCTGGACTTTAACAAGTGGTTGTAGAAATAGAGACTGAGGATGGAAGTTGGAATGTCATGCCCACTGTCCAGTTAATTGCATCTTAAATATTTACGGCTGTGCAGGATACATCTCAATAGCTACCTTGAGAATCTGTAATCTCCCGTACAGTCCAGTTTGGTTCTCCTCCCAGTTTTGTTACCAATTCAGCATTGATAAGCACCTCTTTACCTCCAAAACAATTCCATGTACCCATTTTCTCCCTGACTAAAACTTATTTTCAGTGCCTTTCTCTACATTCGAGCCCCTTTGTTCTCCTACTCCATTGGAGAATTTTGAGGCAGATTTCCAATCTTTAATCTTATCCCCACACATTTCAGTACTAAACTGTACCTGCCACTTGTCTGCCCAGTTTCAGAGTTTTTGTTGTCCTACAGTGCGTGTCTTTGCTGATTTGCTCATCCCATTCACAACAGAATCAAACTTCGGTAAGTGGATAGATAAACTAAGTGAATCAGAGACAGTGTGAATGAGAAAATCAGCAAAAGCAGGAGTGAGACAATGAGAGAGCTCAGAGGAGGAACAAAGAATCGTAACATCTCTATGACTACACTGAGGATCTCAGCCTGGATGTTATGCTGATGTCACTGGAGTTGGAGTTAAATCCACAACATTCATGCTCCTAGGCAAGAGTGCTGCCCATTGAGCGACACCTGGCATCTTAAAAAGGCAAAGCAGAGAAGTTACCCACCTCCTGCTGTTCTTGCTTTTTCTGATGGATATGATGTGTTGCACAAGGAACAAGATGTAGAATCATAGAATCCCTAGAGTGTGGAAACAGGCCCTTTGGCCCAACAATGCACACTGACCCTCAGAGCACCCATCCAGACCCATCCCCCTATAACCCACCTAATCTACAAATCCCTGAACACTATGGGCAATTTAGCATGGCCAGTCCACCTAGCCTGCACATCTTTGGACTGTGGGAAGAAACTGGAGCACCTGGAGGAAACCCACAGAGACACGAGGAGAATGTGCAAACTCCACACAGACAGTCGCCCGAGGGTGGAATTGAACCCTGGTCCCTGGCGCTGTGAGGCAGCAGTGCTAACCACTGTGCATGTAGTTGAAAATTTAGATTTAAATAGCTGACATGGAAGATTTATTTTTAAAGGGGCATTCTTAAGGAAAGATAACATTCAGTTATTTTAATTTTAAACATTAAAGGGCAGCATGGTGGCTCAGTAGTTAGCACTGCAGCCTCACAGCACCAGAGACCTGGGTTTGATTCCACCCTCAATTGACTGTCTGAATTTGCATGTTCTCCCCATGTCTGCATGGATTTCCTCCCACAATCCAAAGAGCCTCTACCAGTTTCTGTGTAGGAATCCCAACTGCTTCATGAAAATGTCGGCATATTGACCGTGAGCAACACCAAATAGAACAGGCATGTAAATGAAATACTGCTTTTATAACAGCCTGTGGCATTAATTTACAATGGCCCTTCTCAGCGTTGTTTCCTTATCACTAAACATAACCCTCACCCATTACCCTCAGAAACCAATATCCAGGAACAGCGCAGCATTGGTCAGTTCAATTCATTCAACTTAGGGTCACTTTAGTACAGAGCTAATTAAGGTGTGGGTTAAAAAGGTGTAACAACACTGGGGCAGAAATTAAAAACTAATGCAAAGATTAGATGAATAAAATCCGCTTACAGAATCCCTATAATGCGGAAGCAGGCCATTCAGCTAATTCAGTCCACACCAAACCTCTGAAGAGCATCTGAACCCACACCCCACACCCTCATCCTATCTCTATAACCCTGCATTTCCCATACCTAATCCACCTAACCAGCACATCTTTGGATTGTGGGAGGAAATCCATGCAGACATGGGGAGAACATGCAAATTCAGACAGTCAATTGAGGGTGGAATCAAACCCAGGTCTCTGGTGCTGTGAGGCTGCAGTGCTAACTACTGAGCCACCATGCTGCCCTTTAATGTTTAAAATTAAAATAACTGAATGTTATCTTTCCTTAAGAATGCCCCTTTAAAAATAAATCTTCCATGTCAGCTACTTAAATCTAAAATGCCAGTTGGAAATTGTACTTTTAGAATCTGTACGTTCACGAGCAATCTCACATAAAATGGACAACTTGATTTTGCCCATCTGCTGGGATCAGGTGATAACATTCTCTCCATTTAGTGGCATGTCCAGGGTGCAGCAAGTCAATGGGACAGTTTGTTCACTTGGTCAGAAACATCAGTAACCACCATCACTGGTGTACCAGCAGTGTGCACCATCTACAAGATGCACTACAGCAACTCACCAATGCCCACGTCACAACACTTTCCAAACCCATAAGCTCTACCTCCTATGAGGGCAAGTGCAGCAGATACATGGGAACACCGCTGTCTGCAGTTCCCTTCCCAGCTGCACACCATCCTGGGAAATGTGTCATCGTACCTTCACTGCTTGTTGGGTTAAAAATCCTGGAACTCTCTCCCGAACAGCGCTGTGAATATCCCTAGGTTACAGTGGTTCAGGAAAGCAGCTCACCAATACCTTCTCAAGGGCAATTAATGAAGGCCATGCCAACAATACCCACATCCAACAAATAAATTGAAAAAAAATTGCAGCTGTTTCTGCAGAGAATTGAAAAGGCCCCCTACCCCACTCCAGTCTGTCAATATTCTGTGTATGTAATCGCAGTGTGAGACCCTTGTCATGCAGAGGCCACACAAAGAAGTGGATGTCGTTTGGCTTGTAGATTCCAGGATACAGACTCTTAGCCAGGTAGAAGAATGGCTTTGGATTCAAGCTAAAATAGTCAAAGAGGGCCTCAGGATATGGGAGGTCATAATGCTTCAGGTTATCATACAGGCTGGACCCTGGCGTTCTGTTCAGGGGAAGAGAAAACAGTGGTGGTTTGGGCATGGGGGCAGTGATGTGGTGGTGGAAATGTAAGAGGCTGTGAATAATCTAAGTAAAGTATTGCTCAACTGAGTCACAGAGGCTGCATAATAACATTGCACTCAGCGTCCTAGGAATGAAGCACAAACAAGATCTACTTTTTCAACCCTCCTGCATGACCCCAACTCCTAGTAAACATATAGAAGGCATCTCAAAGCTTGAAGTCCTGCGCCAATAATCTGTTGGCAAAAAAAAACTTTAAATTCACTGGGATGCTAACAAAACCAATGTGTCAGCCCTCTCAGAATCCAACTGTGGCAATACTAGAGGCCCTTTAGGGAATGAAGCTGGAGAAACAATAACGGGGAACCAATAAACGGCAGAGGACTTGAATAAATGCTTAGTATCAGTCATCACAGTAGAAGTCACTAATGGCATTCCAAAAATACCAATTAATCAAGGGACAGAAAGGGAAGAGGAAATTAGTACAAAAACTATATCACCAGAGAAAAAGTATGAGGGAGATTAATGGGGATAAAAGTGAGTAAGTCCCTTGGACATGATAATTTGCATCCTCAGATAGAGAAGAGTAGGTACAGTACAGAAATAATAATTTCACTGGTAGTAACCTTCCAAGAATCCTTTGATTGAGAAAGAAGTCCCAGAGGAATGGAAAAAACTGTCAATGCAACATCCTTATTCAAAAAGGAAAGGCAACAATAAATAGCTAGCCATAGCTCAGTTAGCTTATCTTATGAAATTGGGAAAATGTTAAGAGTTTGTGATAAAGAATGCAAAAGCTGAGTATTTAGGAATACATAATATGATCAAGCAACATCAACAAGGCTCAATGAAAGGAAAATCATGCCTGACAAATTTATTGGAATTTTTTGAAGTAAAAAGCACAACAGATAAAGGGAAACCGGTAGATGTAATGTATTTAGAATTCCAAAAGGCATTTGAAAAGATACCACACACAAGGTAACAAAATAAGACCACCATCCAGCACAAAGCAGCCCGCTTGATTGGCACCACATCCACAAATATTCACTCCCTCCACCACCAACGCTCAGTAGCAGCAGTGTGTACTATCTACAAGATACACTGCAGAAATTCACCAAAGATTCTTAGAAAAGCTCATGCCCACTTCCATTAATAAGGAAAGGGCAGCAGATACATGAGAATGCCAACAGTCGCAAGTTCCCCTCCAAGTCACTCACCATCCTGACTTGGAAATATAGCGCTGTTCCTTCACTGTCCCAATGCCCCAGAAATCTGATGCTCACCAATTCTCCAATCACTTGTGAGAGTGACCAATCCTATTCTGATGATCACTAGTGTGTGGCAGTGACAGTAATCCTGAGATTACTGCTTTTTAACATCATTCCCAGCTCCCTACAAACTGTTTCAAGGGCTCATCTCTATTCCTCATCAAATGCTCCAAGAATGTGGACCATGATCTCTGGTTATTCAGTCTTTGATCCCTCTATTTTTACGAACTACTTTCCCAGCTCCATCCTTCCTCTCCTCTTCAAAATCTTTGAATGTGCCATCACCTCTTAAAGCAGGTTGTTTTCAATCCTGGTGTCAACATTTGACACTGGGATAAGCCTCCAATCACACATTCAGGGCATCTTGAAGACCATTTATCTCCATCTCTGTAGCAATGCTCGGCTTTGTCCCTGGCGGCTCATCTGCTGTGGAAATCCTCATTCACGCTATTGTTACTTCTAGCCTTAATGACTATAATTCATTCCATGCTGATCTCACATTGCACTCTCAGTAAAATGAAAGGCATTCATGTTCTGCTGTCTGTGATGATGTTGTCACTTTAAAAAGGTTATCTTGTCCTGGTTTTTTTTGAACAGAGGTTGTAAAGGCAGAGGTGAAAAACCCGGCTAATGAACTTAGCTTAAGTAAATAACTGAGGTGGCCTTTGTTTTTTTAAAACAGTTGTAACAATGGAAGGGAATGGCCAGTTCTCACAAACCAGGCTTCCTGGGTTTTTTTTTTAAGCTTTAGCAGTCAGAAGCTGTTTGGGATCCCAGAAGAGTTAGAAGCATCAGTAAATGATTCCTAGCTGCTACTTCCTCTGAAATCTCTTTTGATGTTGTTTCCTCTTGGGTTGGAGAACTGCATGTAAGAATCTGTGTCTGAATTTATCTTTTTGCTAAGGGGTATGTTTATGGGATGTTACTATATTGGAACAGTTATTTAGTAATAGGTATGGTATCTATTATTCGGTTAATTCTTCCAATAGTTAAGTTATTCCAAATTTTTCTTTCTTTTGTTTGTATTTTAACTGTACTGTTTAAATAAATTGTGTTTTGCTTAACATTGAGTAGTTTGACCTGTTGCATTATATCTGGGACACACACTTCACATCTACCTTTAAAAATAAGAAAAAGTTAGTGTCTGGTCTACATTCTTAAAATATTTTGAGGGGTCTGGTCTGGTCTATAACATGTCCATGTTCATACTCATGCCAACTCATGTTGGCACATCAGCCTCATACTCACTAACTAGGCAAGTAACACCTCCACTTGAAAATTCTCATTCTCATCTCCAACCGTCAATAGCCTTAGCCCTCTGTATCTTGGTAATCTCCAGCTTTACAACTCTTCATGATGTCTGCTCTCTAAGACTGCATCAAGGACCTGCTAATTTTAATTGCACCATTAAGCAGCCATGCGTTCAGCTGCTTGGGCCCCAAGCTCACCCAAAAAATTTCCTTCCCAAAACTCTTGCGTTTCTCCTTCCACCTTTAGAAGGTTTTGAGCAACTGCCTTAATGTCTTTCTCTCCACAGAGGCCTCTTCTGGAGTACTGTGTCCAGTTCTGGTTGCCCTGTTATAGGAAGGATATTATTAAGCTGGAGAGCGTTCAGAAAAGATTTACCAAGGTTTTGCCACAAATGGAGGGTTAGAGTCATAAAGAAAGGTAGGATAGGCTGGGACCTCTTTCACTGGAGTGTAGGCAGTTGAGGGGTGACCATATAGAGGTTTATAAAATAATGAGGGGTACAGATAAGGTGAATGGTAGATGTATTTTCTCTAGGGTGGATTTTTTGAAACTAGGGGGCATGTTTTTAAGGTGAGGTGAGAGGAAAAAGATTTAAATAAGACACAAGGGGCAATTCTTTTTTGCTTTTTGTTTTTAAACATACGGTATATGAAATGAACTTCCAGTTACAGTAACAACTTCAAATGACATTGGAAAAGTTTTTTTTTTTAATTCATTCATAGGATGAGGGCGTCACTGGCCAGGCAGCATTTATTGCCCATCGGGCAGTTCAGAGTCAACCACATTACTGTGGGTCTGGAGTCACATGTAGGATAGACCAAGTAAGGATGGCAGTTTCCTTCCCTAAAGGACATTAGTGAGCTAGATGGGTTTTTTCTGACAATCAACAATAGATTCATGGTCATCATTAGATTCTTAATTCCAGATATTTTTTATTGAATTCATATTCCACCGTCTACCATGGCAGGATTTGAACCCAGGTCGCCAGAACGTTATCCAGGTCTCTGGATTAACAGTCCAATGATAATACCACTAGGCCATTGCCTCCCCATGAATAAGAAATGTTTGGAGGGATATGGGCCAAGCGCAGGCAGGTGGGTCTAGTTTAACTTGGGATTATGGTCAACATGGACTGGTTGGACCGAAGGGTCTGTTTCCATACTGTATGACACTCTGCTGTCAGACCTGCTGAGATTTTCCAGCAATTTCTGTTTTTGTTTCTAATTTCCAGCATCTGCAATTCTTTGGGGTTTTATTTTGCCCTAAGACCTTTTCTGGCTCAGGATTAAATTTTGTTTTGTAAAGTTCCTGGGAAGAGCCTTGGGATTTTTGAATATGTTAATTGGTGCTAATATAAACACAAGTTGCTGTTGAAGTAGGCCATTCAGCCCATCAGGGCTGCTCTGTGAAAGAGCTGTCTGGTTGTCCCAACCCCGTGCACAAGTCTTTTCTTCAGGTAATTATCCGATTTTTAAAAAAATTTCCATTAAATTGCTTCCATCCTATCTTTCAACCAAATTGTAAAACAGCCAAGAAGATAAGACAGACTTAACTCCCTCTTGAATTACCCGCACCGTAGCAATCAGCTTTTCTTGGGTATTGTTGTTCCCATCAGCCTCATCTGAAAACTGGGATCCCACTAGATGTGTTGATTCCTGCCCCGGCTAGCACTACAACGTTCCTGTGTGACGATTTCCGATATGTGCAGCGATATTGCGGAGGTTCAAACGCTTGGGAGCAACATCAACTGAAGCAACTGGGAGACTCCCCAAGCGAATACAAGTAGGTCCCACCTTTTCTTTTCTTAGGAGTTCACTTATAGATCACACAAAGTTCAAAATCACACTTACAAACAAAACCATTAGCAGGGTAACGTCTTCTTCAGTCCTTGCAGTTTGTGTGGATTCATAGCCCAGGCTGCACACTCTCTTCACTATTCACTTATACAGCTATTTGTACTTCAAGCAGTCAGAACAAAATTATATTCAGTCGTTTGTCATTTCAATCTTGCTGAAAAGTGAGACATGTTTCCGAAACTTTCCATTTCATTTTGCACTCATCAGGACAAATGCAAGAATGCCAAAATTCAAATAATCACACCAATTTACACTACTGGACACAAGGATGCTGGTTGGCTGGCCAATCTACACTGATTAGCTTTCTTCAATGGCAACACCCAGGGAATTTTCTTTTTAATTCATCCACGGTTTTTGGGTCTCACTGGCCAGGCAGGCCAGCATTTGTTGCCTATCCCTAACTACCCTTGAGAAGGTGGTGATGGCCTTCCTTTGTGAAACACTGCAGTCTATTTGGTGTCAAGAACAACAATATTGCTAGGATTTTGAACCAGCAACAACAAAGGAACGTCCACATCGCCAAGTCAGGATGATGTGCGGCGTGGAGGGGAACTTGCAGATAGTGGTGTTCCCATATATCTGTTGCCCTTGTCCTTCTCAGGGGTCACAAATTTAGGAAGTGTTCTTGAAGGTGTCCTGGTGAGTTATTGCAGCATATCGGAGATAATACACACTGCTGCTACTATGCATTGATGGAGGAGGCAGGAAATATTGAAAGTAGTGGATAAGGAGCCAACCAAATAGTCGCTTGGTACCGAACGGTATTGAGCTCGAGCGTTGTTGGAGCTTACTCATCCAGACAAGTAGAGAGTATTCCATCACACTTCTGACTTATACTTTATAAATGATGGACAGAGTCCATTCTACAGAATTCCCTGCCTTTGACCTGCTCTTCTAGGCATGGTATTTAAATGGCTGGTTGAGTTCAGTTTCTGTTCAATATAATCCCCAGGATGTTGATAGTGGAGGATTCAGTGATGGCAATGCTACCAAATGTCAAGGGGTGATGGTTGGATTTTCTCTTGTTGGAGATGGTCATTCTCTCGCTTTTGAATGGCACCATTGTTATTTGCCACATGTCTGTCCAAGCCTGTATGTTGTCCAGGTCTTACTGCATAGGGACAGGACTGCTTCAATACCTGAGAAGTTGAGAGCTGTGCTGAACATTATGCATTTATCAGCAAACATCCTCATTTCTGACCTTATGACTGAGGGAAGGAGATGAAGATGTATGGACCAAGGACACTATCTTGACGAACTCCTGCAATATTGTTCTGTGGTTGAGATGACTCACCAGTATCAACCACAAGCATCTTATTTTGTGTTGCTATGACTCCAACGAACAGAGAGTTTTTCTCCCTGATTCCCCTGGACTCCAGTTTTGCTAGGGGTCCTTAATTCCATACTATAGGCTCCTCAAACTCCCAAGTATTTCAAGAAAGCCATAAGGTTTGAACATATTCCTCCTGTTTGTAGAAAGTGAGTCCTAATATAAGAGTTCTGTCTTTTCTAGTAAGTATAGACATTACAAACTGTAATGATTAGCTTTAATTGGTCGTTCATGTAGCTATAAGCACGCTTGGGATCATTGTGATCATTTGGTATTCTTGCTTTTGTCCTGATAAGTGCCAAACAAAAAGCTTCAGCAAGACCTTTCTCTGTTTTGAGTAAAATGTAATTGCATTCAGGTAATGAATGAATACATAGCAAAGTACCACATACTTTATAATTCACTTCACAAGCAATTAATTAATGTCTAGGCATGCTAGTTTGCACACAGCAAGATCTCACAAACAAACAGAATGAGATCAAGAATCAAGTATTTTGTTTTGGCTGCTGTTGAGTAAAAGCCGTATGTTAGTTGAGACACTAGAAGGCAACATCTTTGCTGTGACTCAAGACCCTTTATCCTTAAAGGGAGATGGTAACATTGTGGAGATGTCATTGGACTAGAGGCCTGGTGTACTACTCTGGGGATATTGGTTCAAATCCTACCATGGCAGATTCTATGAATAAATCTAAACTCAGTAATGGTTACTGTGAATCAATTCATTTTTTAAAAAAAGTATCTCATTAACCAAAGCCCTTTAGGAAAGGAAATCTGCCATCAATCTGGCCTACTTGTGACTCCAGACTAACACCCAAAACAATGTGGATGACTCTTAACTAACCCCCGAAATGGTCTAGCAAGGTATACTTTGAAGAGTAGGGCAGAGTACCTGGATCAATACTTAACTTCAGCTAGCACTGGATAACTGCTCATTTATCCAGTTGATGCTTTTGAAGCTTGCTACATTTCCCATATACCCCACTTCAAGGAGTATTTCATTGGCTGGATAGCACTTTGGGATATTTTCAGGGTGTTAAAACAAATGCTCAGATCTAAAATGCTCATCCTTGTTATCAAATCCCTCCATGACGTCTTGCTCACCCCAATCCCTGTTGTAACCTCCAGGTGGTCATTCACACATCACCGAGTCCCTCCCAGTGGAGGCCTAGGCTTTGCCACCCTGAATCCCAAAATTCCCTCTATAAATACGCTTCCTTCAAGTCTCGGATTGAAGCCCATCCATTGGACCAAGCCTTTAGTCTCCATCTAATACCTCCTTACATAGCTGGATGTTAAATTTTGTCTGGGCTTCTCATTTATCTACTGCCATTCATTAACACTGGAATTCTCAAAATTATTTATAGCCAATGAAGAGTAGTCACTGTAATGTAATGCAGAAACAAAGCAGCTCAACTGTCCACAGCAAGATCCCACCATTAACAAATCTGACATTTTTTGTGATGTTGATTGAGAGATGAATTGAACCAGAACTCCACTGCTCCCCTTTAAAATAGTGGCATAGGTTTTTTTTAACATTCATAGGAGGGTCATAGGAGGGTAATGGGACCTCAGTTTAACATCTCAGCTGGAAGATCTCCAACAGTGGAGCACTCCTTCAGTACTGTACTAGAGATTCGCTCTTGATTTCTTTCTATGCTCAAATGCTGAGAGTTGGACTTTCTGAAGGGTGGGGTTTGTATTGTTTCTCCTCTCTCCACCCACTTCTCCAAAGCCTCACAAGGTGGTGATGCACCTAAAAACATCTGCTCTTCAGTCAGAACATGCTATCAGGCTAAGAGTGAGTCTCCTCAGTGGGAGGGTGGGATTGGTAGCTCTAGTAGTCCCAACGGTGCCAGATAGGGGGGGTTGCTGGTACTGTGTGGGCAGGTCCACAGAGAAGCTTGATGAATCCCTGAGCCTGGCTTTACTGGGGGGGACATTTACCAACCTCACCATACCTCCTTCCCAACATTTAACCATGTTAGTTTAAAACAAAAGGCAGTCCACTTCCACCCACTTGTGTAATATTCGGGTCAATGGCCATGATAATGAGCTCAATTGATCAATAATTATTTATGCCAATATGGCTGGCATGCCAAGCACTTGGCCCTGCCCACTTACCATTGTATATAAGGCAGCTCAGAGGCACATGGGCCAGGAGGACTGGCCTCCTTTCAACTTTCACTCATATGCTTGCCTTCACTCCTTCGAAGTTGGAAACACATATAGATAGAACCGTAAAATCTAGCCTCGAGTGGGATCGGAACTCCAAATCCCTGTTTCAGAGGACAGACCGCTACAGAGACATGACTAATGCACGAGATTTCTCTTCTTGGGAGATTTTCCTGAAACCCGCTATGTAAATGCAAATTGTTGGTATTTGTTTTGGAGGACCAGCTTACCTGGGTATAGAAACTGGCTTCTCGCTGATAGTTAAATCGACTGATTTTTTTTTCCACCAAGGTTGTTTCTGCTTTGTTTGTTGCTGTGTCAGCTGAGGGTCTAATCCCAGCTCCTGTGACTCTGTTCCTCATCCAGATCCTCCTGGGTTCTGCTGTTTTCCCTGTGTCTTGCCTCTTTCCCTTGGCCAGCGAGGAACTGTGTAGTGAACTCATGATGACAGCTGGAAGGGGAAGAGACATTAGGTCAAGATGGTGCAACATGCTCTTAAAAACCACTGAGGAACCTGCAAAGTATATTGTATCTCACCATTCAACCAATAAAACAAACTGTTCAGCAAAAACAGCAATGAAAAACCTCCAATCACAAATTGGAGACATAACTGAAATAAGCTTGTTCAGGGAAAAAAGGAATCTACAAGGACATAATAAACACCAATCTTTGTAACAGTTCCTGTTTACGGGCATTATTTAAACTCCTTTTCAACGGCAAAAACAGAAATTGCTCCAAAGTGCTTTCTTCTGCCTAGAGAAGGCTGAAATATTTGAGTTTAGAAGCAGTAAATTTTACATTGCATTAATGGAAGCAGGCAATCCAGAATAAGAGATAACCCAGTGTGGAGCTGGAAGAACACAGCAGGCCAGGCAGCATCACAGCAGCAGGAAAGTTGACATTTCTGAAGAAGAGTCCCGACCCAAAACATAAACTTTCCTGCTCCTCTGATGCTGTGTGACCTGTTGTGTTCCTCCAGCTCCACACTGTGTTATCTCTGACTCCAGCATCAGCAGTTCTTACTATCCAGAATAAGACTTCATATTCTGGGCTCAGGATTCTGTAAGACTCTCTCTTGGATGAGTTATGAAAGTAAAGCCTTGCTCAAGTTAGTTTTAAGATCTCCAATGGGCATTATTTGAAAGGCAGCCAGGGAACAGTTAGCTCCTCAATTAACAACATTGAAACTGATCACTCGTCTCACTGAAGGTTCTGAAGGAGGGTCACTAAACCCAAAATGTTAACACTTTTGTTTCTGGAGCTTTCCCTTACTTTAACATGAAACCACTCAGAACTCCCACCTTGACTGTTCTGGAGACTGCTAAACTGCACTGCTACTCTTGCAGGCTCTCTCTTCCTGAGTGATGTTCTCTATCAGAAAGAAACCAGCTGACTCACTGTTCTTCTGGATGGTCTGTCTAAAAGGTAACTATTTCTGTCTCCCGGTCATAGGATATCCTGTTGCTAGGCAACAGCTTAACTTTCTTCCAGCCTTTTTTTTGCTAAAACACTAAGCTATTCACCTCATTCAAACACTTGAAAATAAACATTTGCAAACACTCTCTAACCACGCGCAGAAATGAAAAACCATAAACCTTTCCCTCTTAACACATAATAGAAAAACAAAATTCAATTTTTTAAGGTTATACTTGGTTCTGTCTACTTCAGAGCCCAAGATTCCCTATAATGATAGATCATGAGACGATATCACCCAGGTTACATGAATACAGGATAGAAAACTGGGCTGGGTACCACCAAGAGAAAAAGAGGAGCCCTAAAGCTGTATCAAAACCCCTTCTGTGCCTGAAACAGATTGTGGGAGAGACGATAGTGTAGTGGCAGTGGTAATGTCACTGGACCAGCTACCTAGAACAATACCATGGACATGATACAGCACAGAAGGGGACTGTTTGGCCCATCTTGTCCATGCTGACCCAAAGACACCCAGGCATCCTTTCCAATCCCATCTTCCTGCACACGGCACATAGCCCTGTTGCTTATAGCACTTAAGGTGCAGATCCAGGTACATTTTTAAAAGAGTTTAGGGTCCCTGCCTCCACCACCATTTCCAGCAGCAAATTGCAGACACCCACCTGCCTCTTGGTAAAAAAGCTTTTCCTCATGTCCCATCTAATCCCAGGGTAACATTCTGCAGTAATGAGTTCAAACTTTGAATTCAGTAAAGGGACTTAAGTCGCAATTAAGATTTTACTTATGATTCTTAAACTACTTAAGAGACATAAAACAGACTTTTCCCAATTATGAACGTGGCTTCTTTGACATCAACAATGGCTGAATGAATTAACATTTTATTCCCAGTTATATATGCAAGAACAGTCATAAAACACAGAGTGTGATGGAGGATACTCCCATTAAAGGGCTTTAAGAAAGATGTGGATTATAATCTGAAGAGAAGTGTATGTGATCTATGGAGTTAGAAGAAAGACTGTGGGACTAGCTGTGTAGCTCTTAGAATCAGCATGGATACAGTGGACTGAATGGCCTCTTTTTGTGCTGTAAGCATTCCATGATTCTAACCTTGAAACACTTATGATTAGGCTTACGAACATGAAAACACTTCCATTGGGCGCCACAAGAATCCAAGATACTAATGAAGATTTGACGAAAGTTTCTGAATAACTGGTGTGTCATCATCAGCTGGTTACAGACTGGCTTCTGGGAAGGGATGACAAACAAATGTCAGCAAACCCCTTAGTGGTGAGTAAAAGGGTCTGCAGCTGAACATGACCGAGAGATGGAGAGGATTGGACAAAGTGAATAAAGCCTCTCTGTTGCAGTGCAAAAGGTTGGTGGTCCTGATTCATTCTGACGTTTGCAACAATTGGGTTTGTGTTAGCGCGACAATGCAAACAATTTGGTTCACGCCAAAAAAAATACTACTTTCCCTTTAAAAATAAAACAGCCATTTCATGTTCAGAAAGGCTGGGCATCAGGCAGAAGGGAGGTTTTTATTTTAAAATGTCAATCCAATGGGTTGTGATATACCTTTGTGGCATTCACAAATAGATATGGAAGTAAGAACAGGAGTAGGCCATTCAGCCCCGTGTCTGCTCCACCATTCAATAATGGCTCATCCTCAGGTGGGTCTCAAACCTCCTGACACCATCCCCTCCCCCCCTAGACACAGCAACTTGCCACAAAACCCTTAGTGGGAGCGGGGTTAGGGTGCAAACAAAAAGTTGATCAAAGTCAATAATTTATTGGGGGGTGTGAAAGAGGCTGCCTGATTTGTGGTCACAAAGCCCAGCCCCAGCTTCATGCTTTCTAGGCATGTCACTTAGTAATGAAATGTTACATGTGAAAACCTTAAACAGAGAAACTTATTGGTAGGAACGTTATGAACAGAAACATCTTCTGCCTATAATCCCACTTAATTGCAGGAATCTGTCTTACTTTACCGGTAAAAATAAAACAAAGAGTGGACAATGCTTGAATTAATTCAGCAAAACAGTTTTAAAAAGTTCCAACTGTATAATTGCTGCCCATTTCCAGAGAAATCTTATCTTTCTTTCCCCTCCCTGAAACACTATCTTCGTGTTGGTGGAGACACTGCTCTTTGAGCCCTGAACTTTCCACCCTGCTCCTGATCTATATTTAAAAATACTTACAATTAAATTAGTGCTTTTCATAGCTTCTCCTCGCTTGCAGTGTGAAAAGCTGAAATGTTTTATAACTGTCACCTTTTGACGAGGGGTCTGGAAGAGCTGTATATTTAAGTCCCCAATGCGTTTTATTCAGAAAACCTCAGCCGATAATGACCACAGCTGTAGATGCTTTATGGCCCATTGGAGAGAGTAGGTGGAGGGGAGAGGAGGAAGAGAGAGGGGACCCAGATTGACTGTACCATCAACAAATGCAGCTGGGAAAGAAAGCAGCGGCCCTTTGAAAGCCTTCATTGCAGTGCTTAAAAAAAACAAGATAAATTATGCTCCCATTTAAAAGGACGACGTGGAATTCAATAAAGACAGACTACAGGGCATTACCAGACCCAAAGCCTTTCTTTTCTGCTAGACAGCTTACAAGAGAAATGAGCAAAATTAGCCAAAGAATAAAGGATACAGGAGCCAAGGCTGAGCACAATGGAACCTCCCAGTAAAATGTTTGGGAATCTCACAAAAGAGTGAAGTGCATTAACTCTTCCAGTCCTGGTTAACCATGTTTGGACCATCAACGCGATCAGTGCAGAGTTGAGAAGAAAGCTTGTAGTCTCAGGATAAAGGGGGGCAGCCATTTAAGACTGGGATGAGGGGAACTTCTTTCACTCAGAGGGTTGGGAGAAGGTGAAACCCAAACAAAATTTCTTTTCCTTTGACAGTAAACTAGTCCCATCTAAAAGGGGAGGTGACGGCCTAGTGGTATTATTGCTGGACTGTTAATCCACAGACCCAAGTTTGAAACTCACGATGGCAGACAGTGGAATTTAAATTCAATAAAACTCTGGAATTAGAAGTCTAATGATGACCATGAATCCATTGTTGATTGTCAGAAAAACCCATTTGGTTCACTAATGTCCTTTTTCCTTTCTTTAGGGAAGAAAACTGCTATCCTTAGCTGGTCTGGCCTACATGTGACTCCAGACCCACAGAAATGTGGTTGACTCTTAACTGCCCTCTGGGTAATTAGGTTTGGGCTAGGCAGTGATGCACTCATCCCACGAATGAATTAATATAAACTCCTGAAAATACCTATCTCTTCTCATATCAAAGCGTCAAACAAAACCATGGTTATTTGCTCTGATGAGGGAATTCAACAAGTTACTGTCACAGATAAGGGGAGGTTAAATGAAAGAACATCCCTGATATTCACTTTATAAGTAAAAAGCAACAATTTATTAATTTAACCCTAATAGTGAACACATTAGCAGAACTACTAACGAACTGAACAATTCCCCCCAACTCCTAACTATTCCCTAACTGATCAAACTTCTACTGGTATGCTATTCCAATAAACACAAGTTCCACTTATATAACCCAAGTAGCAAGAAAAAGAAATTAAAACTTAGTCTCTCAAAGTCCACACAGAATGTGTCTTCTGGAATGTTCTGCCTTCTCCATTGTCTCTCCAGTCATAAACGCCTTTCTTCCACTGATCCTGCTGTCACGGATGTTTCCTCTATGAAGACTCTTAGTTGGAAGTGCTGTGGTACCTTTTATGGATAAGATAATGCTTTCTTAGACAGCTTAGCAATTTCTTCTGAGAGCTAGGTGCTTATTTCTCAGATGGCGGTTCGCTGTCACACTGATTGTCAAAAACCCTTTCCTTATATACCTTGGATGGCATATCAATTTTCTTACAATAGCATTGGTCCGAGGTTCTTGAGTAGATTTGTAGCTCGGGTTGTGGATCAAAACCATTAGATTTAAATTCAATTGGCTTTCAATCGCTAAATGCTTGGTTTAAATTAATTGGCTGATTCCAGCTCGTTGCCAAAACATCAAAGCATGCCTAAGGCTTCCAATCATACAGCTAATTGATACACATTTCAAAACTTAGAACTGGCTGTATATCTTCGGCTACATGCAGACACTTTCTTTTTTTCTGTATAAATCTCTAAGCTTAGAAAAGCACTTTATCTCTTAAAGACACCACATACCCTACACAGTTATAGTAAGAACTGCCTATGTTGGAGTCAGAGATAACACAGTGTGGAGCTGGAGGAACACAGCAGGCCAGGCAGCATCAGAGGAGCAGGAAAGTTGACGTTTCGGGTCGGGACCTTTCTTCAGAAAAAAATCTGAAATCCTGACCCGAAATGTCTACTTTCCTGCTCCTCTGATGCTGCC
>NC_063349.1:44791663-44815753 GCF_021869965.1 Rhincodon typus | reverse complement strand
TGCCAGACCTGCTGAGCTTTTCCAGCAACTTTGTCTGGTTAACTCAGCCTTTTCAATGACTCACCCATAGGAGCAAACTTAAAGAAATGTTGAGTTCTTGATGGTAAACCCTGGACTGTGTTTTTTTTTCACTCAAGGACAACTGGTTTCTTCCTCTGAAACTGCTTGGCAACAGCAAGAGCCAAAATTACCAGCATTGCAGCAATCATACAGAAAAGAAGATTTAAAACTCCAGGAACCCAAGATAAATAAATCAGACAGCAACAGAGGGAAGAGGAAAATAGCAGATCCTGAAAATGCTCAACACTATCCAGAAGGTTGATGATCACCCCAACTTAGCGGTGTGTACTGTCTAGAAGATGCACTGGAGCAACTCACCAAGATGGTTTAGACAGCACCTTCCAAACTGGTAGCCCCTACCATCTAAAAGGATAAGGGAGGTGATGGCCGAGTGGTATTATCGCTGGACTGTTAATCCAGAGACTCAGACAGTGTTCTGGGGACCTGGGTTTGAATCCTGCCATGGCAGATGATGGAATTTGAATTCAATAAAATATCTGGAATTAACAGTCTAATGATGACCATGAATCCATTGTCGATTGTCGGGAAAAACCCATCTGGTTCACTAATGTCCTTTAAGGAAGGAAACTGCTGTCCTTACCTGGTCTGGCCTACATGTGACTGCAGACCCACAGCAATATGGTTGACTCTTAACTGCCCTCTAGGCAATTAGGGATGGGCAATAAATGCTGCCTAGCCAGCCTCGCCCTCATCCCGTGAATGAATAAAGGGAAAAAAAGATACATGGGAACATCACCAAATTTCTCTTCAAGCTACTCACCATCCTGACTTGGAAATATATTGCCATTCCTTCATTGTCGCTGGGTCAAAATCCTGGAATTGCCTCCCGAAGGGCACTGTGGGTTAACCCACAGCAGGTGGACGACAGGGGTTCAAGAAAGCAGCTCACCACCACCTTCTCAAGGACAACCAGGGACGGGCAATAAATACTGGGCCAGCCAGAGACACCTACATCCCGAAAACAAATCTTAAAAAAAGTTTTGATGCTGAAAATAGTCATTGCTCACAGGTGGGGGACAGATGCAGTAAAATTGAAAAGTGATCGCACTGTAGTCACTATCAAACACCAGAGGTTAGAGATCACTTAGACAGAATCCAGGCAATTTACTTTTTCTAATCAGAGTTTTATATCAAATTACACAACACAAAACCCCTGCACGCTTATTATTTGTTGTCAATATAGATGTGCACACACGTTAAAAATTATACCCTACACAGTTATCCCTTAACAGATAACCATCATCTGTTCCAGTTTCAATTGGTCTCAGGCATCCCTACTAGACTCAACTTATTGATAAAACAGTCAACAACTTAACTTATTAATATTCCTCGTTTGAAAATCGAAGCCCATTTTATTGTGAATCAGCCGCTCCATAAAGAACTTAAACAGGGTTCATGTGGTACAGTGATAGTGTCCCTACCTCTGAGCTGAAAGGCTCAAGTTCAAGTCTCGCCTGCTCAAGAGGCATGTGTCATAACATTTCTGAACAGGTTGTCTAAATTATCTAAAAGAATTTAAATATTTTAAAACCTGGAACTGGAAATGCTTGAAAAACAGCCTACACACACATATTGCAAAACCACCTTTGTAATACAGGCTGAATTGGTGTCCATTTGTTGATTGCCTTGTCTATAAAGGCCCTGGGGTACTGAGGGTTTCCAAACACACAATTAGCACCACCACCAGGGAAGCTCGATTTCAGGCTAGAGGTTGTGAAGTAGGTTGGTAACTTATATTTTGCTCTCTAGTTCAGGGGAAAACGCAGTATGTTGGGGGGTTGGGTAATAGAGACGGGGGAAAATGTTTTAAAATAGAAGCTTTGGCTGAGCAAGATGTCTACCCCATCCAATTAAATGGAAGAGGAGACAACGTTTGCTGGTGGATGAACAGGATTGTAACTAAGGGTCAATAAGACAATAACAAACAGATGAGACTAAAGATGCTGTGTGCAGGGTGTTAACACAGCTATAGAGCACAGCACAGAGTGTATAACCACCGGACAATCGAGATGGATCTACACAAGAGGTGAAAATGTCCTACTCCTGAGCCCAGGTTTGGATATTTCCTATTTCAAACCCGAAAGGAGCACAGGGGTTTACTCAAACAGCTCTCAGTACTTTCTTTAAAATCACACTGTCACACTTCCAACAGACAGGAATTTCTGTCACCAATCTCCACCATGATGACCCAGAACACCGCTGGTCACATCAGAAATGGGAGATTTCCTTCTACAGGGAGTGGCTGTCTTATGGAAAACATTACACAAATTCAAGTTTTAGTTCAATCTAGGATACTTCACAAAAATCACGACCAAATAATTGACAGCTCCTTTCTGAATTCACTTTGTTCAGAGAGTGTCATCACGTAAAACACAATCCATCTCTGGTTAATCATTTCAGAGCAAGCCGGATGAAGCAAGTCAAGGCAGAGGGAAGGTGTACGGTGAGGGGTGGCTACAGAAACAGACAATAGACAATAACATTGTAAGATTTTACCAGGTACGTGCACATGACCCCTTCTTCACTCCTTCTCCAACTTCAGTCCTAAGTCTCTCTCCCTACTCCATGGTTTCTCTCAGGGGAGCTGAGGTTCTGAAGTGAACCCAGGAAAGTCAGTTGAAGTCAAGACACTATAGAATGGCTGTTTCATGCAGAGCAAGATTTCTCCAGAGCAAGGGGAACAGAAAAGAAACTTTGGGCCGAATGGCTGGGAATCATTGCGCTCATAGCAGATTTAGTTGTTCAGCTCTTGGTCTGTGCATTTGGGTTCAGCATTAACAAAGCCGTGACCAGCGGGGGCTTAGATCCCTCCCTAGCAGGAGAGGGAAGATGGAGACAGAAGATGGCACAGACTGGGGAGAGATCACTGGGAGACAGCCAATGGCGGCGGTGACCTCTGGCCGTTCAGGAGGACATCTCTCACTCCCGTTCTCTAACCTGGCCGGAGGAGGGCCCTAGGAAAACAGATGTCAGCGAATCGTGCCCTTTCTCTGCCCGCTGTCCCCCTCTGCAGCAAATGTGGCAGAGACCCCAACATCAGAGACGGGCTCCTTTACCACACCATGTTCAATACAGATTAAATGTCGCAGTCACACAAATGAAAGGCTGCCAAAGGAGACAGCGAACAAGTCCACTTTCTGCCCCTCACCTGTCTGAACAGCACAAACACACAGAATAATCTGCTAAAATTTGAGAAAGATCAAAATAATTATGCTCCCCTGCTTAGCGAATTCTTTTAAAAGTAAATGAAGGACTGAAATATCTGGGGTAAAGGAGGTGATTTTATGTTCTTGGTGATAACTAACCAGTCTTGTTCGTTAATGGTGGAGAGATGCAGTTGTGACCAGGGAACCCAGAAACCATGGTGAAGAAGTGGCAACGGAGAGGGCAGATTGGAATGAGCAGCTAGCAGCTTTTCAATGTGTCACCATTTATGTTCACTTCGAGATGCATTGAGTGATTGTTAAAAGGATGTCAACTAATTGACTCAAATTAGTTTAGCACGGGCTGGGCAAAGTTTAAGCTTTCATAGTCATGCAACATAGCAACAGTGGAGAGAGAGCACGTGTGAGAGAGAGAGACACACACACACAGAGAAAGAGAGATACACAGAGACAGAGACACACACACACAGAAGAAAGAGAGACGCTTCGAGAGAGAGAGGGACACAGAGAGAGAAAGACAGACAGACAGAGAGAAAGAAAAAGAGCAAGAAAAAGAAAAAGAGGGAAAGAAAAGAGAGATCCTACCTGATGATAATAATTGAACTGAGAAATAATAGCTACAAGCACAATATTACCACTTTGACAACACTCAGAGAGGTTAATTTTTTTCTTGCCTTGATACTGGATTCTGAAACCAGGAACTCACATTGTTGATTTAATTATCCTGATTGATGTTGGTGAAATCCCCCTGATTGTTACTTAATGACAAATAAATCCCCCAAGAGAACTGCAAACTAGATTAAAAAGGATTTTCCCTCAACATTCAGTCAGGCAGCCAGAGACCCAGAGAGTGCAATCCGTGTCCGCTCTGGGACCTCCAGACCACCAGGCTAAACTACTTATTGTGCTTACAGTAATCTCATTACAGCCGCCCTCCATTCACAGGCTGTCTTTACTTGCCAGCTTTGGTTGGAGCTCCCTCCTCCTGCTCTCTCCCCACCCAAACCTGGAGCACAGACTAATCCCTTTAGCTGAAGCACTTGCAGAAACAAAAGTGGCTCGACTGTTTGCTTAGTTTGATTCAGCCCAGAAAGCAGTTGAATGGGGAGATGGAAACTGCCACAGTGACTCCAACCCAGGCTCAGTCTCCTGTTGTCTCAGCCCCCTCACATCTCCCTGAATTCCACACCACATCCTCCCAACATTCCTGCTTTCTGACACCCCAGCTGGTTTCGTAATGATGTCACGATGCTGTGCAGCATGTCCCAGGGTTTTGCTGGGAACATGATGGAGGTTGCTAGACAATTTGTGCCTCTCTACCTTCAGCCTGTGAAATTGAAAACTCCAGCACAGCCTCCCAGTCAGATCCATGATGCTGCACATTAATTATCCATTAAACCTGCGGCAGAAAATTAGCAGCTCAAGGACCCTTTTCATAATAACAAATATTTACACAGTACCTCAAAATATCCCACGGCACTTCACTGGAGTGTGTCAAAATAAAATGTGATGTGGAGTTGCATAAGGAAATACTATGTCAGGTGAGAAAGAGCTTGGTTGAGGGGGTGAGTTTCAAGTAATGTCTTAAAGGAGAAAAATGACGTAGAGACACTTCAACCAGGACATCAGCAACCATCAAACCAAAGGCTTTCCGAACTTTGGGTGTTTTCCTCTTACCCAAGGGGGGAATAAAGTCAATTCCTGATCATTCTAACTGAAAATAGGCTAATACTCTTCAATGTTTACTCTGATCTTAAAATTGGCCCAATGGAAATGATTTCCCATTAGCACTTCAGGAACACTCTCTCCCACTCTTACACTTACTGGTTTCAAAAAAAAAATCATGGCTCCAGAAATACAGTCAAGTTAATCATTAAACTCCCTCATTGGCCAAAGCCCACTTGCCACTAGTTCAAAATCTAAACTTAAAATACAATATTAAAATGTATATAAAACACACATCTTACATCACAAGAGGTATGGGCAGATTGAAATCTAGGCAGCTAAAAGGGCAGTCACTGGGCAGGTGCTTAAGAGGGCTGAATGAGAAACAAAGAAATTAAGAGCAGGAGTAGGCCTTTTGGCCCATCCATCCTGCTCTACATTGAATATGATCATGCTGATCCTCTCTCTCAATGGCTTATTATCTCTTCATCCCCAACTAACCCTTAAAGCCTTTAATACCTAGAAAAAAACTACATCTTTCTTAAATATATTCAGTGACTTGGCCTCTATGCCCTTCTGTGTTAGGGTGGTCGACAGGTTTTTTTGTCTTTTATGTTTAGAAATATTGCTTCATCTCAGTCCTAAATGGTTCACTGTATCCTGAGACTGTAATTGCTGTTTCTAGACTCCATGCATCTAGTCTGTCCAGCCCTGTTACAACTATATCATAAAATCCCTACAGTGTGGAAACAGGCCCTTTAGCCCGATAAGTCCACACTGACTCTCAGAGCATCCCACCCAGAACCATCCCTCCTATAACCCACTGAATCTACACATCCCTGAACACTACGGGCAATTTAGCACGGCCAATTCATCTAGCGTGCACATCTTTGGACTGTGGGAAGAAACCCACGCAGACAAGGGGAGAAGGTACAAACTTCACACAGATAGTTATCCGAGGGTGGAATTGAACCTGGGTCCCTGGCACTGTGAGGCAGCAGTGCTAACCACTGAGCCACTGTGCCGCCTACATAAGTGCATAAGTGCGTTCAGATATATGTGCATTCAGATCCTCTCTTCTCTTTCTAAAATCAAGTTAATACAGTTGAACCACTCTCTCTTGATAGAGCAGTCCTGCCATTCTCAGTATCAGTCTAGTGACCCTTCCCTGCTTTCTCTCTATGATAAGTTTATCCTTTCTTAGGTATGGAGACCAAAACTGAATGGGTTGCTCTACAGAACTATAGTAAGACATCCTTACTTCTGATGTCAAATCCTTTTTCAATGGATTTGCCTCCCTAATTGCTTGCTGCACTTGCCTGTCTGTTTTCATTGAACAGTGTACAAGGTCAGCCAGATCCCTCTGCACACCCACTTTTCCTGATAATATCACCACTTAAATAATATTCTGTCTTTGTTTTTCACACCGAATTGTATAACCCAACATTTAGCTATGCTGTACAGCAGAGAGGGGAACCGATATTTTGGAGACTTGTGGACGCCGGAGCAAGTCATGAGACGGGGAGGGATGAGATTGTGGAGAGGTTTGAAACCAAGAATGAGAACTTTAAAATCAAAACATTGCTCAACCAGGAGGCAATGCAGAATGGGGCAATGGGGAACAGGACTGGGAACAAGTCAAGACACGCGCAGCAGAACTTTGAATGACCTTAGAAAAATTAAAGGAGCCAGGAGGCTTTAGAATAGCCAAGTTGAGAGGTAACACATGGGGACTTTAGCAAATTGGTTGAGACAAAGTCAGACAATGTAATATGAGTGGGAATAGGCAGCCTTAGTGATGTTACAGATACATGGTCAACAGCTCACCTTGGGGTCAAATATGACACCAAGGTTGCGAGCAGACTGACTTAGAACCACAGAAGCAGAAATAGGTTACAGCACAGAATGAGGCCATTCAGCCCATTATATCTGCACTTGCTGAATGAACCCATTCTAATGCCACTCACCAGCACTCAGTCCATAGCCTTGCAGGATCCAGTGCTTCAGGTACAGATCCAGGGTCTTTTTAAGTGATTGAGGGTTTCAGCCTCAATCACTAAACTGGGCAGCACATTCCAGTCATCCACCATCGTCCAGGTAAATCAGTCTTTTTTTCTCAAGCCCCCTTTAATCCTTCAAACAATCACCTTAAATCTGTGGCCCCTGGTATCTGACCTCTCCACTAGGGGGCAACAGATCTTCCCTGTCCACTCTTATCCAAGCCTCATTATTATGGAGACCTTAATGAAGTTATTCCTCAGTCTCCTCTGTTCTAAGGAAAACAATGCCAGCCTATATAATCTTTCCTCATAGTAGCAATTTTCAAGTCCTGGCAACATTCTTTTAAATCTCCTGTGTGGTTTCTCTGGAGACGTTATCTCCTTCCTGGGTAGCCAGATTAGTGGAAACGACAGTAAGCAAGCAGTGGCAGACATTTAAAGGAGTTAATTCATAACGCTCAGCAAAAATACATCCAAACAAGAAGGAGTGATTCTAAGAAGCGGGTAAACCAACTATGGCTAACCAAGGAAGTTAAGGAGAGCATTAATTTGAAAGAAAAGGCACATAATCCCCCCGTTTAAGAAGGGAGAAGGCAAAAGATGGGAAATTGCAGACTACTTAGCCTGACCTTAGCTGTTGGTATGATTTTGGAGTCCATTGTGAAGGATGAGATTTCTGAATACTTGGAAGTGCATGGAAAAATAGGGCAAAGTCAGCATGGCTTCATCAAGGGGAGGTCATGCCTGACAAATCTGTTAGAATTCTTTGAAGAGTTAATGAGCAGGTTAGATCAAGGAACGTCAATGGATGTTATCTACCTGGGCTAGGATAAGGGCCCATGGAGTTTGAGGCAAGGTGCTAGCATGGATAGAAGATTGGCTGTCTGGCAGAAAGCAGAGAGTGGGGATAAAGGGGTCTTTCTCAGGATGGCAGCTGGTGACAAGTGGTGTTCCACAAGGGTCAGTGTTGCGACCGTAAAATTTCACTTTCTACATTAATAATCTAGATGAAGGAACTAAGGGCATTCTGGCCAAGTTTGCAGATGATACAAAGATAGGTGGAGGCACAGAAAGTATTGAGGAGACGGGGAGGCTGCAGAAGGATTTGGACAGGTTAGGAGAGTGGGCAAAGAAGTGGCAGATGGAGTACAATGTGGGAAAGTGTGAGGTCATGCACTTTGGTAGGAAGAATAGAGGCATAGACTACTTTCTGAATGGGAAGAAGATTCAGAAATCTGAAGTGCAATGAGACTTGGGAGTTCTACTCCAGGATTCTCTTAAGGTAAACTTGCAGGTTGAGTTGGTAGTTAGGAAGGCAAATACAATGTTGGCATTTATTTGAAGAGGACTAGAATATAAAAGCAGGCTTTATAAGGCTCTGGTCAGACTACATTTAGAGTATTGTGAGCAATTTTGGGTCCCATGCCTCAGAAAGGATATACTGGCCCTGGAGGGGTCCAGAGGAGGTTCATGAGAATGATCCCAGGAATGAAAGGCTTAGCATATGAGGAATGTTTGAGGACTCTTTGTCTGTACTGAATGGAGTTTAGAAAAGATGGGGGGGGATTCTAATTGAAACTTACAGAATACTGAATGGCCTGGACAGAGTGGATTTTGGGAAGATGTTTCCATTGGTAGGAGAGATTAGGACCCAAGGGCACAGCCTTAGAGTAAAGGGAAGACCTTTTAGAACGGAGATAAGGAGAAACTTCTTCAGCCAGAGAGTGGTGAATCTATGGAATTCACTGCCACAGAAGGCTGTGGAGGCCGGGTCATTGAGTCTAGTTAAGACTGAGATATATAGGTTCTTGATTGTCAAGGGGATCAAGGGTTACGGGGAGAAAGCGGGAGAATAGGGTTGAGAAATTTATCAGCCTTGATTGAATGATGGAGCAGACTCGACGGGCTGAACAGCCTGATTTCTGCTCCTATGTCTTATGGGCTTGTAAGGAGGCAAAAAGTCAATGAAAGCCCCAAAGACTGGGATAAATTCAGAATCCAGCAAAAGAAGACTAAAAAAAAAGGAGAAAATAAACTACGAGGGCAAACTAGTGAGAAATATAACAACCGACAATGAGAATTTCTTTAAATTTATAAAAAGGAAGAGAGGTCATAAATCAACATGGGCCCCTTAGAAAAGGAATCTGGGGAGACAGCTTTGGGGAACAAGGAAACAGTAGAGTTAAACAGATATTTTGCATCGGTCTTTATGATGGAAGATACTTTGATCATCCCATTAATACTACAGAATATGGGGGGGGAGGGAGGAATTAAGTACCATCCCTACAGAAATAGTATTAGACAAATGAATGGGGCTAAAGGCAGATAAGTCCCCTAGCTCTGATGATTTGCATCCTAGGATCCTAAAGAGATAGCTACAGAGATTTGTTGTAATTTGCAAAAACTCCTTGGATTCTGGAGATGTACCAAAGGATTGGAAAACTGTTAATATGACATCTCTATTCAAAAAGGGAGGGACGCAGAAAGTAAGTAGATAACTATAGGCCGATTAGTTTAACAACTGTTATTGGAAAAACATTGGAATCAAGTATTAAGGAAGTAACAGCAGAATATTTGGAAAATCATTATCTATTCAAGCAGACTCAGCATGGCTTCATGAAGGGGAAATCATATCCAACTAATTTAGAGTTTTTCTGAGGATGTCTCAACCAGAGTGGATAGAGGGGAACCAGTAGATGTGTTGTATTTGGATTTCCAGAGGCATTCGACAAGATACCTCACAAAAGGTTAAGTCGTAAGATAGGAGTTGGAGGGAAATTATTGACGTGGATAGAGAATTGGGTAATGAGCAGGAAACAATGAGTGGGGACAAGGGATTCTTTTTCAGGTTGGTGACCCATGACCCCGTGGGATTCCACAGGGATCAGTGCTGGAACCACAACTATATACAATATATTTTAATGACTTGGAGGAAGGAAGTGAATGTACTGTTGCCAGATTTGCAGACAACACTATAATAGGCATAAAAACAAATTGATAGAGGGATACAGTTTACAGAGAGATATTAATAGGTGAAGTAGTGGGCAAAATATTGGCAAATGGCTTTTCCTGCTATTTTGTTTTCTTCTTTAAGAATCAGAGGGTCTGACTATTCATTTCTGTTCCTCTCAGATTACCAGCATGGTACTACATGATTGCTTGTTATACTATCATTTGAAAAGGGAGGAAGGGATAGACCAACCAACCAGTCATCTGAACCTTGGTGGTGGGAAAATCTTAGTAAAAACCTGAGAAATTGGGTAAAAAGTCATTTAGGAAGGCACATATCCATTGAGAACCCAGATTTAAGGGAAATTTGAGCCTAGCTGATTTGACTGAAATTTTTGATGAGGTGGCTTGACAAAAGAGCACATTAGATGAAGCTTCCATGGATTTTAGCAAAGCCTTTGACAAAGTCTCCTATGGCAGACTAAGTCCAAAGGAAGGTGGCACAATTTGGATCCAAATTTCCCTCATTGGCAAAAATCAAAGAGTGTTGGTGTGATTATAAAGCTGTGGCAAACAGGACAATGCGTTGCTTGGTAACAGGGCCCTTGCTTTTTGACAAATGCGCCAATGCTTTAGATTTAAATGTTGGGAGAAAGGCAGGATTACAAAGCTCACGGACAATATAAAAATTGGTCATGTGGTTGATAGTGAGGAAGAAAGCTGAAGGCTGCAGGAAGATTGCAATAATTCTAATGATTTTCCAACCAGAGTGTGAAAAATCAGAAACTGTAATCAAAAAGCTTGGCTACATAAATGTTAATAGAACATAGCTTTTCATAAAATCAAGCAACATTTTAAAAAGAAATCAGGGATGAGAAGGGTACAATCTGATCTGCTTAAAACAAAACAACAATTCTGGCTAGGGATTCCCAGAGAACTGCTCTCATTCCATCATCCCAGGTCCTGTCTGGCAATTAGAGACAGGATGCTGATGGATTAAGTCTTTACAACCTGTTTTTGAAATTTGTTCATGGGATGTGAGCATTTATTGTCCATCCTTAATTGCCCAGACGGTATTTAAGAGTCATCCTCATTATTGTGGGGCTGAAGTCACATGTAAGCCAGACTAGGCAAGGATAGCAGATTTCCTTCCCTATAGGATATTCTTTAATCCAGACTGATTTTTGTCTCAAAATTTGACAGTGGTTATACGGTCACCATTAAGTTAGCTGTGTATTCCAGATTTTTATTCAATTCAAATTTCAGCACCTGCAATCGTGGGATTTGAGCCCATGACCAGAGAACATTAAACAGAGGTTCTGGATTATTAGCCCAGTAATATTACCAAACCATCACCTCCTAATCTATTTCTTGGTTTCAACAATATTTGGTCTAAACATTGGCGAGAGAGAGTTTATGGTTGTATAGATCAACAATCATTTCAATGAATGGCAGAGTAGACTCAATGGACTGGACAGCTTTCTCTTGCCCTTATTTCTTATGTTCTTATGTACACAGTTGGCTGTCTCAGACCCAAAGAGAAGGATGGCTCTCCCTTAAGCTATTGTTATGATTTTTGATTGAACCCCACTACCCTTTGGTTAAAGTTATCCAGCTTCTGATCAGGGATGTGCTTTATTTCCAAATTGCTTGGCCTACAAGGGTGGGATTGATAAGTAGAAACGAGCCAATGAAGTAGGACGTGAAAGAGCCAATTTGTATACAGCAAGCTCCCACACAAACAGCAATGTGACAAGTGACAGGAAAATGCTTTTTTTAATCCCCTGAACCTACTGCAATGCTGATGGAGGGATAAGTATAGGTCAGGAGACCAGGGGGCACTCCCCATCCCTTTGGCGCACGTGAAAGATGCTGTGTTGCATTTAACAGAGGGCAAATTTTTTAAAAATTATTCATTAATGGAATGAGGGCATCACTGGCAGCATTTATTGTCCATCCCTAATTGCCCAGAGGGCATTGAGCGTCAACCACATTGTTGTGGGTCTGGAGTCACATATAAGCCAAACCAGGTAGGGATGGCATTTTCCTTCCCTAAAGGACATTAGTGAACCAGATGGGTTTTTCCAACAATCAACAATAGATTCATGATCATCATTAGATTCTTAATTCCAGATATTTATTGAATTCAAATTCCATCTGCCATGGTGGGATTCAAACCAGGTCCCCAGAATGTTATCTGGGTCTCTGGATTAACAGTCCAGTGATAATACCACTAGGCCATCGCCTCCCCTATATGAGCCTCAATTTACCATCTCACCTGAAAGATGGCACCTCTGGCAGTGCAGCACACCCTCTGTATCACAATGGAGTATTGGCCATGACCGTTTTGCTAAAAGTTCTGGATTCAGAGGCAAAAATGCTACCCACTGAGCTGCTTTCATCAGCTAGAGATCTTTCATCAATGCTCAGATTGACAGGTTTCACACTTAACCATTCATTTTAGATTGTAGAGCACAGTTCTTTAAAGCATTGGCATGGTGGCTCAGTGGTTATCACTTGCTGCCTCACAGTTCCAGTGACCCTGGTTCGATTCCATCCTTAGGTGACTGTCCGTGTGGAGTTTGCACATTCTCCCCGTGTCTGCGTGGACTTCCTCTGTCTGCTCCGGTTTCCTCCCACAGTCCAAAGATGTGCAGGTTAGGTGGATTAGCCACGCTAAATTGTGCGGGCTAGGTGATTAGCCATGGGAAAAGCAGGGATAGGGTCAGGGTCAGTGGGGGGTGGGTCTGGGTAGGATGCTCTTCAGATGGTCAGTGTGTGACTCGATGGGCCAAATGGCCTCCTTCCACACTGTAGAGATTCTATTAAAGTAACCCGAGGTAAAACAGGGGCTGTTCTATCCTCTGTATGAAAACATTGCACATGATGTCATCCTCAAATGGCCTAGAATTTCAGCTGATTCTCCCTTGTTCTATGGAGGAAGTGGTTTCCCTCCATCAACTCCTTTAGATAAAACCTTAAAAAACTTATTCAAGAGACATTTTATCTACATTAAATAAAATCAAGGCACTTTTGTGAAGTGACACAATAAGATACCTGGATGTAGAGGATGGAGTGAACCTGAGAATGGAGCGAACCTGAAAAAGGAGCATCTTTAATCCCGGACGGATAACAGTCTTCGACTGGACTGGGGATTGGAGTAAAACTTTTGGCTTGATTCAGAAAGGGGTTTTGAAGCATCCTGTTAGCTTTGAGCACCCTCCAGTGTTCAGATTGTGAACTGCACCAGAAAATTGGAATGCAAAGATTAAAATCAAAATTATCTTGCTTTAACCGCGAGCAAAGTTTAAGCCAATCGGTTAACGTTTCCAGTAAATGTGCAGCGACACTAGTGCAATGGTGTATGAAAGGATATTTAAATAAGAGAACACAAACAACTTCCTTACCGATTCTGAGTCCATCAACAGAACTTAATATCCCACCCTCAAGGTAACTGTGAACCAGCACTGGAAGCGTATTTAATTGGGCTAAGCAGATGCCAGGTCAGGACACTGCTGCCTTCATTCCAATTAAGTCTAGGATGCGAAGGCCTAGAACAATCAGATGTCTCTGGAACTCCTTTCCTCAAAATGTGGTGGTAACAAAGTCTTCTAGTACTTTTAAGGCAGAGGTTGATGGATGCATGATAAGCAAGGAAGGGGCTGACTGGGAATGTGGAGTAAAACAGATTCAGAGTCACAGAATTGTTACTGCACCAGCTCTCTGAAAATTTTGATTTTGTACCAGACACTTGCCTTTCCCACCGCCATAGCCCTGCACTTTGTTTGGTTTTAAATAATTACCACATGCTGCCTTAAACCGTTCAATTGCACCTGTTGTGGACCAGAGCAGATGCCCTCAAAATATTTTAAGGAAGTAGCTGAAACCCTAACGTTTTCTTATTTTAAAGGTAGGTGTGAAGTGGGTGTTCCAGATGTGATGCAGCTGGTCACACCACTTGGCTTTAAGCAAAACACAATTTATTTAATCACTATAGTTAAAATACAAACAAAAGAAAGTGGAATTTAGAATAACTCAACTATTGGAAAACTTAAGTGAATAATAGATACAGCACCTGTTACTAATTAACTGTTCCAATGTAGCAACATCCCATAAACACACCCCTTGGCACAAAGGTAAATCCAGACACAAATTCTTGCGTGCAGTTTCCCAGTCCAGGAAGGAACAACATCAAGAGAGATTTCAGAGAAAGACACAGTTGGGAATCATTTACTGAAGCTTGCAACCCATTCTGGGACCCAAACAGCTTCTAACTGCTACAGCTAAAAAACGACTAGAAAGCCTGATCTAGGAGATGTGGCCACTCCCCTTCCATTGTTACCACTGCATTTTAAAAAAAAAACTGAAGGCCTCTTAAACTATTGATCTGGGTGAGCTCCAGTAGACACTTTTTTACCTCTGCCTTTACAACTTCTCTTCAAAAAAACCAGGACAAAATAATCTTTTCAAAGTGACAGCATCATCACACACCACTCTCCATCATAGTTCTTGGCAATACATTCCAAAGCCAGACCACTCACTGTATGAAAATATTCTTCCACACCTTACACTTCTGCAAATCACTTTAACACTGTGCCCTCTGGTTCTTGATCCATTTACAAATGGAACCAGGTTCTCTCTATCTATTCACTCTGTCCAGACCTCAGAAGATTTTGAAACATTTTATTTAATGTTGCATCATCCTTCTGCTCAAGGAAACAATCTCAACTTCTCCAATCTTTCTTCGTAACTAAGTTTCTCATCCCATTCTGGTAAACCTCTTCCACACTCTCTCCAACACTTTCAGATCTGTCCTAAGGAGCTGCCCAGATCTGTGCACAAAATACCAGCTGAGGTCTAACCAGAGTCCTACAAAATCAACATAGCCTTCTCACTCTTGTACTGACTATATCAATGGAGCCTGGAAGACTGTATGCTTTATTAACAGCTCCCTCTACCTGACCTGCCATTTTTAATGATTTATGTACATAGACACCCAGATCTCATTATATTAAAATTGTACACCTCAAATACTGTGATGCTTACGTATTATTCTAAGTATTATAGTTTTTAAACTTATTCACTGCAATGTAAATATAATTGTTGTTCAATTGAATAGTCACATGAAATATCAACGGTTGATTCAATTTCTCTTCAAATACTGCGACCTCTTTAATAGTCGAGTTGTCAGTTGAAAGCTCTCTGCTGGTAAATTTTATTTAAGGCAAAGTTGTATTATTGTTTAATTGATTTATGCTGTAAATAAAGTATAACAGTGATGTGTATACCCCCTATATTATTTAGTGTGTGTTTTTACATTGTTTACATGGACCTCTTGATTATCCAGAATATTTAATCAATCAACACACTCTGGGTCCCATAGGCGCTGGTTAATAATAAATTTACTGTACTTCTTCGCTTCTCGTATTTGTTTTCTCACCTTCGTTTCTCAACCCTGTGTTCAACTTGGTTCTCAATTGTATTTACTAGATGGCACCCATCATAAGTACACTGTTTCTTTTTTATCTTAAATTGCCATCTCCTTTCTGGTCCAGGGAATTCTGGATTTGTTTGTCCTACCTTTCGCTTCTGAGGGAATATATATTGACTGTGCCCAAGCCACCTCATTTTTGGAGGTAGCCCATTGTTCAGCTACTATTTTCACTGCCAAATATTGGTTCCAGTCTATCTGACCCAGCTCTGTCCTTGTCCTAATGAAGTCTGCTCTCCGTAAGTTGACTATTCTTATTCTCGATTGACCAATGTCCTTTTCCACTGTCATCCTAAACTTTATGATACAATAATCACTGTCCCCCGCAATGTTCACCCACTGTCGCTTGCTCTAAAAGGTCCATCTCATTCCCAAGAATCTGGTCTAACAATGTCTCCTTTTCTGTTACACTGAGCACCCAACTACTGTATGTTGTTGTCCTGAACAACAATCATGGAAATCTTGCCCTTCATTGGCCCTTACACCTACCACTACACCAGTCAACATACAGGTAATTGAAGACCCCCATTATAACTGTTCTGTGATGTTTACATCTTTCTGTAATTCCCTTACAACTTTGTTCCTCTACATCCTTCCCACTAACTGATCGTCTATATATTACACCTGACACCCTCTTTATTCCTTAGACATAGCCAAACAGATTCTAACCTCGAACCCTTTGAAACATCCACTTTCGCCAGCACTGCAATGCTTTCCTACACCAATACTGCAACTTACCTCCTGCCACCAACCACCACCCCCCCACTATATTTTTGGAAAATGTTTCTTAAATCACGCTTCTGTTATTACCGCAGCATCAGAATCTCACAAGGCAATCTGTGCCTGTAACTCCCTAATCTTATTTACTATACTATATTCAGATTTCAATATTTTCTCCCTTACTCAAACTTCATCTATTAAACTTACTATTCTCTACACTAGGACTAGCTTTCTTTCACAGCATTTTTGTGCATTAATCTCTATTATTCTGTCTTGGTTCCCTGGCAAGTTGGTTTAAAGCCCTCCCAACAGTATCAACACAACACCCCACAAGGCACCCAGTCCTACCTCTGTTCAGGTTTAACCATCTGGCTTGTACAGGTGATCTACCTTCCCCAGAGCCAGTCCCAGTGTCCCAGGAATCTTAAACCCTCCCTCCTGCACCATCCCCTCAGAGAAGAAGTTCCTCCTCATTTCTGTCTTAAATGTGCGACTTCTTATTCTGAGGTGATGCCCTCTGGTCCTAGATTCACATACAAGGGGAAACAACCTTTCTGTATTTATCCTGGCAAGATTCCCAACATTCTTGTATTTCAATAATGTCACCTCTCTTGCTTCCAATGAATACAGTCCCAAATCTCTCCAACCTGCCCTTATAAGACAGTTCCTTCATACCCAGGATCAGCCTAATGAACCTTCTCTTGGCTGCCTCCAATGCTAGTATGTCCTTCCTTAGATAAAGGGGCCCAAACTGTTCACAGTATTCCAGCTGCAGCCTGACTAATACATTGTACAGTTTTAGCAAAACTTCTCCATTTTTATACTCCATTCCCTTCAAAATAGAAACCAACATTCCATTGGCCTTCCCTATTACCTGTTGAACTCATGTGCTAGTTTTTTTTGTGATTCTTGCACGAGAAGTCTCAAATCTCTCTTTGCAGCAGCTTTCTGCAGTCTCCTTTTTAATAATCTTCAGCTCCTCTATTCTTTGTGTCAAAATGCATGACCTCACATTTTCTCACATTGCATTCCATCTGCCAAGCTTTCGCCCACTCACTTAACCTTCTGCAGACTGTTATCTTCACCACTTGCCTTCCCACTTATGTTTGTACCATTGCAAACTTGGTGACAGTACACTCATTTTCCTCAAGTCATTAATATATATTGTAAGTAATTGTGGCTCCAGCACTGATCCCTGTGGCACACCCCTAGTTGCAGGTTGCCATTCTGAAAATGTCCCCATTTTTGCAGCTTTTATAAGCTAGCCAATCCCCTACTCATGCTGATATACTACCCCCAACTTCATGGGCTCTTCTATTATTAAGTAGCCTAATGTGTGACACCTTATCTAATGCCTTCTGAAAGTCCAAATATATTATGTATACTGTTTCCCCTTTATCTATCCTGCTTGTTATCTCTTCAAAGAGCTCTAATAAAATTTCCCCTTCATGAAGCCATACAGACTCTGCTTGATTGTATTACGTATGCCCACTTGAAAGCAACGTACGAGGAGGATGGTGGATGTTAACACTGACAACTGGGAGACAGTACCTGACAAAGACACGATAAGATGCCCTGCAGCAACTCACCAGGCTCCTTTGATAGCACCTTCCAAATCCGTGACCTCTACCATCTGGAGTGCGACAGATGCAGAGCAAAGTGTGCAGACGACTCTGAAAGTTTGCAGAGGGATGTAGTTTAAGTGAGTGGGAAAAGGTCTGGCAGATGAAGTGCAATGTTGACAAATGTGAAGTCATCCATTTTGGTAGGAATAGCAGTAAAAAGACCTATTATTTGAACAGTAAAAAATCGCAGCATGCTGTTGTGCAGAGGGACCTGGGTGTCCTTGTGCTTGAATTGCAGAAGGTTGATTTGCAGGTCCGACAGGTAATCAAGAAGGTAAATGGAATTTTTCCTTCATTGCTAGAGGGATGGAGTTTAGAAGCAGGGAGGTTATGTTACAGCTGTATAGGTGCTGGTGAGGCCACACCTGGAGTACTGTGTACAGTTTTGGTCTCCTTATTTGAGAAAGGATGTACTTGCACTGGAGGGAATGCAGAGGAGAGTCACTAGGTTGTTTCCAGAGTTGAGGGAGTTGGCTTATGAGGAGAGACTGAGTAGACCAGGATTATATTCATTGGAATTTAGAAGAATGAGGGGGGATCTTATAGAAACACATAAAATTATGAGAGGAATAGATAAGATAGAAGCAGGGAGGAAGTTTCCACTGGCGGGAGAAACTAGAACAAGGTGGCATCGCCTCAAAATTAGGGAGAGCAGATTTAGGACTGAATTGAGGAGGGACATCTTCACCCAAAGAGTTGGGAATCTGTGGAATTCCCTGCCCAATGAAACAGTTGAGGCTTTCTCATTGAATGTTTTAAAAGCTAACACAATTTTTTCAACAGTGAAGGAATTAAGGGTTATGGTGAGAGGGTGGATAAGTAGAGCTGAGGCCACAAAAAGATCAGCCATGATCTTATTGAATGGCAGAGTGGGCCATTCCCTCCCTAACACCTAACCCCTGAAGGACTGCAATGGTTCAAGGAGGCAGCTCACCACCATTTTCTCGAGGACAATCAGAGATAATTATAGAGTCATACAGCATGGAAACAGACCCTCTGGTCCAACTCATCCGCACTGACCATGTTCCCAAACTAAATTAGTCCCACTTGCCTGCATTTGGCCCAAATCCCTCAAACTTTTCCTATTCGTGTACTTATCCAAAAGTTTTTTAAATGTTGTAACTGTGCCTGCATCCATCACTTCCTCTGGCAGTTCATTTCACACACTAATCACTCTCAGTTTTAAAAGGGACAATGAGGGGCAACTTTTTTTACATGTGCTCCTCTCGCTTAAAAATATGCCTCCTAGTTTTGAACTCCCCCACCCTAGGGAAAAGACCTTTGCTATTCATCTTATCTATGCCCCTCATTTTATAAACTTATATAAGGTCACCCCCTCAACCTCCTACGTTCCAGTGAAAAAATTCCCAGCCTATTTATATAACTCAAACCCTCCATTCCCAGCAACATCTTGGTAAATCTTTTCTGAGTCCTCTCCAATTTAATATGAATGGCCTACTTCTGTTCCTATATCTCATGGTCTTTAATGCATTCATAGTCATTGTCTTATAAAAATGGATGCTCAGGAGGTCATGGCTAAGTTGTATAAGCAACAACTCAGTTTTAAAGGTCTGATCCTTCTTTTCAAAGCCCTCAAATGGCATTGTCTCTCCACTTTTCTGTAATCCTTCCAGTCCTATATCTGACATCTGTGGTCTTCCAGCTCCAACCCCTCAAGTATCCACATACAATCATTGTGTCTTCAGCATCCAGATCTCAAGTTCTGAAATCTAGTCTCTCAACCTCTCATTTCTCCTGAAACCTATTCCTTTGACCAAGATTATAACAGCTGTTGCACAGCAGTAATGTCCCTTCCTCTGAGCCAGCAGATCTGGGTTCAAGTCCCACCTGCTCCAGATTGACTCGAAACATTTATAAGTCACCCATCCGAATAACATCTAATGTGCTTTGGTAAATTTTGTACCATACTTCTGTGAAACACCTTGGGATGTTTTCTTAATGTTAAAGGTGTTCTATAGATGTAACTTGTTTAAATATAAGAATATGATAAATCAGTGATTCTGGGAGTCAAAACTAAATCTTTACTGGTCATTGTAATTAAGTATGGTTAGTTGGATGAATAATTTACCAATTTTTTAAAATAAATTTTGGCAATTTAACAAAACTGAGAATATACCAATTAACTCCCACCTCCCCCTCCAGTGATCCCGGGGTAACGCAATAAAAACTGAAAGAACTGCGGATGCTGTAAATCAGGAACAAAATCAGTAGTTGCTGGAAAAGCTCAGACTTGAAGAAGAGTCGCCGGACCCGAAACATTAACTCGGATTTCGCTCGGCACAGGCGCTGCCAGACCTGCTGAGCTTTTCCAGCAACTTGTGTTTTTGTCCCGGGCTCCGCACTGTCACAGCACTGACCGGAAGTGACCTGTCCAAATGTTGACACATGAAATTGAAGAGCTGGTTTCCATGGCGACTTGAATGTAGCAGCTCCCACGTGGGACTCACTCGGAGAGGCGATGCTGAGCCTGTGCCCGGAGCATGGAGCTGCCCCGTGTGAGTGTGAGTTTACACTGAGAGTGAATTACACTGTGTGTGAGTGACACTGAGTGAATTACACTGTGTGTGAGTGACACTGAGAGTGAATTACACTGTGTGAGAGTGACACTGAGTGTGAGTTTACACTGAGAGTGAATTACACAGAGTTACACTGAGTGAATTACACTGTGTGTGAGTTTACACTGAGAGTGAATTACACTGTGTGTGAGTTTACACTGAGAGTGAATTACACTGAGAGTGAATTACACTGAGTGTGAGTTTACACTGAGTGTGAGTTTACACTGTGAGTGACACTGCGAGTGAGTTACACTGAGTTATAGTGTGTGCGTTGCACTGAGAGATACACTGTGTCAGTTAAACTGTGTGTGTTATCGTGTGTGAGTTATACTGTGAGAGTTATTTATACTGTGTGTGATCTGCTCTTTGTGTGTGAGCTGGCCTTTTTGTATCCACTGCTGAGTCTGCCTTTTGTGCACTGGTGGGTGTGTCTGACAGTTCTTTCAACACCCACCTTCACTTCCATCTTGTACCCTGGAGCTGTGGATACTGATATGATAGCTGCTATTAGTCCAAATTCTATCCATCATATGGTTGACTAGGAATCTCTCCCACTTCTACAATCTGCTGCTGGTGTGGGATTGACAAGTTGGCACTCATTTGCCCATGTCATGAATGTGCTTTACTTGACCATCAAACCCTGAGCTCTGGTTTAGAGTCAGAGAGTCAACCCAATGCAAATGACTGCCCTAGGCAAAGTGTGCAGTTGGTTTTAGAACAAGCTGGTAGCCTTTGAAAGGATGATCTCCCAGTTTTGTGTGGGAGTGTCTGACAGTACAGGTGAGCCAATGACTGTATTGAGAGATCGGAGAGCCAGCAGTTTCTGAGATCCAGCACTAGGCAGTCAGTACAGAGTGTAAAGGTCACACTATAATAGTGAATTTGTTTCAAACATTAGTAAGACCGCAGTTGGAAATTGTGCGTAGTTTGGACATTGTACTATTGGGAAAAATTTGAGGACAGTAGAAAGGGCACAGAATTGTTGGGGTGTTTCTGGGTTTCAGGAAAATCAGGTAGTTGGAAAGAAACTGTAGCTGGGATGAACTCATTGTCAGAGTTTGAGATTCATGCAAAAACCATGTCAACGTTAAAACATCTTTTTTCCTTAAACATGCTGTAGGCATGGATAGCAAGGCTAACATTTGCTGCCCATCCCTAATTGCCCATGAACTGTTTGGCCATTTCAGAGGGCAGTTAAGGGTCTGTGGTTCTGGAGTCACCTGGAGTCATATACGGCATGGAAACAGATATTTTGGTCTAACTCGTCTGTGCAAACCAGATACCACAATCTGACCTAGTCCCATTTGCCAGCATTTGGCCTATATTCCTCTAAACCCTTCCTATTCATGTACTCATCCAGATGCCTTTGAAATGTTGTAATCGTACCAGCCCCCACCACTTCCTCTGGCAGCTCATTCTATGCACGCAATAAACCTCTGCGTGAAAAAGTTACCCCTTAGGTCCCTTTTAAATCTTTCCCCTCTCATCTTAAACCTATGCCCTCTAGCTTTGGACTCCCCCCACCCTGGCTATTCACCTTATCCATGCCTCTCACGATTTTATAAACCTCTATGACGTTACCCCTCTGCCTCCAACGATCCAGGGAAAATAGGCCAACCTATTCAAGCTCAAGCCTTAGACCAGATTGGGTAAGGACAGGAGACCTCCCTCCCTGAAGAGTGTTAGTGAACCAGACGGGTTTTTACAGCAATTGATGATAGTTGTTGCCACTTAAGGAAACTAGCTTTCAATTCCACCAGCTGCTGTGTTGGGGTTTGAACTCATGTGCCCAGAGCATTACCCTGGACCTCTGGATTATTAGTCAGTGACGTTATCACTGTACCCGAAAAACACTTAGAGAAGGTGTTCAAGAAAAACGGCTAAATTGATATGGGAACAAGGCAGGTGCATGGGATCGAAATATTGTTTGTGTGGAGGATAAACATGAACAGTGAGCTGAATGGACTCTTTCAATTTTGTGATTTCTACGTAATTAATCAAACCCGCTAAAACGTGCAAAATTGTTGATTTGTTTTAATGCTAACTAACTTCTCTTGCCACTTGAGACTTATGTACATGAGCCCTCAGATCCCTCTTCCCTGCATAGTCCTTTATGCATCACCTCACACTCCATGTATTAAACTCCATCTGCCTCTGCCTGCCCACTCTGCTAGCCTATCCATGCCCTTGATGATGTTAGGGATGGAACTGTCTGTGTGGAGTTTGTACATTCTCCCAATATCAGTGTGGGTTTCCTCCAGATGCTCTGGTTTCCTCCCACAGTCCGAAGATGTGCTGGTTAAGTGGATTGGCCGTGCTAAATTGCCTGTAGTGTCCAGAGATGTGCAAGATAGGTGGGTTAGTGATGGGAAATGCAGGGTTACAGGGATAGTTTAGAGGGTGGGCATGGGTGGGATGCTGTTCAGTGGGGGGAGGCCTGTGTGGTCTCAGTGGGCCAAATAGCCGGCTTCCACACTGTAGGGATCCTGATTCTATGTTGCAGTTGATTTGTACAGCTTCTCTGTTTGCTCCAAGTTTGAAGTTAATAACTGCTGTTTAGTGGGGATTGGACCAGCTAGTCCTCCCTCATCCCCGCTCCTTTGACCCCTGAGTCAGAATTAGGGAATTCCATTCCTGACAACATCAAGGGCATATGTGCAATCCACAGACTGTAGCAGCTCCAGCAAAGAAAGGCAGGGTATGTGTATTGCACCTTCCATGAACACCTGATCTCTCAATGTGCTTTACAGTTGATGAATTACTTTGAAAATCTAGTCACTTAATGTAGGAGCATCATCTACAAATTGTGTCACAAACTTCAGTTTTAATGTTAAAACTGAATCTGCAGTTTGTGTTTGCATGTTTGTGTTTCAGTGAAAGACCACCTTGTTAAAACCAAAAAAAAATCTATCAAGCCAGATTTTAGTCTGGGATCTGATTTGTCCAGCAATAATGTCACCTGGGATCATGACACCTGTAAAATTAATTCTTTATTTATTCAATCTCTCGTGTCTTTCACTTTTCCACAGATCTCCCTTTTGTCTCGTCCCTCCCACTCCATCTGTAAACTGTCCCAGAGATAGTAGGAACTGCAGATGCTGGAGAATCTGAGATAACAAGGTGTAGAGCTGGATGAACACAGCTGGCTAAGCAGCATCAGAAGAGCAGGAAGGCTGACATTTCGGGCTAAATTGTCACAGACCTGAAATGTTATCTCTGTTTCTGTCTCCACACAGGCTGCCTGACTCCTTCCACCATTTCCTGTTTTTATTCCAGGTTGCTAACATCTGCTTTCCCTTTAGTAAAACATTATTCATTTATGGGATGTGAGTGTCACTGGCGAAGCAAGCATCTATTGCCCGTCCTTAATTGCCCAGGAGAAGGTGATGGTGAGTCTCCTTCTTGAACTGCTTGCTGTCCATTTGGTGTAGGGGACAAACATTCTGAGAAAAGATTATTTTAAAGTTGAAGCTTTGTCTAAGTAACGATTGCATTGACATGGTCAGTATAACAAAATAATGAGTAACATCAAATTTGCCAACTCCGGCAGGAAGGTGATCCAGAGGTTTCATCACATTACTGTGTTCTGCCAAACATCCCGCTCCCCCCCCACCCCACTCTCTCTGTTGTTTGCCTGACTTGTCTGTCATTGTAATATGTTACCTTCTCACAGCCAATCAGAGATCAAAGGTGTGGAGCTGAATGAACATAGCAGGCCAGGCAGCATCAGAGGAGCAGGAAAGCTGACATTTCGGGTCAGGACCTTCCTTCAGAAGAAGGGTCCCGACCCAAAACGTCAGCTTTCCTCCTCCTCTGATG
>NC_063349.1:44791084-44791563 GCF_021869965.1 Rhincodon typus | reverse complement strand
TCACTGACAGTTGCTTCACTAAGCTATAACTACGTCTGTTTTTTTTTTAACTTAACTCTAGTCATGCTTAATTAAACTTAAGAGTCTGTATCTAGGTATCTTTGTACCTATAATGGCACCATAAGTGGCAATTTGTAAATGTTTCACTGTATTCATTTGAGTACATGTGACAATACAGCTAATTTTAATTCTAATTTTTGTGAGCATTTCAACTCCCATTCTCAGCTGTACTGAACTATGAATTACTTGTATGTTTTATTCAGAATGCCTAGGATCCCAGAGCTATACTGAGTCCTAAGTCCTAACTAAGAGCAATCCAACAGCTCTTAGGACTTCTCAGAGTCTCCTAAGCAGAGCCTAGATAATTTAGTTGCTTTGCAAGAAGCACAGCTAAAAGCAGTGTGTGGAGCTGGATGAACATAGCAGGCCAGGCAGCATCAGAGGAGCAGGAAAGCTGACGTTTTGGGTCTGGAAGAAGG
>NC_063349.1:44775928-44790684 GCF_021869965.1 Rhincodon typus | reverse complement strand
TGTTCATTCAGCTCCACACCTTGTTATCTCAGACTCCAGCATCGGCAGTTCCTACTATCTCTCAGAAAGCAAATGTGTTCCTTATTTTCTAATTGGATGGTTCTTAAGTGTTTGGCCAAGATCCTTTCTTTTTGCCTACACCAACCTTTTGATAGCTAGTGCTGAAAGAAAGCAGTGTTGAAAGAAAGTACTTTTATTTTGTTGGCCCAATGATTTAACTCTGCCTTCCCAACTTCAGCATCGTCTAGAACTAGTTTAAAGAATGGGATCACCCATTTACCAGAAAGATGAAAATTCTTTTCTCATAGAGGTTCATATGTTTATTTGAACTCTCTTCCTGAAAAGCTGATAGAAGCAAAGCCTTTGAATATTTTGCAAGACAAGAGATAGATTCTTGATAAGCATGTAAGTGAAAGGTTATGCAGGGTAAGCAGAAATGGGGAATAACATGATCCAAACAGCCATGATCGTATTAAATAATGGAGCAGGTTTAAGGGGCTGAAAGGCCTACATGTGCTTCTAATTGAGATGATTACATGTTCCTGGAGGTTAATCTTCCATTCTGCATGAAGTAAAATTAATCAGCTCTTTGAAAACCATTCCGTGTAACTTTAACCCAAAGACGGTTAGGAAAATCATGGAGCGGTTTGAAATAATTTGGAAAATCCCAGGCCCAAATGCATCAATTGCCCATGGACAAAATCACTTTCGGTGAGACAATGAGAAAAGGTGAAATGTTGGAAATTCTCCACCGTTCTGGGCCCTTTGACTGCAGTACCCTGCAGTTCCAGACATTGCCACAAACACCAATTGTCTTTGGGCAGAACACCAACTCCCAAGTCCAGACTTTGTGTGGAGGGATGTGAGCCATACAGGTGACTCAGACAGCCACCTTTTGGAGGTGAGCTCAATCCTGGAGTGTGAACTTCTTCCATTAAAAATCTTTATTTCTATTGATTCCCACACAGGATCTTCCGACCGGCTCCTACAACATTGGTGAAAGGAGGGAGGATGCCCTGCAGAGACGACGCAAATATATTGAGGTTACCTCGCGATGAAATCTCGTGCAAAATTCCTTCCCCATCCCTACCCCTGACCTCTTCCCCACACCACAAACACCACAAGGGACTGCCTTTTGAGGAGAAGATGTGTAGGTGAGGCCTGTTACTCATTGGAAGCAGAAGAGTGAGCAGTGACCTTATTGAAAGGTATAATATTCTTGGGGAACTTGCTAGAGGGAGAGTCACAAACCAGAAGGCACAATGACAGAATAATTAATTGGTCCATTTAAGACTAAGATGAGGAAGAATTTCTTCTGAGTCTAGTGAATCTGTGAAAGTCTTTACCACAGAGGGCTGTCAAGGGTGGGTCATTAAGTATGTTCAAAGTTGAGACAGACAGATTTTTCAACAGGAGGGGAATTAAGGGTAATTGGGAGAAGGCAGGGAAGTGGAGTTGAGGATTATCAGTTCAGCCACAATCTCATTGAATGGCAGAGCAGACTTGATGGGCCAGATGGTTTCTTGCGGTCCTAGGAAGAGCAGTTGCCATTCCAAGCTGTGATGCATCCAGATAGAATACTTCTATGGTCCATCTGTAGAAATTGGTAAGAGTCTTTATGGACATGCTGAACATCAAAGCCCCCTGAAGAACGAGAGATTTGTTGTGGTTTCTTAATCGTAGTGTCAATGTGGATGGAGCGAGACAGTTTGTTGGTGATCATCAATCCTGGGAACTTGATGCTCTGAACCATCTCCACCTCAGCACCATTGATACAGACAGGGGTGTGCCCTCCACTCCACTTCCTGAAGTCAATGAGCAGCTCCTTCATTTTACTAACATCGATGGAGAGATTGTCGTCTTTGCATCATGCCTCAAGCACTCTGTCTCCTTCCTGTACTCCGTCTTGCCATTGTTTGAGATCCGACCTAGAACAGTGGTGTCATCAGCAAATCTGTAAATGGAGTTGGTGCAGAAGTTGTGTGTGTATAAGGAGTATTGTAGGGGGCTGAGTATGCAGCCTTGCAGGGCACTGGTTTTGAGGATTATCATGGAGGAGCTGTCCTTACTGACTGCCGTCTGTTGGTCAGGAAGTCAAGAATCCAGTTACAGCAGGAGGAGCAGAGACCTAGGTCCTGGAGTTTGGAGATGAGTTTGTTTGGAACTATGCTGTTGAAGGCAGAACTGTAGTCAGTAAATAAGAGCCTGACACAGGTATACTTTTTATCCAGATGTCCCAGGGATGACTGTAGGGCCAGGGAGATGATGTTTGCCATGGACCTGTTGCGCCTGTAGACAAATTGCAAAGGATCAAGGCAGTCTGGGAGGCTGGAGTTGATGTGAGCCATGACCTTGAAGCACTTCATGATTGTAGATGTCAGAGCCAGCAGGCGACAGTCTTTGAGGCACGCTGCGTGATTTTTCTCTGGCACTGAGATGATGACAGTCTTCTTGAAGCAGCCGGGGACTTCAGATCATACTCCCGCTAGTCGGTCAGCAAAGGACCTGAGTGCACAGCCGGGGTCTCCATCTGGGCCAATGGCTTCCCAAGGGTTCACTATTAGGGAGGCTGATCTAAAGGTGCAGGTACATCCGAGACTGATGGGATAGGTGACATTGTTTCACTGCCTTTCTGTTCAAAGCGAGCGTAGAATGCATTGGATTCATAGTATATGGCTGTACTGTTGCTCGTGATTCTGTTTGACTTCACTTTGTAGCCCGTTACGTCATATAAGCCTTGCCAGAAAGAATGGATGTCTATGTGGTTGGTCTGGGTCTCAAGCTTAGTTTGGTATTGCGTCTTGGCGTCCCTGATGGCCTTAGGAAGGTTATACCTGTGTTTCCTGTATTGGTCGGGATCGACTGACTAGAACGTCTCAGACCTGGACTCCAGTAAGGGGTGGGTCTCCCGGTTCATCCATGGTTTCTGGTTGGAAGCAGTCAGATTAACTTCTTGAGCACGTAGTCACCTACACACTTACTAACAAAGTCTGTAATGGTGGTGCCATACTCATTTAGGTTGGGCACTGAGTTCCTGAATATGGACCAGTCCACCAACTCTAAGCAGTTCCATAGAAGCCCTTCAGTTGCCTCAGACCAATACTGCACTACTTTATGTACTGGGTTATCACACATCAATTTCTGCTTGAAAGCTGGGGAAGGAGCACAACTTTATGATTTAATTTTCCAAAATGCAGATGGGATTTGGAGTGGTAGGCGTCTTTGATGGTTGTGTAGCAATGGTCAAAGATGTTTGGACCTCTGGTGGGTCAGAGATGTGTTGGTGGTATTTTGGTAGCGCATTCTTGAGGTTGGCCTGGTTGAAGTTACCAGCTATGATGAACTTATGGTCTTTAACACACTTCTAAAGCAACATTCTCCTGCCCTAGAGATAGTAGGATTTCTGATGAAGGGTCTAGGCCCGAAACGTCAGTCTTCCTGCTCCTATGATGCTGCTTGGCCTGCTGTGTTCATCCAGCTCTACACCTTGTTATCTCAGATTCTCCTGCCCTAAACATCTTTCCCATGTAAGAAGGAAGCTGACTTGTAAGCAGCCAATACAGAGAGGACAAGACTCGAAGACTCAGCATGGTACAGCACGGATGGAGACCATTCAGCAGAAAGAACACAAAAGCATAGCATATGAGTTAAGAGCAGGAGTAGGCTTTCAGCCCCTCAAGCTTGCCCTGCCATTCTATAAGGTCATGACTGGAGGGTTCAACTAAGGCATTCAAGATAGCGATAGATGATTGGTAGCAGGTAATTGCTAAATATAAACACAAATTAGACCAGAGAGGGATTAACCCTTCAGCTTAAATAGCAATTCACTGTTTCTTATTTGAGAACATTGCACAAAGTCAATATCTACCCCAGCCCAACTATCCCCTTAACACTGCATCTGAATACCTCTCAACCCATTAAGTGGGTTCTCAAAACAGCATAGAAAGTAGAAGCACAAGGAGTCTATTCAGCCCTTTCAGCCTACTCCGCTATTCAATGCGATTCAAACCCAGTCCTTTTTTCCATTTTCTCCCAATACCCTTTGATCCCTTAAGCCCGAAGAAGTATATCCAACTTCTTCCTGAAAACATTCAATGTTTTTGCCTCAGCTGCTTTCTATGGCAGAGAGTTCCACAGGCTGACTATTCTCTGGGTGAAGACATTCCTACTTATTTCAATCTTAAATTATCTAGTCTTATTTGCCAGCATTTGGCCTATATCCCTCTAAACGCTTCCTATGCATACACCCATCCAGATCCCTTTCAAATGTTGTAATTGTGCCAGCCTCCACCCCTTCCTGTGGCACCTCATTCCATACACACACCACCCTCTGCATGAAACGTTGCTCCTTAGATTCCTTTTAAATCTTTCACCTCTCACCTTAAACCTATGCCGTCTAGTTTTGGACTCCCCCACCTTGGGATAAAAACCTTGGCTATTCACCCTATCCATGTCCATTGTGATTTTATAAACCTCTTTATGGTCATTTCTCAGCCTCATAACCTCACATTTACCCTGTTATACTCCATCTGCCATGTATCTGCCCACTCACTTAACTTGTCCAAATCACACTGAAGTGTCGCTGCATCCTCCTCACAGCTCACCCTTCCACCCAAACTTGGAGATTTGCATGTAGTTCCCTCATTTCAATCATGAATGTACATTGTGAATAGCTGGGATCTAAGCGTTGATCTGTGTGGTATACAACTACTTACTGCCTGCCATCTGGAAGAAGACCCATTTATTCTTACAGGGATAGTCTTTGTTTCCTGTCTGCCAGGCAGTTTTCTATCCATGTCAAATCCACCCTGATTTTACAAGCTAATCTCCTGAATGGGACCCTATTGAAAGCATTTTGAAAGTTTAAGTAAACACCATCCACCAGCTCCCCCTTATCAATTTTCCCCCTTGTCCCTAGGGATCTGCTAGACTTAAGAAAATTCAATCTATCAGAAATGTTTCTTCACATATTTCTCTTGATAGAAGCCAATGGAACAAGCAAGTGGTGATCAGAAGGACATCCCCTCGTACCTAAGGGAGCTTCCAACCGAAGGTGAGTACAGTGACTGTGGGTCATGAGCAGGCTGCTGTATTGATAGTACACAGTTGAGGAGAATACACTGGTATTGCAGTCATCCAGAGACCCAGGTTAATAGTCTGGGGACATGGCAACTGGAGACACTAAAATTCAATTAATAAACCTGGAATTTCTCAGGAATAGCTCTGTCCCCTCAAAAGGCTTTGGATATGGGGTTCAACTGGAACTTGATTAATTTTGCAGAATGGAATTTTGTTGAGTAATGATGTCAAGAGATATAGAGCAAAATTGGGGAAAATGGATCAACTACTAAGTTATTGTCAGGTGGAACAGGCTCAGTGGGGGCTGAATAGCCTCCTCCTGTTTCCATGTTCTAATGTATTGTCCTCAAACATATTTGGCGCAAGATCAGAGCAGAGTAATCAATAGTTATCTCATGTAAAAGATGGAGATGAGCATGAGGATTTTCAGTTTCATTCTAAATTGTTTTCTGTGGGTTCACTGAATCACAGAACTGTTACAGAGGCCATTCTACCCATCGTGCCTGCACTGGCACTTCAGTAAGCATCATTGCCTAGAGCCAGTCTCCTGACTTTTACACAAACTCTTGCATAGTTTTCTATCCCAATGATCACCCAATACTTTATTGAATGTCTCAATTGAACCTGCCTCCATCTCATTTTCAGAGAATGAATCCCCCCAACTACTCACTGTGTGATTAAATTTTTTTTTCTCAGGTCCCTTTTTTTTTGCAAATACCTTTAAATCTATGTCTGTCTGAAGTATATCTGGGTTGACGTGATCACTGGGAGCATGCAGGAAACTGAGTTATCCTGCACTTTACCTCCATTGCATTTAGGGCCAGAAATGTCCATCCCTCCTTGTACTGGGTTTGTTGGAGTGCGGGAGGTGGGGGATTCACAGGTGGGGAGGGTATAAGTCAGGGGCCAAGGTGGTGGTATTGCCCTAGAGATATTACTCATGCTGGCAGATTGAAGGAGCAGGCATCCATTGGGAAAACCTGGACACCTTGCTCTGCTTTGTGTTTTTGCATCTTGTACTTAATGAAGGACATGCTAACCCACAAAAAAGGCCTTTATCTCCCCACACTCCAAAACCCATGCCAGTCCCATGATTAGAATCATCCTACAGTGTTGAAAGAGGCCATTTGGCCCATTGAGTCTGCACTGACCCTCCAAACAGCATCCTGCCAGACCTCTCCCCCATCCCTCCTACCTACCTACCCTATCCCCATAACCCCACATTTCCCACAGCCAATCCACCTAACTTGCACATCCCTGTGACCTACAGGGCAATTCAGGATGGCCAATCCACATGACATGCATATCTTCAGAAAAGCACACAGACACAGGGAGAATGTGCAGACTCCACGCAAACAGTCACCCAAAAGCTGGAATCGAACCCAGGTCTCTGGTGCTTTGAGGCTGCAGTGCTAATCACTATGCCACCATGCCACCCATACTCAGAGGCACATCTATGCTGGGCATCTATGCAGTGTCATAGAGGTGTACAGCACGGAAGCAGACCCTTTGGTCCAATTCATCCACGTCGACCAAATATCTGAAATTAATGAAGCCCTATTTGCCAGCATTTGGCCCATATCCCTCTAAACACTTCCTATTCACATACCCATCTAGTTGCCTTTTAAATGTTATAATTGTACCAGCTTCCACCTCCGTGAAAATGTTGTCCCTCAGGTCCTTTTAAAATCTCTCCCCTCTCACCTTAAACCTATGCCATCTAGGTTTGGACTCCCCCCACCCCAGGGGAAAAGACCTTGGCTATTCACCCTTTCATTGCCCCTTATCATTTTATAAACCTGTATAAGGTCACCTCTCAGCCACTGACGCTCCAGGGAAAATAGCCCCAGCCAGATCAGCTTCTCCCGATTGCTCAAACCCTCCAACCCTGGCAACATCCTTGTAAATCTTTTCTCAATCAATTTTTTTAACCTCTTTTTGACCAATGACCACAGGCAGCTACTCATGATGCCAGGTTGACCATTGTCACCTGCCCTTCTCCATTTAAAGGTTACTTCCCATTTCTTCTAAGTACAAAACCTTCTTAAGTTCCCAAATAATAATACACCGATAATAGGGTACATTTTATGCCAGATCAATTGTTGAAGCAAGTTCATTGTGCATCATGACCTTTGTGTTTTGTTGCATATTTCCTCTTTGTTTTCCCACATGACAAATATGGAAAGCTAATTACTGCTGAAATAGCTGTTAAATTAAATCTCTTGCAACATAGTAAATATATAGGAAAATTCATTTGTTAGAGGACATCAATTTCCAACAACACTGCCTGGGTAACACAGTGCAGAGGCTTGTACTGAATTGTGGACAAAGCTTTGCTCTGGAACCTTGGAAAACATGGCCTTCCGATTCAGAAATTTGCATTTGGCCAAAAGTCCTTTACCAGATCTACCCCTCCATCTGTTTTGAATCCAGCAATTCTCTCTGCACCATCAGACATTCAGGATTACTGAAGGGTTGGTGTCTTCCAGCCAGAGTGCCCTTGGAAATCTGTGGTCTCAGTGTTGGAATCGATTTGACAACGAAAGGTCTCATTCATGGCCAAAGGCACTATGCTGTGTGAGGGCCCTTAACTCCACTGGGGGGAGCCATTGAACCACAATTTATGTTTTACTTTGGAAAGTTGTTTGTCGGAAAATTCCTCGGATTCCCAGCTCCTCTGGGTCTGGGCCAGCAGGATCCAGGGTGCCTTGGATCTGTTTAATTTGATTCCAGGCTCGGGGTTAACAAATTAAGAGTTAATGGGGATTAGTTTGAGTCTTCTAACAGCCCACACTGTGTTGAGGAATGCACAGGGCAAGTTAGAACTTGATAGAAGGGTACAGAATGTAGTGGGATGTGAGGGAAGTCCCTTTCTTATTTCCTTTTCATGATGTGGAGGTGTCGGTTTGACTGGGGTGGACAAACTTAGAAATCACATGACACTAAGTTACAGGCCAATGGGTTCATTTGAAATCACAAGCTTTCAGAACGCTGCTCCTTTGTCAGGTGAAGTGTGGTCACTCCTTTTCTGCTCCTTTATCACTTCACCTGATGAAGAAGCAGCACCCTGAAAGCTTGTGATTTTAATTAGACCTGTGTGACTTCTAATTTTACTTATTTTTTCAGTAAGGCTGCCTCACAGATCTGAGATAGACTGATATTGTCCAGAAAATACTGTGTGGAATGGGAGAGAAACATAGAATCTGTCTCTTAAATTGACAAAATTACACATTAACCCATAAAATTCAATCTTTCTACCAGTGGAGGTGGATTGTAACCGGTCAGTGCTGCAGTGGGGGAAGGTGGCCAGGATATTGTGTGAAAGTCTCCAGAGTATGGTCTGAATTCCCAAACTTTAGATCAAGGCAATGTAGGAAATAAGAGCAGGAGTGGTCTATTCAGTCTTATGAGCCCGCTGTACCAGTCTGTAAGAGGCTGACCCTACACTTTCCTTGAGGATACAGCATGCGTGAGTTAATACAGAGAAACTGGTAGACATAGTTTATTTGGATTCCCAGAAGCATTCGATAAATGCGCCACGTAAGAGGTTATTGCATAAGATTAGAGCTTACAAGATTGGGGTAATGTATTAACATGGATGGAAGATTGGTTAGAGCACAAAAGACCAAGTTAAGATCAGTGGATCTTTTTCAGATTGGAAAGATGTTGTTAGGGGAGTGCCATCCTAGGGCCTCGGTTGTTTATTATCTATATCAATGACTTGGAGAAGGGGGCAGAGTGTAAAGTAGTGTAATCGCTACACATTAGAAATGTATATTATTGAGCACCAGACGTAAGTGAAAGTCAGGACCAATATAGTAAAGTAATGCAGGTAAACCAAAGTAGGGTAAGAGAAGGAGAGTAAAGTTAACAAAGTAAGTCAAAGACTAAGCATGGTATAGTGGTGGGGGGAGCTCATGTGTTCTGGAGTCTGGGTATCCTTGTGCATGAAAGTGTTAGCATATGGCTGCAGTAAATAAGAAGAAAATATTAGTCTTTATTGGTAAGGGATTGAAGTTTAATAATAGGGAGGTCTTGTTACAACCATACAGCATTTTGATAAGGCCACACCTGGAATACGTGTACAGATTTGATCCCCTTATTTACAAAAAATGTTACGCAAGCTTTGGAGGCAGTTCAAAGACATTCACTCGGCTGATTCCTGGGAGGACTTAACAAGATCAGCTTAATTGGCAGGACTTTTATTCATTAGGGGTTAGAAAAATGAGGGATGATCTTATTGAAACACACATGATTCTGAAGGGGCTTGACAGGCTGAATGTTGAGAAGATGTTTCGCTAACAAGGGGATATAGTTACAGAATGAGGGGACACTCATTTAAAACTGAGGCATGAAGGAATTTCTTCTCTCAGAGGGTAGTGAATGTCTGCAATTTTCTACCCTACATACTTGTGGAGACTAGATGACTGGAAGTATTTAAAGAGGAGGTAGATAGGTTTTTGAAATATCAAGGGATTGAGGACTATGAAGAATTGACTTGAAAGAGGAGTTGGGGCCTCGCGCAGATGAGCCATTAACTTATGGAATGGTGGGGAAGGCTTGAGGGTCTGAACAGTCTACTCCAGCTCCCGTTTCTTATGTTTTTATGCTCCTTCCCGTTTCCCATAACTCCGACTCTCCTTTAGCTCGGCAATCTGTCTTACTCACTCATGAATGTACTCTGGGGCAGAAAAGTCTCATGATTAAGGGCCCCTCTGGAGAGGAAGATTTCCTCCTCGCCAGCCTTGCCCTGATGCCACCTACATCCCCATGAAATGACAAAACAAACAATGAACTCAAAGCATGGACATCTTTCTGCCAATGACTACCATTTGGTTGTCACCAATATCTGTATCTGTGCTGTCTGGAGATTAATTTCTGATGATACTTCCCTCCATCTACATAATTGTAGAAAAAGTTTGCAAAGTAATCGATTCTATGTCTGGAGGGAATTGATAAACACAGCTGAGAGTGAGGAGAGAGTCAGTCAATGCGAAGGAATTTGAGAAATCTCCTAGACTGAAGCAACCTCTCATTTTGGCCTTTTCTTTCATTCAAAGTTAAGAATTCCAGATAAGCTTGACTATCATGTCGAGATATACAACTAAAGTGCTCATTTTGTCATGTGTTCTGAGAACGTGGGTGGTGGTAAGCTGCCTTCTTCAACTTCTGTCGTGCATCTGGTGTAGCTAAACTCACTGTACAGTTACAGAGGAAAGTCCCAGGAATTTGACTCAGTCAAAGTGAAACAACAGCAATATATTTCCCCATTAAGCAGCCTGATTGATACCAACATGAAGTTACCTCCAGTGAAAATTCCTTATATGTCTAATTCTCCAGGCTTCATACTTTTGTGGGATGTGGGCATCCATAAGACCAACATTTATTGCCCATCCCTAATGGCCCTTGCACCGAGTAGCTTTCTCAACCAGTTTGAAGGGCAGTTAAGAGCCCATCATATTACTGTGGGTCTGGGGTCATGTGTAGGCCAGGCCAGCTAAGAACAGCAGATATGATTCCTTAAAGAATATTAGTGACCCTGACATTTTTTTTTTTGCGAACTAATTTTATTCAACATTTTCCACCTCCAAGAAAAATACATCCATTTGGCCAGGGAACCAGGAGCAAGCAGTGTCCTGGTAGGGGCAATGCTTCCATGAAAGAAAAAGTGAGGGGGAGAGTAAATCAAAATAGCATTTGGAGGGGGAAATAAATCACTCCAATCCCCATGGTGTCCACCTCTCCCTAAAGACATGGAGAGTGTTGGTACACACAGCCTGCTTTCTCTCCAAGGTCACCAGGGCTCGAACACAGCCGCGGGAGAGAGGCAGGCAATCGGCTGAAATGACCCCCTTCACAGCCCATTGCCTGGACCTATTAATGACCAGCTTGGCCAGGCCCAGGAGTAGACCCACAAGGAGATCCTCTGACCTGCCCACTCCCCTTGCACCGGATGCCCAAAGATCAGGAGCACGGGGCTGAAGTGCAACAAAAAAAAAAGGAGGTCTTTCAGAAAACTAAAAAGGAAGTGCAAACACCCACACCCAATATATACATGTTCCATGGACTCCACAGTGCCACAAAACAAACATTCGGGCTGGGAGTCCATGAACCCCCATAATTATGGTCGTGAAAACTGGGTGGCATGGACATGTTGAGCTGAACGGCCTTCTTCCATGCTGCAAACCTCTATGACTCTAAATTGGGAGTCAATCTGGAAACTAGACAATCCACAGGATTGTGAGGGGCCAGGGAACCGCATGGAGTCCAGAGAACTGACCAGGAATTGAGAAACTTAGCCCAAACATGCTCTGGAAGAATCAGCATGACAAAAGGGAACACCAAGGTAAATTTAATTGCACTCTGCTCCACATCAAATGCCTGACTTCAAAGCAATAAGTGAGCATATGATGCAGCATTCATCCTACAATGCAGACTCAAATTATAATGCAAAGAGACTGCAGAGTGGCAAGAACAATCCCCACTAACCACTGTTCTGTTCCCTCATTCTCAATAAATATTTCAGATGGTTTAGAAAGGTAACTGGCTGACAGTCAAGGTGCGTTGTTAAATCTCTGTGGTGCACATGCATGCCCCATACAGTTATAAATTATGAATTGCTCTCCTATTCTGATTTGCCCAGTGCACTTTCAGTACTGTGTTATATTCAAATGGAAGCTATTGGATGGGGAAAGAAAGTGCTCCAAAGTGTTTCATTAGTTTTATTTTAGTTTGCCACTGCATTTCAGACCTAAGTAGAACCATTTTCATAAGAACAGCCGATGCTATTAACTCCTATAGAAACTTTTGAGAATGAAGTTGCAAGTATACATTGCATAGAAATGTCATGTCTTGCATGTAACCTTAGGAAGCCCCAGAATGCTTTGCATCCAATTAAGTCTTTAAAAAGTGCAGCTACTGTTGTAACAACTGGTATAACAGATGCAGGCTCCTCCAACAGCATCTTCCAAACCCACAATGTCTGCTGGGTAGAAGGGTAAGGATGGAAACACCAGCACCTGCAAGGTCCTCTCAAAGCCACAAACCACCCTGACTTGGAAATACACTGCCTATCCTCCAGTGTCACTGGGTCAAAATCCTGGAACTCCTAAAAGCATTGTGGTTGTCCTTATACAATGTGGACTGAGTGGTTCAAGACAGCAGCTTACGACCAGCTTCTCTAAGTGCAGTTAGGGATGGACAATAAATGCTGATACTTTCACGTCCTAAGAGCAAACAAAAGAAGGAAATTGCAGAAAAAAAATAAGATTCTGAGGGGGCTTGACAGGGTAGATGACTCTACTAGTGGGTGAATCTTGTTCTAGGGAATAAAGTCACAAATAAGAAAACGCTCATTCAAAACTGAGATGTGAAGGAATTTCTTCTCCCAGAGGGTAGTGAATATCTGGCACTCTCTACCCCAGGGAGTTGTGGAGACAACATCGCTGAAAGTTTTTAAGGTGAAGTAGATGGATTCATGATATATTGGGGAGTTGAGGGCTTTGAGGAACTGTCACAAAGGAGGAGTTGAGGCTCAGGACAGATCAGCCGTGATCTTATAGAATGGCGGGGCAGGCTCGAGAAGCTGAATAACTTTCTCCAACTTCTAGTACCTAAATTTTGAATGGTAGCCAGTTTCAGCAAATTCCCAAAATGCTTACATGATCTGTCTTTATAATTTTGGTACAAATAAACTTTGGGCTGGGAGATTGCCTCAACATTCCCCATCAGTGAGTAGTTGGGGTCTGGGATACACATGCCTGGAAGGGCGGTAGAGGCAGGTTCCATTCAAGAGGCTGCTGGATTTTTATTTCAATAGAGACCGTCTGCAGGTTTGCAGGGAAAAGGCAGGGGACTGCTGCCAAGGTAAAATGCTTAGACAGTCAGTGCAGACACAATGGTCCCCTCCTGTACTGTAATAATTCTATGAATTAGCACCATTGGATCCTCTGTATTGAACGCAACGGGCAGAGGCAGAGGAAGAAATTGGTCAAGTGCAGATGAACTGTGCAATTAGCTTGATTATAATTGGAATTCTGACATGAGCTATTGAAAAGTTTCTCATTCAGCAGCTGCTCATTTCATTTGCAAAGTTTGTTTCAAGCAGCCCTTGAAGGAACTCTGCATGCAGGAATTTGCAAGTGGCAGCAATTCCTGCCCTCAGATGCCTCTGCTCTGCTGGGCATCTACACCACAGCTGCCATCAGCCTCGTGTAATCGGCCCTACCTCACATTCTCACTGTTGAAGCAACTCACTTAATGGTTTAACCTCACCTTGTCCTTGCTCACTACCCAAGCAACACTGTTTGTGTGAAAGTGTGTGAGGGTGATGTGTGAGAGATTGTGTGTGTGTGTGAGAGAGACAGAGTGTGTGTGTTTGTGTGTGTGTGTGTGTGGGAGAGAGTGTGTGGGGGTGGGGAGAGAGTGTGTGTGTGTATGTGTATTTGTGTGAGAGTCTGTATGACAGTGTGTTAGAAACTGTGTTTGTAAGTTGTGTGCAAGGTCTGCGTGAAAGTGTGTGCATGTGTATGAGAGTGTGTTTGAGTTGTGTGTGTACATCGGTGAGTGTGCGTGTGTGTGTGTGTGTGTGTGTGGGTGAGAGAGTGTGTTTGACTTGTGTGTGTGCATGTGTGAGAGTCTGTGTTTATGTTTATGAGAGAGTGTATTTAAGTTGTGTGTGTGTGTGTGTGTGTGTGTGTGTGTGTGTGTGTGTGAGAGAGAGAGATAAAATGTGTTTCAGTTATGTGTGTGTGAGAGATACAGTCTGTGTGAGTGTGTGTGTATGTGTGTGAGATACAGTGTGTGTGTGAGTGAGAGACATACTCTGTGTGTGTGTGTGGGTGAGAGAGAGAGACTGTATGTAAGTGTTTATATGTGTATGCTTATTAACACACTGAGCCTGGGTTTTGTGACCTGTGATCTGGTTGTAAATGAGATGTGGAGTTAATCTCCACCCCACCTCCACTATCCGCTCCTCACCCCCACCTCCAACCGAACTCTCATCTCATGCAGATGCCATTTCACCAGTCTGCAGAGATTTAGGGATTGGCATCTGACCCACTCTGAAACAGCCCCACCACTCTCCCTCTCTTACCAGTTAGTTATTTAAGATGTACAACAGTCTTTTAACAAAAGAGGAATCTTGCTCAGATTAGAAGGCAAATTCCTTACGCTTCTCCCAATAATGTCCAAATGAGCAGGCAGATTGTCTTGGTATAACAACTCAATGAGAAGTTGGCACCTTCAGTAGTGCAGCCCTCCCTCAGCACTGGCATCTCAGTGCGGATTGCATTCTCAACACAGTCAAGTGGGACTTATCCCCACCCAGCTCAGGCTGACAGTGGAGGTATTGTTCCTTCTAGGTGTCATGCTGTAGCGCCTACACACATAAATCCTCCATTCTTTATTCTGTCATGGGATGTGGGTATCACTGGCAAGGCCAGCATTCATTGCCTATCCTTAATTATCCTTGAACTGAGTGGCTTACTAGAGGACGATCAACATTCCACTCCATTGCTAAAGATTTGGATCCACGAATGCCCCATCCCAGTGTCCTGTTTAAATACCCCCCAACCCAGTGCCCTGTTTAAATACACCCCATCCCAGTGTCCTGTTTAAATATCCCCCATCCCAGTGTCCTGTTTAAATACCCCCCATCCCAGTGTCCTGTTTAAATA
>NC_063349.1:44737808-44775918 GCF_021869965.1 Rhincodon typus | reverse complement strand
CCAGTGTCCTGTTTAAATACCCCCCATCCCAGTGTCCTGTTTAAATAATCCACATCCCAATGTCCAGTTTAAATATCCCCATCCCAATGTCCTGTTTAAATATCCCCATCCCAATGTCCAGTTTAAATACCCCCCATCCCAGTGTCCTGTTTAAATACCACCATCCCAGTGTCCTGTTTAAATACCCCCATCCCAGTGTTGTTTAAATACTCCCATCCCAGTGCCCTGTTTAAATACCACCATCCCAGTGCCCTGTTTAAATACCCCCTGTCCCAGTGTCCTGTTTAAATACCCCATCCCAGTGTCCTGTTTAAATACCATCATCCCAGTGTCCTGTTAGATTCCCCCCATCCCAGTGTCCTGTTTGAATACCCCATCCCACTGCCCTGTTTAAATTACCCCTGTGGCAGTGGCCTGTTTAATTACCCCCATCCCAGTATCTTGTTTAAATAACCCCCATCCCAGTGCCCTGTTATAAATGTAGGACAACCTGAGCAATCGTGATCATTTAACAACCTGGCAAATATATATATATTGACAAATATATATTATGTAGACAAACTCGTGTATATTGACAACTCATATATACTGACAAACATATATAAACTCAGAGATAGTAGGAACTGCAGATGCTGGAGAATCTGAGATAACAAGGTTTTTCTGATGAAGGGTCTAGGCCCGAAACGTCAGCCTCTCTGCTCCTATGATGCTGCTTGGCCTGCTGTGTTCATCCAGCTCTATGACTAACTTATATTTGACGATACGGTACAGCGCCGTTGCCAAAAGATGGTCAGTAAGGTGCAGGGATTTTTAATCAGACGCAATCCTGTTTTTGTTCTGCCCTGGAATTATGCGACAATTTCTCCGAGCTCTTGTTAAACATTTGAACAGCTACTGAGAGGGAAGCTGGTGTTTGATTTCCCGCAAGTTGACCGATAGAGTTCGTGCTCCACCGCCTGTCTGGGACGCAGGACTGTTGGGGACAGTGAATGAAACAGTTAGCTCAGAGAAACTGAGAGACTGGTTACACGCTGGGAGGTTTACACTCGGCTCTGTGCCAAGGGACACTGTTCAGCTCCCACCTTCTGTGTCCCACCACTTCCCAGATTCTGGTTCACTGTCTGATTTCCTGTGTCAGTGCCCCCGCAGGGTGCATGAGATATTGTCGACCTGGGACTCTTCGCCTCTAATTGAGACATTGATTGGGAAGACTGCCACAATATGTAGCACAGGATGAGCTGGAGAATGATCTGATAGAGCTAGATATAAATATATGACTGGGATGTGTTGTCAATGCACCAAACCGCTCTCGGGAGGAATCTTTTGAGGTTTGTTTGAGCATCGCTTTTATTAAAATCGTTCTTCACTGCAAATGGTTCCCCCCTGGTTAACTGACGGTACAAGGAAGGTGATGGATTTACACCGAGATTCCGAGTTCACCTTCCGGACAGGACCAAATGCAACATTGAATTCAAAGCATCTGGTTATTTGTGGAATGCCAGCGGCCTGAGCAAGCTGGGGACTTGGGGTAAAAGCCCCGGGAACTCCCTTCAGATGAGATAACTCCTTCTACCTCGGCCAGGTGTATAGGTGACTCCAGTCCCCCTACACTTTTTCCTCTGAATTGGCGCGGGGGTGGACACGAACCAGGAAACAAATACAGCGCTGCACTCAGACCGCCGATAGATGATGAAGTGCACCTTGACAGAGGTGCATTTGTATGGCTTCCATCGCAGCCTCCGCTTCACCCCAAGCCCCCCCCCTCCCTACTCAAACGTCGAAGCGCTTTGCAGCCAATGAGATACTTTTTGAAGTGCAGTGCGTTCTGGAAATCCATCTGTCCATTGCACAGCAAGATCCCATAAGCAGCAGCGGAAAGTAGATGCTTGCCGTAAATTTAGTTGGGGTGAGAGAGTGGCCCTAGGGCACCCCATGGCGGGGTGAGGAGGTGCGGGTGGTGGTATTGGGGTGAGGAGGTGGGGTTGGGGTAGTGGCGGTTGGTACACTGAGCCTGGAAGAATCAGGCTGAGGGGACTGACAGATCTTCATTTCTTCCATTTTCAGACATAGAGAAGGACCACCCGGAGTTTCAGAGCGGCCTGCTGTCGCGGGTGGCCGGTGGCGTTTTCGGAGCGACCAAGGGGGCTGTCGGGGCCACGGTGGGCGGAGTGGCCTGGCTGGGGATCAAAGGCTACACGGTGACCAGGACAACCGTCACCGCGGTGCCAACACTGGGCATCGGGCTGCTCAGAGGAGGGGCATCCAGCCTGGCCGGGGGGGTCTCTGCCGTGGGATCTGCCGTTAAGAACAAAGTCCCTTTCACCCACAAGAGAAAAGACAAATCGGATTGAAAGTGGTGCGTGAGGGAACCCCCTCGTTTCAGGGGCTAAAGTCATTTGGTGGACCAACCAGGCAAAGTGGGGACAGCAAATTGTGTTCCTGAGAGCGCATTCCCACCAGCCAGGAAAAACGGCCCCGTTTCCTGGCATTCATTAATCGTGCCCACTTGCGATTTGTGTGTTTTTTTTTCTGTGTGTGGAAATTACTGCCTAAAGAGCTTGTGACAAATGCCCACTCTCGGTTTCACGTTATTGGCGATAAGAAATACAATCAGGAACATAAACTTTGCAAATCCAGTCGTTGGATGTTATGTTGAAAGCTGGACACGTCTCGGGGCAACCTAGTGTTTGCCAAAAAGGTGGCAAGATTTAAACTTGCTATTCCAAACAAAAAGGTAATCGATAAGTGAACAGAAAAACAAATGGAAATTGGGTGAATTTACACACCAGAGATTCATTTTGCAAAGTGCCAGTCTTATTTTTAATATGTTTATTTGAATGAAATTATCAGTTACTGTGTTTTTATTTCAAAAACAAAGCCATGATTTTATTTATTCATTTCACCAAATCACAGAATCATTACGGAGTAGAAAGAGGCCATTTGGCCCACTGTGCTACACCAATTCTGTTCCGTGGTGCCAATTTTCTGCCTTTCTGCCATCTCCCTGCATACTACTTCACCATTTAATAACTGCAAATCCTGGGTTTAAGGTGGTCAGTCCCTGCTGTAGAGGGGTAAAGTAAAGTGAGGTCTCCATAGTCCCCTGACCATAAGGATGCTCTCATTAAAGAGAGAGATGGCTGGCAGTAGATTAACTTGAGGATCATCACAAGGGTCCTATCTCAACCACCATTTCCAGCAATGAGTTCCAGATGCTCACTACCCTTGTTCACATGTTACTGGTCTTTATAACCAGACTGTTCTCAGTCCAGGGTTGTTCCTCCAAATTAAATCTGTTAAATAACCTTGGAATTTTTCTGGTGTAGGTTTTGTATGTGTTTCAGCCACCAAGATGTGACTGAAAGAACTAAACGGCATTTCTAGAGCACCTTTCATATTCTCAGGAATGTAAAGCGCTTTTCTGTTACTGAGGTACCCTTTTGGAGTGCCGCAGTATGAGACATCTGCCAAAACTGTGCACAGCAAGCTCCCACAATCAGCAATATGATCCTGATTAAATAATCTTGGTTGATGAGTGAACATTGACCAGGCCGCCAGAGACCTCTCTTGTTCTCCCTTGAAATTGAGTCATAGAATCTTTTACACCCACCTGACAGAGTAGACTGGGCCTCAGTTTGACAGTTAGTCTGAAAGATGGGACTTCGAACAACAGCATCATCCTTACCAACAGCTTTATCTTTGTCCTGGTGTTGGGCTTGATTTGAAAACTATGTGACTCAGAGTTGAGAGTGTTATCCACTGAACTACAGCTAAAGGACACCTGGTCACTAATGCCCTCTAGGGATGGATATCTGCCACCCTTACTTGGTCTGACCTCCAGGTAACTCCAGATCCATAGCAATATGATGATTCTTAAACACCTAAAATGGCCTGGCAAGCCATTCAGTTGTATCAAACACTACAAAGTCTGAACAAAGGAACTGAAGCTGGATGGACCATATTGACCTAGGCACTGGAACTGACAATGACAAATCCAGCCTATCAATTCTGCAATCTAATACCACTACCTGATCCCTACCATAGCCCCGTATCAATTTCAAGCTACACCCACTACCTCCACTCTCTCATAACTCTTAATCAATCTCACTGACCTCTCAGCAGCATTTTAACATGAGGGTCACCATACCGCAGACAAGGGGAGCGTTTGAAAAGGAGAATCTCAGCTGGTTCAGGAATTGAACCCATGCTGTTGGTGTCATTTTACATCACAAACCAGCCTCCAGTACTGAACCCTTTATAGCAGGGACACTCCTTGGTAATGTACAGCATTGTTTGTGTCCTTTCAGAAGTACAAGAGGGGGATATACTGAGGTCTCAGTGAGGATTTCTGTCAGAGGAGACTGTCAGATCACATCTCTCCAAAAGGAAGTGCCACTCCCCAGAAATTTATCTGAAATTTAAACTTGAAATTTAATAATGCTGAGTTATAGAGTCATTGAGTATTACAGCACAGGAAGAGGCCCTTCATCCCATTCAGTCCATACTGGTTTTCAAGCATCTATATAATCTAATCCAATTTCCCAGCACTTGACTGTAGCCTTGTGTGCTATGGCATTTTAAGTGTGCATCTAAACACTTCTTAAATGTTGTAATGGTTACTGCCTCTACCACCATTTCTGCCAGTGAGTTCCAGGTACTCCACCCTCTGGATGAAAATATTTCTCCTTAAATCCTCTCTAAACCTCTTATCTTAAATATAGGCCCTCTAGTAATCCCCTCTACTAAGGGAGAAAGTTTATTCTTATCGACCCTATCTATTGCCCTCAATTTTGTAGACCTCAGTCAGGTCTGCACTCAACCTTCTCCGCTTCAATTAAAACATGAGACCATAAGATGTAGAAGCAGAATTAGGCCATTCAGCCCATCACATCTGCTCCACCATTTGATCATGGCTGTTATTTTCCCAACCTTATTCTCCTGCCTTTTCCCCATGTCCCTTGATGCCCTTACTTATCAAGAACCTATCTATCTCTCTCAGAAATACACTCAATTACTTGGCCTCCACAGCCTTCTACAACAATGAGTTCTACTGAGAAACTGAAGTTGAAACGATGTTGGGCAGCATGATTTTGATGTTGAGCACAAAATACATTCCGTGTTGCATTATGAGCAGGGACACCTTTCACACAAAATGAGAAGTTCAGCTCCATATCATTTGATAATTGCAGCATTGCAACGCAGCAATGACTATGTAGTACAAATCTGAATGTTTTACATGCTATATTGGAGTTTACACTGAAGGGGATAGATACATAGATAAAATTCATCCTCGAGATGCAGTAATTCCGTGTTACTCTTCAATTTCTTTTATTCATTTATGGATGTGAGCATCTGGAACATAGAACAGTACAGCACAGGAATGAGCCCTTTGTCCCACAATGTTGTGCCAACATGACACCAAATGAAACTAATCCCTTCCGCCTACCCTTGGTCCATATCCTTCCATTCCTTGCATATTCATGTGCTTATCTAAATGTCCTTTAAATGCATCTGCCTCCACCACTACCCCTAGCAGCGTGTTCTTGACTCCTACCACTCTGAGTAAAAAACTTGCCCCCCACATCTACTTTGAACTTTCCCCCCTCACCTTAAATACATGCCCCCCCAGTGTTAGACATTTCAACTCTGTGAAAAAGATTCTGACCACCAAACCTATCAATGCATCTCATAATGTTTTAGACTTCTGTCAAGTCTCCCCTCAGCCTCTGTGACTCCAGAGAAAACAACACGAGTTTTTCTAGCCTCTCCTCATAGCTCACACTCTCTAATCCAGGCAGCATCCTGCTAAACCTCTTCTGCACCCTCTCCAAAGCCTCCACATCCTTCATGTAATGTGGCAACCAGAAGTGAACACAATATTCTAAGTGTGGCCTAACCAAAGACTTATAAAGTTGCAACATAACGTCCTGACCCTTGTACTCAATTCCCCGACCAATAAAGGCAAGTATGCATTACGCCTTCTTTCCACCCTATCCACTTGTGTGGCCACTTTCAGGGAACTATGGACTTGAACCTCCAAGATCCCTCTGCACACCAAAGCTGTTCTGGAAAGGTCTGCATTTTTTTGTCCATCCCTAATTGCCCTTGAATGGAGTAATTTGCCAGACCCTTTCAGAGGACATTGCGGAGTCAGCTACACTGCTGTGGGCCTGGTTAGACCAGCAGCAGATTTTTGAATGTAATTTCAAGGTCACCATTACGGCGATTAACTTTCTACTTCAAATTTTTTATTAGTTGAATTTCAATTGCAGCAGTTTCCATGGTGGGATTTGAACCCATGTCCTCAAGCATTAGCCTTTGCCTCTGGTTGCTAGTCCATTGACAATGGAATTACCATTATCCCACTAAGTCAGTCCCTACTTCATTGCAGATGATTCTGTTAAAAAGTTGCCATAGTTTTGACCAATGTCCCTTTTGTTTTCTTAAAATGCTGGAAGTACTCAGCAGTTTATAAGAATATCTGTGGGAGAGAAATGTCAGGCACTTTACCATCTTCAGACTCAACATTTGAGTTTAAAAACACGAGTTTAACCATGTCAGACTTTAATCTCCGTGCCTACTTTCTTTTGGCCTGCTGTGTTCATCCAGCCCTGCACCTTGTTGTCTCTCTTCTTTCGTTTACTTACCATGTTTTGGTTTCTCATTTCACTTTCAGACAGCAATACCTTCTGATTCTCTGTAGGCCTCACTAATTCTGAAGAAGAGTTATACTGGACTTGAAACGTTAACTCTGTTTTTCTTTCTCCACAGATGCGGACAGACTTGCTGAGTATTTCTGTTTGTTTCCTTTTGTTTCTGTTCTTGCTCCATCAGCCATCCTTTTGGGCCTGGAAGACTAACTCTTCTGTCATTCATTGTCCCATGTCTTTCACCCCAACTCACAGTTTCCTTTTGTCCTTGGTCTAGCCATCCCTTGCTCAGAACCTGTAATCTCCCATTCTTCCCTGTGCCAATGAAACATAATTCCATTTCTTGCTCCACCAATGATGCCATAAACTGTTGAGTTTCTCCAGCTTTCCTTGTCTTTATTTCATTTCCCAAGTATTAGCAGCATTCTGCTACTTGATTTCAGCGACCCTCCAGTGTTACTGTGTTGCTTCAGATAAGAGCTAGGAGCAGGAGTCGGCCACTTAACCCCTCCGTTCTGCACTTGATAAGATCTGACTGTAGAGTGAATCCCACCCAGTCCCGATAGCCATTAACTCCCCAGTTAGCCAGGGAACTGCCTGCCTAGTACAAGGCAACTTCCTGACAGGTTCTTACAATCGTGATCATAAATGGAAACACAAGTTAAGTTAAAGCTCAAACACTCTATACAAATAGGCAATGCACAGAGAAATATGTGAAGTGATCCTCAGCCAAGTCATTGGGAGCAAAATTTCCTTTAAGAATATTTGGGACTGTTTTTAGGGGCTCGTAATTGCAATTACCTAATATAGGCAGTCAACAATTTATTGGAATGTTCTGCTAGTTTATTCAGTTTGTTAAGAAGTAGTGGTTTAGATACAATGCATTAGTCAGTTGGGTAACAATTGGGGATAGTTCACAAACACCTGAGGACAAACATGCAGAATGTTTCAGTCTTGTTAAAGTACTAGGGGCAATATCCTGCCAAGGGGTTAAGGAAGTTTTCTCTCGGTCTTCCTGCTGTTCTTCTGGTCCATCTTCCATCTGCCTGGCCAGGAATGCACAATGAAGGCTGCTGCCTGGGAAAACTTTCCAAAGAAGAACTCCCCTCTGCCTTGAGCTGTCTCTAATCTTGGTCCCTGCGCGGATTTGATCTCGCTCTGGAGCTGTCTCTCCAGTGCGGAATCTACCTCCTTAACTTTCTTAGCTCTAGTGTGGTTATTTCCAGTGCGGAATTGGCCTAGCTCCTGCGGGCTTCCCTCAGCGCCTCCTAACCTGAGTACTCCTCTCTCTGAGCCTGGCACTTACTGTTATAACATATTTCTAGGCGCAGGTTATATTTTCCATGTTAATCAGTTGTCTGAACCCTTCAGCCAATGGACGATCACTGTTTCCTTGCCCACCTTCATCTGAGGATTAATTTTCCACTCTTTCTAAGAATAAATACTATTTATTTTTCAAAAGCAATCCACTGATAAAAGGGTGTGTTCAGTGCCAGATGAGTTGTTGGCACTCGTTCAATGGGCATCGTGACCTCTGAGCTTTTCATAAGCTTTCCCTTTGTTTTCACATGCTAGAAGTTTGGAAAGTTAAGCACTGTCTTAATAGCTATTCAATGAATTCTCAAGTGACATAGTAAATACTAGGAAAATGCAGGCTTTAAGGGACCGCAATATTTAACACGGTAAGTATCCCAGTTTGAGCCTTCTGACTGAAGTCCAGATGCAGTTCTTTACACACAGGCAATGGGGAATCGAGTGTGGGAGCAGAGATCAGGGAATCACTTGTGAATTGTCGCTTACTGTTTCTTTGCGTTGAGAGTGGATCACCAGACTTCTGGGAACCAAGTGGATCCTTGGACACTCAAAGTGACCAGTTGGGGGTGGATTCTTGCACTGTAGGACAAAGGATTCAAGTGGATCTGAAGATTTTCAGGACAGCGTCCGTTTCTATGGGTCATCTGTGGACTAATCTGAATAAACTCATAGTAGGCTGTGACTGAGGCCATATCAGGCCGTAAATTCATAGAGCCATACAGCACAGAAACAGACCCTTTGACCCAACTCACCCATGCCAACTAGATTTCCCAAACTGAACTAGTCCCATTTGCCTGCGTTGGCCTATATCTCTCTAAACTTTTCTTATCCACATAATTCTTCAAATGTGTTTTACATGTTGTAATTGTAACCCACCTCTACCACTTCCTCTGGTGAATCCTTGGGATCTTGTGTAACTGTGCAATCATTTAATGTTGAATTTATTCACATGCCAGAGGACTTTTCAGTAGCCTGTTCTCACCCCTCCAGTCCGGGGTCATTGTTGCTGATTAAACCTGCTAAATAACCTTGAAATCTGTCTGATGTAGGTTTGGTGTTTGTTACAGCCACGAACATGAGATTGAAAGAACTAAACTGCATTTCAAGAGCGCCCTTCACATCCTCAGCACCCAAAGCACTTTTGTGTTACTGAGGTACCCTTTTGGAGTGCTGTGGTATGAGACATCTGCCAAAATTGCACGTAGCAAGCTCCCGCAAACATCTGAAATAATCTCGGTTGATGAGTGAACATTGACCAGACCATTGACCAGAGAGAACTTCCTTGTTTTCCCTTGAAATTGAGTCACACAATGTTTCACACCCACCCGAGAGGGCAGACTGGGCCTCAGTTTAACAGTTAGTCTGAAAAAAGGGACCTCAAACATCAGTATTATTCCATACCAACAGCTTTATCTTTGTCCTGGTATTGGGCTTGATTTGAAAACTACATGACTCAGAGATGAGAGTGTTATCCACTAAACTACAGCTAAAGGACATATGTTCATTAATGAGGGTGGCATGGTAGCTCAATGTTGGCACTGCTGCCTCACAGTGCCAGGGACCCAGGCTCAATTCCACCCTCAGGCGACAGTCCGTGTGGAGTTTGCACATTGTTCCCATATCTGTGTAGGTTTCTGTTGGGTGCTCTAGTTTCCTCTCATAAGGCCAAAGATGTGCAGGTTAGATAGATTGGCCATGCTAAATTGCCAATAGTATCCAGTGGTGTCCAGGTGGATTAGCCATGGGAAATGCAGGGTTACAGGGTTAGAGTATGGGGATAGGTCTGGGTGAGATGCTCTTTGGAGGGTTGGTGTGGACTTGTTGGGCCGAATGACCTGTATCCACACTGTAGTCATTCTATTCGATGTCCTATAGGGATGGATATCAGCCAATCATACCTGGTCTGGTCTCCACATAACTCCAGACCCATACCTTCTAAAGTAGCCCTGCAGGTCACTCAGTTGTATCAAATGTTACAAAGTCTAAACAAAAGAATTGAAGCTGGATAGACTACTTTGCATTAACCTAGGCACTGGAACCAACAATGATAAACCCAGCCCTATCAACTCTGCAATCCAATATCACTATCTAATCCCTACCATAGCGCTGTATCAATTTCAAGCTAAACCCACTACCTCCACTCTCTGTCATAACCCTCAATCTATCCCACCAACGTATATGCTCACATAACTCTACCAATCCCAATCTAATGCTACTGCCTTGTATCAATACAAAGCTTATCTCGCTACCCCACCCTCTTCGTATAGTTACCTATTAAGGTCAAACTAGTCCCACTGTCCTGCTATCTCTCCACATCTCTGCATCAATCACAAACTGATCTCACTGTCCCACTTTCTCACAGCCCTGTGTCAATCCTGTACTAATTGCACAGAGAAATATTAAAAAGCTGGAAAGTTTAACACTCATGAAGCAAGATTCTAATGCACACTCTTCCTTTTCTGTTTCATGCCTCGGGGGAAGAAAAGTTACATTGCTGAACAAACTCAGAATTTTATCTCCCAGCAGGGAATGGCAATGAATTATCTGGCTTGTTTCCTGACAGAAACGCTCAGTGTAGTCCAGAAGATATATTTACATTCAACCTGGGGCAGCCAATAAACACCAGAGATGCATACATTCTGACAATCAATAAGACTCTCTTCCTGGCTTCGGATTTGTTTACAAGCTCATCAAAGAACCCTAAAAATCTCCACACTGTAACGTCTCGTTTATCAATATTTAGCTGCGCTAACCATTTTACTTTATCACACTTTGAAAAAAGATTGTTGTTTTAAATTATACCTGACATCATGCTGTTGGTCATCTAAAACCTAGAATCATAGAGTCATAGCAACATGAAAGGAGGCTCTTCAGCCCATGGTATCTGTACTGGTCATAAAACATTTATCATAATCCCATTTTCCAACACTTAGCCTTGTATGCTATGGCATTGCAAATGTTCATCTAAATTTTTCCTAAATATCTCAAGGGTTCTTGCTTTTACCACACTTTTAGGCAGTGAGTTCCAAATACCCACCACCCTCTGGGTGAAAAACATTCTCCTCAAATCCTCTGTAAACCTCCTACTCCTTACCTTAGAACTGAGCCCCCTAGTTGTTGACCCTTCTACTAGGGGATAAAAGTTCCTCCCTATCTACCCTGTTTGTATCCCTCATGCCTCATGTACACTTTATCCTGTCAAATAGTCACTGCGAAGATGGGTTGGTTCGGTATTGATGTGATACTTACTTGTGATAATCATTTACATTGTTTTCTTATTTGAATACTGCTAAAAGAAGAAATATAATCTCAAAGCCTTACATCTTGGATTCATCAGGGCAGATGCAAGAATACCAAATTCCAATGATAACAACAATTTATACTGCATGATCATATAGTCTTAATTAGTTGGCAAGTTGACGTGAGGTGTTGCCATGCTCTATGTAATAGCTACACCCTCCCCCAATTTCGCTCTGCCCCATAAACTATGAGCAAAGGTATTTACATATCCAACTATCCCACTCCACCCCTCAAATTCACTGATGACACCCATGAAATATTGAGATAGGCTGTACGAAAGGTTGACCATCCAGCTTGATTGTGCTCTTATTTTCTTTGGAGGAGGCCGAGGATCAGTGTCTTCCCACAGAGAGGCATCAAAACCTTCTAGTTCATTGGCCAGGCTATTCCAAGGCTGATGAAGAGTCATCTAAATTCGAAACATTAGCTTGCTGTCTCTCCATGGATGCTGCCTGACTTGCTGTGATCTCCAGCATTTGTTGTTTTCAGTACAGATTCCAGCATCTGCAGTAATTTGCTCCTATGCCTATTCCCAATGACATCTGGGTAATGATATAATGGCCTTCTACTGGTGGAAACCGGTGAGGATCTGTTTCTCCTGAGAACCCCCTGATCAGTGTGCAGAAAGTAAAGCCATGGATGAATTGATTGGCTCAAAGGCTGGTCTTTCTGATACTAGCAGTGGACCCACACTGACCCCTTCTGACTGGAAAGCTGCTAGCGCTGGTGTTTGATGCTGATGACTGTAATTCATGACTTGATTGCCACGGTAATGAACATCTTTCTCCCTCATCCTTTTGATTTCCATCACTTTGAGACATAGTTCCGTGTCCCATGGAAGAACTGAGAGCTGCAGGAGTGTAATCTCCTGCCCGTCTACAGTCGCTTGCGGTTTACTCTGGATGTACTCTGGGCATCAAACTTCACAAATTGTAGGCAAAGCCTCCATTCTGGATGGTACCTTTCATCCATCCTTTAGTGTTTATCAGAGTGACTGATGACTTAAGGTAAGTCTGACTGCATGAATAGTAAACCTGAGTCCTAGGGCATAATCCGAAAGTTATGTGCAGGTAACAACTTTGCCTCATTGTTCAATGACAATACACTGTTGCTCTCTATCAGCCTGTGCCTTGGATGCATTGTGTACCAGTCTGCAAGAAGCATCATGCCAAATTTGGAATAGTATGGCCCCATCATGCAATGGATGATGCATCAGATGCAACTATGGTGGGCAAGTGTGGATAGCGGTGGGCCAGTGTTTCTGTTGAAGTGAGAATCAACTTGATTGTTGGAGACACTTGGTTGGTGTTCATCCCAGTTCCAGACCTAGTCTTGCTTCAGCAATTATTAGAGCAATCTGTTAGTTTTTTTTTAATCATGAAAGGGATGAAGGCATTGCTGGCTAGGCAGCATTTATTGCCCAGAGAGCAGTTCAGAGTCAACTGATTATTAACTGATTGACCGTGCCCATGAATCATTGAAGCTTTGTAATTTTAAGGGGTAGTGTGAAATGTTTGATGGCGCTGGTTTTCTGGGGGGGTCAGCCTTGATTCTATGGGCATGAATGATGTGACCTACGAAAAACTGATGCTAGCTTTAGGAAACTCATATTCGAGTTTAAATACAAGACCTACAGCTGGCAAGAGTTCCAGTACAGCCTTTCATTCTCCAAAGTGTTAGATCCATGATTGAGCATGTCGCCTGTGTGATGGGTGACCTTTTCAGAGCCTTCCAAAATACTACGACGGTATATTGAAAAATCTCAGAGGGTGAGCAATTCCCAGTGGTGGCCCAAACATGGCCTAAAGGGTCAGGTAAATGTAACTAGTAATCTGGATTCTTCTAACACTAGCTGCTAGAAGTCACTGTTTACATCCAGCTTTGGTAAAAACATGAACAGTTTGTTAACTTTCTCAGGCTTTTGAGGACAGACACCCTGGGCTAGATCTCCCTTTGCACAGCTTTGTTCAACTCTCCACACAGATGGGTAGGGAACTTTGGGTTTGAGCACAGGAACCAAGCCTGAGCACCAATAATTGGCTGCATTACTGGTGATATTATCCCCAGTGCAGCACGGATTCACCCTTTTTAACTGCTAATGTGGAACATTTCTTGGTGTGAGATTATTACTGGTTTGGCTTCCACTGTGAATGTAATATGGTAAGTCATGTGCATCTCATCCTGACCGTGAATAGTTTTGGAAATTCTAACTTGAATTTTTTCAGTTTGTTCCGGTTGTTCTGCTCCCCCACCTTGTGAATAATTTGCAAATCTGAACAGGTTTCCCAACACAATAATGATTACTCCTGATCTTGAATAGTAGAGTTTGTCATTTATCTTCAGTTACAATGAAGTGTAGCAACTGTCCTTTCACCTTCAGTTAAATGCTCCTTGGACTGTGATATTGTATGGTTGATTGCTAAAGAAAGTTAGGTTTGGTCACTGTTACATGTCAGAAAGGATTGACACTCCTGCACCAGTATCTAATTTGAATTATTTCTTTGGCCATTGACTGTAATTTTGGTACTCCAAAAATCCTCCCTTGGTTTTGCAACCTCACCCAAGCACCATATAATAGTTGGGATTCCAGGATGAAGACATATATGCTAATAGTTTTACTGCATTATTAGTGTTGTCAGATGATATCAAATGAGTGCATTGAGTATAGGAGTTGGGAGGGCATGTTGCGGCTGTAGAGGACATTAGTTAGGCCACATTTGGAACACTGCATTCAGTTCTGGTCTCTGAGCTATGGGAAGGATGTTGTGAAACTTGAGAGGAAGCAGAAAAGATTTACAAGGAGGTTTCCAGTGCTGGAGGGTTTGAGCTATAGGAAGAGGCTGAATAGGCTGGGGCTATTTTCCCTGTAGTGTCCAATGCTGAGCGGTGACCTTATAGAAGTTTATAAAATCATGAGGGTCATGGATAGAGTGAACAGCCAAAGTCTTTTCCCCAGTGTAGGGGAGTCCAAAATTAGAGGGCATAGGTAAGGTGAGAGGAGAAAGATTTAAAAGAGACCCAAGGGGCAATTTTTTCACGCAGAGGGTGGTGCGTGTATGGAACGAACTACCAGAAGAAGTGGTGGAAGCTGGTATGATTACAACATTTAAAAGGCATCTGGATGGGTATATGAATAGGAAGGGTTCAGAGGGATATGGGCCAAATGCGGCAAATAGGACTAGATTGATTTAGGATATGGCCTGGATGAGTTGAACCGAAGGGTCTGTTTTCATGCTGTACAGCTATGACAGGGAGCTGACAAATGAATGAGGAATGTTCTTGTGAAGTCCTGCTGAGCCATGTCTCTGTGTAGAGTATAAAAAGTTAATCAATGTTCATCAGTTTGCAGTAGCACGGTGTTCGGTCTTGTCTTTTTAAGGCTCCCAGAATGTGCTTGTGATATTACTACAACGACATCCACCAAATGAATAAATAAAAGACCGGCTGACCTTTTTCTTTTGATTAAGTGCAATACATTTCATGCAGTAATGATTTTAGATAGCTGTTAGAAACAAATGTGTTAGAATGTTGCTTATTATTCTGAACGTGTTGGAATGATAAAAAAGTGAAAGTAGTCTCCCAATTCTGTTCCAGTAATTCATGACAATTCATATCTGAGAGTAGCCACTGCATCAGCAATGTAAAATCTTCCTAGTCAGTTTTGTTCAACATTTAGTAGCACTCAGACTCCCTGCATCAGAGGATGTCAGTTCAAGGACCAATCTAGTTTCGATGTTACAATATCAGCAAGTTAGTATTGAGGAAGCACAGCACTGTCAAAGGGTCACTACTAGGGGAGAGGTGCACTGATAGAGGGCCAGTGCTGAGGGAGTGCTGCACTGTTGAGGTTCAGTATTAGAGAATTGCTGGATCATTCTAATTTTCCTTATTCAGATGAAATGTTAAATCGAAATCCTATCAGCTTGTTACCAAACCGCAAGAAGTTTTCCTGGTAACCTGCCAATATTTATTCCCTGTTCAAAAAGATTTTGCATCCAAGCCTAACTGCTGTTATGTGCAATTTTGCTATGATTAATTTATATGCCATTTTTTTTCTCTAAATAACATTAGGGCACCCACTTCAAAAGGAATGAGGCAGTGAGGTTTATGATGCATTCTGGAAACACTGGGTACAGAACACAGATTGTCACAGACTTACTGTGCAGAAAGAGACCGTTCAGCCTATTCTATTTTTGTCAGCTCTTGGAAGGGGCTGTCCAACTATTTTGATCCCTCTGCCCTTTCCCATAGCTCTGCAGTTTGTTCCCCCTTTTCATCCTCCTGTTCCCACACCCATTGTTCAATGGCAGCCAGAGAAAGCTGTATTTCCAGCTGCTTGTTGAATTGCCTGCAAAGGGCACTGTGGCCAGACATACGAGTACAAGGTTCACTGTAGAGTCATAGAATCACAGAGATCTACAGCACTCTAAAAGGCCTGTCGGCCCATCATGTCCAGGCAGGTCAAAAGCAACTACCTTACTATTCTAATTCCATTTTCCAGCACTTGGACCATCGCTTTGTGTCCATTGGCATTGCAATTGCACATCTAAATACTTCTTAAATGTTATGAGGGTTTCTGCTTCTCTGCCTTTATAGACAGGGAGTTCCAGATTCCCATCATTCTCTGGGTGAAAAAGCTTTTCCCCTTATCTCCTCTAAACCTTCTACCCCTTACCTTAAATCTATGGTCCCTGATCTTTGATCCCTCCATCATGGGGAAACATTTCTTCCTCTCTATCCTATCTATGCCCCTCACAATTTTTTTACATGTCAATCATATTCCCTTTCAATCTTCTCTATTGTAAGGAAAACAACCGCAGTTTATCCAATCTCTCTTCATAAGTGAAATTCTCCAGCTCAGGCAACATTCTGGTAAATTTCCTCTGCATCCCCTCCAGTGTGTCACATCCTTCCTATAATATAGATTTCAGAACTGCACACCATACCCTAAATGTGGTCTAACCAATGTGTTATATATTTCCAGCATTACCTCCCTGCTCTTAAAGTCTATGCCTCAGCTAATAAAAGCAGGTATCCTATATTCCTTCTTAACCACTTTATCCGCCTGTCCTGATACCTTAAGGGACTGGTGTTCATGCACACCAAGGGCCCTCTGATCCTCAGTACTTCTCAAAGTCCTACTGATCCTGCCCAAGTGCATCATCTCACATTTATCCAGACTGAATTCCATTTACCACAGATCAGCCCCACCTGACCAACCTATCTATATCCTCCTCACCATTTATCACAGCACCAATTTTTGTATCATCTGTGCACTTACTGATCAACCCCCCTACATTCAAGTCTAAACCATTTATATAAACTACAAACGTCAAGGCCCCAACATTGAACCCTGTGGGACCCCATTCGACACAGACATCCAGTCGGAAAATCACCCCTCACCCATCACTCTCTGCTTCCTGTCACTTAGCCAATTATCGATCCAATTTGCCAAATTTCCTTGGATTCCATGGGCTCTAAACTATATTATCAGCCTCCCATGTGGGGTCTTATCAAAAACCTTGCTGAAGTCCAAGTAGATTACACCAGCAGCAGTGTTCTCATTGACACACCTGGTCACCTCTTCGAAAAATTCAATTTAAAAAAATGACTTCCCTTTAACAAAATCATGCTGACTGTTCTTCATTAATCCTTGCCTTTCCAGAAAGCACAGCTTTTGAGTATTCCTATTTCCTCTACGTGACAAACACCCTGCCCAGTGCACCTATCATTAGAAGAGAATGCACTCAGTCAGGCTAGATTCGCCCTGTTGAAGATTTTATTGTCTGTGATGTAATCCTGCTTTCTGATAATCATGATAGATTGAAGACAGTGCCAACGAAATTCTCCAACAATCATATTTTTTCCTACACAGAATTCTGACAGTGAACCATTCAAGAGATGGCCGTTGGTAACCACTCTGGGTTAATGAGTTTTGATTGGGATGTGTAGTGAATGGTTTCACCAGATCCACTTTAAGAGGTGGCCAAAGGATCTGATGGCTTTGGACAGTCAAATGTCCTTTGACAGAAGCAACATTTGAGACAATGCGACTAGACTGGTGAACTATTCTACTGCATTGAGGTTATTGCTGTCAATACAGTGAGTTGTAATTTCTTTGTGGTTGTGTTTGGTAGAACACTTCAGTGCAGAAACATTAGTTGCTTGGTTATCCAGTTCATATTTCACTTTCCTGTGGGATATCATTGCAATGGCCATTGACTAGCATTGTTAGTGTACAATGTGGACATAACACAAGCTTACTCATGGTAAAGCATGTATACACTGTACTAGGTTGTTAACAGCATAGATTGTGTGCATTACAATGAGCGCTATTAACTGTACATTACAGCAAGGTTATCATTGATTGCAAAGTGTATATTACATATTGTTATTAATCATACACGATGTATATGTTAATACAAATTATTGCAAGGTATTTCATCATTAATGAAGAGAGATGTGATCACTGCACACTTTTAATGTACAATGTCTGATGTGTAATGAATGAGACAAGGGAACTATAGATCGGGCAGCTAGGAGAAATAATTACATCCTATGATTCTGTTCAGCAGAAACCCTAAAGCCATCAGAATAATAATTCTAAATTCCTTGCTGCTTGTAGCACTTGATGAACAATGAAATGTTAGGGCAGAGCAGACAATGGTTTGCAGACGAAATCTTCTCTGTGGCTATTTGAAAATATTACATGTCCCATTCACTTAATGTTGACCTGAAACATTCCCGGTGTAAATTGCATTTGTGTTTAAAAGCCTCTAACTCCTTAGACTAATCTCCAAACCCATCATCAGACATTGAGACAAATTGGAGTTGATTTTTATTTGTTAATAAAATTAACTAAATCTGGGGTTTGACTTAATGTCCTTCTGCATTATAAATATTTTCAGTATCTCCTTATTCATACACAATTGTTTGGCTGCTATCTGCATCTCATACAACACAGAAACAGGGCTTAAAGCCCAAATTGTCAATGTTGGCATTTATTGCTCACACAAACCTCCTCTTCATCCCATCCCATCAGCATACCCTCCTAGATATTTTCCAATCAACCTTTTCAGAGATGTTATTACACAACTCTTCATAAGATAACACTCCATACCACGTAAATAAAAACCAGAAGAACTATGGAAGCTGTAAATCAGGAACAAAAACATAGGTGCTGGAAAAACTCAGCAGGTCTGGCAGCATCTGTGAAGGAAAAAACACAGTTAACGTTTTGGGTCTGGTGACCCTTCCTCAGAACGTGGTCACCGGATCCGAAACCTTAACTCTGCTTTTTTCTTCACAGACGTTGCCAGACCTGCTGAGCTTTACCAACAACTTCTGTTTTTGTACCCCATACCACATGTCAGATGAGTGAATCTTCATTGATCTGCTTCTAATTTATTTATGTTATTTCTTAAATGCAAAAAAAATTGTGCGCAGTACTCCACATATAATCCCACCAATGCCCTTTACAATGTCCCATCACAAAACATTCCCACTTTTATATTCCACACCCCTTGCAATAAATGATAACATTTCATTTGAGTTTTACAATCTGTCTCCATTTAAATAATATGCTGTTTTTATCTACTTTTCCTGCCAAAATGGACGAGTTCACCTTTTCCTACATTATAATTTTCTACATTATAATAATTTACTTCCTCATGAAACTCCAATAAGTTAGACAAACGTGGCTTCCCTTCGCAAAACCATGGGACATTTCCAGAATCCAAGGAATTTTGGAAAATTAAAACCAATTGATCTGCTATTCCAACAACCACTTCTCTTAAAATCCTAGAATTAAATCCATCAGGACCTGAGGACTTGTCAGATGTTAATGCTCATAACTTTCCTCAGTACCTTGCTTTTGGTGATTGTAATTGATTTAAATTCACTTTCTTCTGTTGACTTACAATTATTTCTGTGTATAGGATGATATGCCTCTGATGTATTTTGTTTCTTTCATTTCAACATCTGTTTCAACATCATTATTAAACTATAGATAATCAGTGCAATTAGTAAAATATTCAGCCTTTATTAATGACTGATTGTTAATTACTGATGCTTCAATTGTAACATAATTGGCATACTGCTTTTAATCAATCTCCTGGTTCACTACTCTTCTTATAATATTAGTGCTTAGTGCTCTGAAACTGAGTTTGTATATTAAATGATGTGATGGTGCAAAATTGTTTCTTTGCTCTGATAAACTAACAGCACACATTTATTCCTTTATTCATTAACAGGATGAGGGTGTTGCTGGCTGGGCAGCAATTATTGCCCATCCCTAATTGCCCAGAGGGCAGTTAAGAGTCAACCACATTGCTGTGTGTCTGGAGTCACATATAGGCCAGACCAGGGAAGGATGGCAGTTTCCTTCCCTAAAGGACCTTAATGACCAGATGGGTTTTTCCAACAGTTGTCAATAGATTCATGATCATCATTAGACTCTTAATTCCAGATATTTATTGAATTCAAATTCCACCATCTGCCATGGCAGGATTTAAACCCAGGTCCCTAGAACATTACCTGGATCTCTGGATTAACAGTATAGTGATAATACCACTAGGCCATCACCCCCTGGTCTTGAAAACCCCCCACCCTAGGGAAAAGACACTTGCTATTCACCTTATCTACACCCCCATAAGGAGAAATATTTTAATTATTGTAAATATTATAAATATTATCAATAAGGAGAAATATTTCTGTCAGAGGGTTATGAGTATTTGGAATCCTCTTTGCCAGAGTGCAGTGATGACTTGGCCATTGAATATATTCAAGGCTGAATTAAATTGATTTTTAAATGACAAGGGAGTCAAAGGTTATGGAGGATGGATGATTTGAGAGCACAATCAGATCAGCTACAGTCTTATTGAATGACAACGCAATCTCAGAGAGCTGACTAGTCTACTCCTGATCTTAGTTATTGTGTTATTTTTTCTGGTAACGTCATGTTAAAATACTGATCACTGCAGCCAGTGAAATTGAATGTAATTGAACAACTCCAACTACTCTATACAATGTACCAAAATCCTCAACCGTGCCTTTGTTACTTCAAGACATGACTATTTCATCATTCTCCTCCTGGCCTCTCACCTTCTGTAAATTTCGGATCATCCAAACTTCTGCTGCCTCTGTCGTAATTGGCATCAACTCCATTCACTCCAGTGCTTATTGACTTACATCATGGCCTAGTGGTATTATTGCTGGACTGTTAATCCAGGAAACCCAGATAACATCCTGGGAGGCTGGGTTCAAATCCCGCCACAGCAGATGGTGGAATTTGAGTTCAGTAAAATATCTGGAATTAAGAATCTAATGATGACCAGGAATCCATTGTTGATTGTCAGGAAAATCCCATCTGGCTCACTAATGCCCTTTAGGGAAGGAAACTGCATTCCTTACCTGTTCAGGCCTACCTGTGACTCCAAAACCACAGCAATGTGGTTGACTCTCAGGGCAATTAAGGATGGGCAATAAATGCTGCCTAGCCAGTGACACCCTCATCCCATTAATGAGTTAAAAAAAAGCTGCTGGTCTGATATTGTTATCAAATTAAAGCTAATGATCCAATAATCACTTGACTGAGATTAATCTACTCTGTGGGTTAGTTTTTATTAAAATTCATTCATGCCATGTAAGTGTCACTGGCTGGGGCAGCATTTATTGCCTTGTCCTAGTTACTCTTGTCATCTGTATGGTTGTTCTTCAATTTGATAGTTGATCCTGTGCACCTGGATCTTGTCCTGTTTGGAAACCTTTCTTTTAAGCTTCTTATTATTTTTGGTTTATTTCACTCAGACAAAAAGAGGAGTGAAAGATGTTTTCTGTTTTCTGGCTTTGGAAAGTTCTTACTGCTGTGCTCCAACCAGAGTGTAGCAAACTACAGCTCAATGAATCTGAGGGATGTTGTCAAGCATTTTCTTTTTCATATCTCAAAGATTCCTGGTGACATTCAGATTCAATGATGTAATCATCTCACTGCTCCAAAAGTAACATTGTCTTGTACAGCTAAAAATGCGCACCATTTGAACTCTTCTAGTGTTTCACTTATATATCTAACTTCCATTCTAGTTTATGGTTCAAAAAGGAAAAAATATATGGTTCCTTATAGCATCCAGATCTGGTGATGGTGATTTTCTTAGAAATTTCTGTTCATGTTCTCAAGTTTTTCTTTCATAGATGGCAGTTGCTGTTCCAGAATTTGCTTCTTCTGATGTATTACACTAAGGGTTCTGAAAAAGGGTCATATCAAACTTGAAACATTCACTCCATTTTTCTCTGTCCACAGATGCTGGCCGACTTGCTGAGTTTTTCTAGAATTCTCTGTTTTTATTTCAGATTGCCAGTATCTGCAGAATTTTCCTTTATTTGAGTATTGCACCAAGTTTTCTTTCAGACTACAGATCTTTCTACAGACTTTCAGACTGACTGATCTTATTCATCAAGCTACTGTGTGTGGTTCACCTCTTTCAGATTGATTGCTTTGGTCCTTAAGTGCTTCCATCTCATTTTCAAGTTTCTCTTTGTACACCTTGGATTCTTTTACTTATATCAAAATTTTAGCCTTCTGCTGGTTATGTATTTTCCCCCGTCATAAACCAGCTCTAATAACTAAAAAGTCTTCAACATTTTTTGGCTTTCTTGCATTGCTTAATTCTGCAGTTGTTTGGTTTCCTCTTTCTGCTTCAGTTATTTCACTGGAGCATCATCATTGACATTTATGTCTGAAAGGATTGTTCCACAAATGGTTTGCAGCTCCCTGTTGTGTGTGCTATCCATCTGCACCTGTTTTTGTAGGTCTGACATGTTCTTCAGCATTGCTTTAAGCTCAAATCATTGTTTCTATACCTACTCCTGCTGAGCTTGATCTGTTCTACATACAAGTTGCTCCAGGTCTTCCTACAAACCAGTAATCTTTTAATTGGATTGTTGATTGTAGTCCAGCCTGCTTTTTTTCTTTCTCTTTCAGCCATTCAATCATCTTTGCGAGCTGGACAGAAGTAACCTAATGACCTCACCTTCTCAGAGATGATATTCTAAAGATTGCGTTCATCCTCAGTCAATTGTTCAACCTTTTCTTCTTGAATTTTCATTCTTCACAGCAGTCAACTGAGATTTTAGCTCCACTGATTCGGAAGAAAATCGTGCCTTCCATTCTTCTTTCATAAAGAGTCCTACAAGTAGTATGTGAATAGTTTGTTGCAGTTTTATTTATGTCTGACATTTGACTGATTCCAAAGTTTGTGACTCCTGTTACATCCCAGAATACGTATAGGAGCAGAATTAGGCCATTTGGCCCATCAAGTCTGCTCCACCATTTAATCATGGATGATATATGGTGTGCTGGTATGTCCATAATTGCTGGTCCAACAGTCTCTAGGATTTAGAACATCAGAAGGTCTAGGGGTAGCATATGCATACACTCCAGCATGACTGATCCTGCACAGGGAATTGGTGAAGTGTTGTATGTTAAACTTTTACATATGTAAGTTTTACCATGAGTTCCCTTTACTGGAGCGGGGTAAGGGGTTTACATGATTTTTGAATTTAGGACTAGTATACTGACATTTATTTCTGTGTCAATCCATTGGCTTGCCAGCTATCCTATACTGTGCTATTTCGTTTCCCACTTTGCTTTAGTACTAAGAAAGGTATTTAATGAAACTTGATTTTAATAACTAGTGTTCTCTTCAGTAGGTAACATTCACACCACACAAGGGCCAGGCTATGACCGTCACAAATAAGACACAATCTAATTACCACCCCTCGGCATTCAACAGTGTTACCGTCACTGAATCCCCTACTATCACCATCCTGGGGGTTATCATTGACCAGAAACTCAACTAGACTCACCATATAAACACAGTGGCTACAAGAACAGGTCAGAAGCCAGGAATACTGTGGCGAGTAACTCAGCTCCTGACTCCTCAAAGCATGTCTACCATCTACAAGGCACAGGTCAGGAGTGCGATGGAATACTCCCCACTTGCCTGGATGAATGCAGCCCCAACAACACTGAAGAAGCTTGACACCATCCAGGACAAAGCAGCCCCCATTTGATTGGCACTACATCCACAAGCATCCACTCCCTCTACCACCGATGCTCAGTAGCAGCAGTGTGTACTTTCTACAAGATACGCTGCAGAAATTCACCAAAGATCCTCAGACAACACATTCCAAACCCACAACTTCTAGAAAGATAAGGTCAGCAGATGCATGGGAACACCATCACCTTCAAGTTCCCCTCCAAACCACTCATCATCCTGACTTTGAAATATATCAGGTTATAGTCCGACAGAAGACACAAGCTTTTGGAGTCTCACTCCTTCTTCAGGTGTCAGTGAGAGAGGTGGCATCAGACACAGAATTTTATAAGCAAAAGCTCAAAGGGTCATAGAACTGATGTGAATGTATTGAAAAAGCACAAGGGGGCTGTTAAATCTTTAATCAGTTAAAAAGAATTAATATGCAAATTCTAGAATTTCTTTCAAATCACTGCCCTGAGATAACTAAAGACTTTATCAGTGTGTCAGAAGTGACACCTCAGGTCAGACAATGTATTTTAGGTGTTTAGAATCTGTCTGTGTTTTAACTTGGAGTCAGACTGGTTTTATTCCCAAAGTAGGATCTTATAAAATGTCACATTGACTGTCTACAGATTGAACAAGATAGAATGTATCTTCAAATATAAATTCACCCCATATATGTTTATACGTGTGTTTGTGTGTGTGTGTGTTTGTTGTGTGTGTGTGCGCGTGTGTCTGATGGAGAGAGAGAGAGAGAGTGTGTGTGTGTGTGCCTGCATGTGTGTCTGTATGTCTGTGTGTGCGTGTGTGTGTGCACGCGTGTGTGTCTGATGGAGAGAGAGAGTGTGTATGTGTGTGTGTGTCTGTGTGTGTGTGTGTATGTGCATGTGTGTGTATGTCTGTGTGTGCGTGTGTGTGTGTGCGCGCGTGTGTGTCTGATGGAGAGAGAGAGAGTGTGTATGTGTGTGTGTTTGTGTGTCTGACGGAGAGAAAGAGACAGAGAGAGAGAGTGTGTGTGTGTGTGTGCGCGCGCGTGCATGTGTGTGTGTTGTGTGTGTGTGTGTGTGTGTGAGTGTGTGTGTGACAGTGTATAGTGTGGTGGGGATACCTGTAGTGCGACATGAACCCAAGATCCTGGTTGAGGCCATCCTCGTGGGTACTGAACTTGGCTATTAGCCTCTGCTCGGCGACTGTGTATCCCAAAGTCTGCCTTGGAGGATGTTTATCTGAAGATCCGAAGCCGAATGTCCTTGACCGCTGAAGTGTTCCCCGACTGGGAGGGAACAGCCCTGTCTGGCAATTGTTGCACTGTGTCCATTCATCCGTTGTCATAGCGTCTGCATGGTTTTGCTAATATACCATGCCTTGGGGCATCCTTGCCTGCAGTGTATGAGATAAACAATGTTTACTGAGTCACATTAGTATCTGCCGTGTACGTGGTGGGTGGTGTTCCCGTATGTAATGGTGGTATCCAAGTCAATGATCTGACATGTCTTGCAGAGGTTGCCATGACAGGGTTATAGTGTTGTGGTCAATGTTGTCCTGAAGGCTGGGTAGTTTGCTGTGAACAATGGTCTGTTTAAGGTTTGGCAGGTGTTTGAAGGAGCAAAGTGGAGATATAGTGAAGATTTTGGTGAGATGCTCATCGTCATCGATAATGTTTTGAAGGCTGCGGAGAACATGGCGTAGTTTCTCTGCTCCAAGCAAGTGCTGGGCGATGAAGGGTAGCCTATCGATTGCATCCTGTGTCTATCTTCTGAGGATGTCAATCCAGTTTTTTGCTGGGGCACATTGGAACTGGTGATCAATGAGTTGAGCATCGTATCTTGTTCCTATGAGGGCATCCTTCAACACCTTCACACACACAGTTTCTCTTTCTCTCTCTCTCCCCCATACATACGCACAGACACACACACACTTTCTCTCTCCTACATGCACACACAAACGCACGCGCACACACACAAACGCACACACACTTTCTCTACCCCCCACCCACATACACACACAAACACACTCTCTCTCCAACACACACCCACAGTCACAGACAAGTCTGTGGGGTGAATTTGCCTTTGCAGATTTGTAATTGCATGTACATTCTATTTTATTCAATTTGTAGACAGTCAATGTGGCATTTTATAAATTCCTGCTTTGGAAATAAACAAGTCTGACTCCAAGTTAATACATGGCCCGATTCTAGACCAAAGCCTCACACCTAAAATAAATTGTCCGACATGAGATGTAACCTCTGATATACCAATGAAACCTTTAGTTATCTCGGGGCAGTGACTTGAAAGAAATTCTAGGATTTGCATATTAATCCTTTCCAACTGATTAAAGATTGAACAGCCCCGTTAGGTTTCTTCAATACATTCACATCAGTTCCATGACCCTTTGATGTTTTCCTTATAAATGTTGTGTCTGATGCCCCATCTCTCACTGACACCTGAAGAAGGAGCGAGACTCTGAAAGCTGGTGTCTTCAAATAAACCTGTTGGACTATAACTTGGTGTTATGTGATTTTTGACCTTGTCCACCCCAGTCCAACACCACATCATGGAAATATATCGCCATTCCTTCGCTGTCGCTGGTTCAAAATCCTTGAATTCCCTCCCTAAGGGCATTGTGGGTTACCCCATAATAGGCGGACTGCAGTGGTGCAAGAAGGCAGCTCACCTCCACCTCTCAAGGGCAACTAGGGACGGGCAATAAATGCTGGCCCAGCCAACGATATCCACATCCCACAAATGGCAGAAAAGAAAGGTATTAATCAGACAAATACTTCTCATCAATTTTTTTTTCAAATTCCTCCGTGGCCTTGCCCCTACCTTTCATTTTTAGAGACCACTTGTATTCATCCAGTCCTGGAGTGTGCAAGTTGTGTGTGCGTGTGTGATCACTCCTTATACAGCCAGAGATTTAGATAAGATTGAAATGATCCAAAGACATGCTGGCTGACTCTGCAACAATCAGTATGAGAGATAGACCAGTGTCACATCTTTGACAGGGGATTGGAAGGGGAATCACTACAGCAAAAGAGAAGGAGGAATGAACTAGTGAGAAACTGACAGAGACTGATCACTGGTGCCCTCTGGCAGTAACAAAAAACAGGGTAACCATTCACATCAATTACAAAGACTATTCAATTCTGAGGCAGTGAATCATCAATTTTATTTTCGAAGGAAAGTACCACAATGGGACAAGCTGCTAGATGGAAATTCTCACAGCCCTATCACCTGAAATCTTCAATACACATCTTTTGATTAGTTGGATTTGTAAGTTTCATTATCAGGACCTACAATCTCAGCAGATCACATCTGGTTAAGCCAGCACCACCTAATAAATGCTGGCAGAATACACACATTGGTTTGCATTGCCAATATAATGAGAATAGAAACGGAAGAAAACTGAATCATTTTCCGACTGACATCGGGGCCTTTTAACCTGGGACAAATCTTAAGGAAACAATCGCACTCTAGTTGACCTCAATAAGTGAGTAAAGGACATCACTTTTTAACTGGAATGACGACATTCCCATTGGCAGCTACTGGAGTTAGTGGCCTCAAGGGTCACTGTGAGCACAGGAACAGGAATTGATCATTCTAGCCATTTGAATCTTCTCCATCATTCAATTAGTTTCTACTTGGACTTCAGCTCAACTCCACTTTCTTCCTTCATGGGATGCTGGAGTCACTGGCAAGGCCAACATTTGTTGTCCATTCCTAACTGCCTTTGAACTGTGTGAACTGAGCAGTTAAATTTCAATCATATTGCCTTGCAATCTGCAGTCACATGTAGGCCAGACCAGGTAAGAGCAGCAGATTTCCTAAGGGAGATGAATGGACCTGATGGGTCTTTATGACAATCCAAGATTATAGATAGTTGTTTTGGTCACCATCAGTTTTATGTTCCAGATTTGATTGGTGAAATTTCTTCACATCATCCATAAGGGAGGTGATACTATACTGGTAATGTCATTGGACTAGCAATCCAAAATCCCAGGCCAATATCTTGGGGGGACATGGGTTCAAGTCCCACCAGATGGTTAAATATTGTCAATTTTTTAAATTCTGGAATGAAGTACCCCTTTGTGGTGACCATGTAACTGATGCCCAATGATGTAAAATCTCATCTGGTTCACTAATATGCCATTAGGGAAGGAAATCTGCCACCCTTACCTAGACTGGCCTACATGTATTGCAGTCTGGTTAAGAAGCTAAGAGACAATAAGATCCAGGGCAATTTGGCAAATTGGATCCAAAATTGGCTCAGTGAGAGAAAGCAGAGGGTGATGGTCGAAGTGCGGTTTTGTGACTAGAATCCTGTCTCCAGTGGTGTACGACAGGATCCCTTGCTGTTTGTTGTGTATATTAATAATGTGGAACGTAGGAGGTATGATCAATAAGTTAGCAGGTGACACAAACATTGGTGGCATGATAAATAGCGAGGAGGAAAGCCTTCAGCTACGGGATGGTCAGATGAGCTGAACGGTGGCAAATGGAAATTAACGCAGAAAAGTGTAAGACCTTACATTTTGGGGGGGCTAACAAAGGGGGAGCCTAGGAAGTACAGAGGATCAGAGAGACCTTGGTGTGTATGTCTGTCGATCCTTGAAGGCAAGTGGTTAAGAAGGCAAATGCATTCTTGCCTTTATTAGTCATGGTATTGATTATAAGAACAAGGAGATTATGATGGAACTGTACATAGCATTACTTAGGCCACAGGTACAGTGTGCAGTTCTGGTTGTCAAAGCATGGGAAAGATATGATTTCACCAGAGAGGGTGCAGAAAAGATTGACCAGGATGTTGCCTGGGCTGGAGTGATTCGGAAGGGAGACTGAATAGGCTGGGGTTGTTTTCCTTAGGGCAGAGAAGGCTGAGCGGGGAATCTGACTGAAGTGTACAAAATTCTGAGGGACATAGAAAGATTCAATAGGGAGAAACTTTTCTCATTAATAGAGAAATCAGTAACCGGGGGCACAGTTTCAAGGTAAGCAGGAAAAGGGTGTTTCTGAACTTTCCTTTCACCCAGAGGGCCATGGAAAGCAAGAAGTCACTGCCTAAGAGGGTGGTGGAGGTGGTAACCTTGAAAATATTTAAGGAGTGTTTAAATGAACACTTGAAGCACCATAGCATACAAGACTATGGGTCAAATGCTGGATAATGGACACAGAAGCAGAAGTTGCTGGAAAAGCTCAGCCGGTCTGGTAGCATCTGTGAAGAAAAAAATCAGAGTTAACGTTTCCGATCTGGCAACCCTTCCTCAGAACTGAAAAGTTCAGTTCTGAGGAAGGGTCACCGGACCTGAAACATTAACTCTGATTTTTCTTCATAGAAGCTGCCAGGCCTGCTGAGCTTTTCCAGCAACTTCTGTTTTTGTTCCTGATCTACAGCATCGGCTTTTTTACTGGATAATAGAATTAGAACAGATGAATGTTTGATGACTGGTGTGGACTCAATGGGCTGAAGGGCCTCTTTCCTCTGTAAAAACTCCATAATGGGGTTTGAATCCTTGTGCGCAGAGCATTAGCTTGGGCCGTTACGTTACTACTCCCATGACATTATCATTACACTCAATCAGTATCTCCTCAATTTCTCCAGTTTAGCTCAATAAATCTTCTTGCCTCTTTCCCAAAAGAAAGGATCTCAGTTTTAACCTGCTGAATAAATAGAATAGTACAGTTCCTATTCATAAAACTCTGTATCATTGGAATTACTACAAGCAATGGCATAGAAGATCTGCTAGTGTATATGTGATCTAATACATTGACTGAAAATTTAAAGAATATTCCACACTGTGCCAGATGACAGAGGCAGTCTATTTTCCTCCTCAGATTATCATTGTTAACACGTGTTAAAAATATTTGCAATGCCTGATGATGTTGTGAGTCAGTTTATGTTGTTGACTGGTGTGAGTGTAATTTACACCTGGTCAGAAAACTATCACGCCAGCGGATGATTGTGAATGAGATGTTTGGTTGTTATTCTGTGAAAGTTTCCATGTTCTGAGTGACGGATGTATCTAGCTTTGCTGTGTCAATAACCGTTGTCAACTGCATTGGTTTCTCAACTCTCTCTTTATTAGACCATCCTATCTGCCAGGAGCCAAGCCAACTGCAAACCATTTATTCAGAATGATTTTCTCATTAAACATAACATTCAAATAGATGTCGCTTTTGCTTGACAGGTTAATGGTAAGAGTTGGCACAGAAGCTGCCATTCACCTTTCCTCCTCCCCCACCCAATGCGAATATATCTCCATCACATCAAAATGTCAGCTTTGTTCAGTTAGCAGCACTCTCATCTCGGACTTAGAAGGCTGTGGGTTCGTATTTGGTGGGATTGGAGTACATTCTGGGTACTGTACTAAAGGGGTTCAGCACAGTCAGTGGTGTCACCCTTCAGATGAAATGTTGAACTCACACTCCACCTGTTTGGTCAAGTGCGTGCCAAAGAGCCGCACAATGCACTTGGAGAAGCAGAGCGCTGTCCCACTGTCTAACCCTCCCATAACCAATGTGGCATTGTCTTGCCAATCATAAAGTGATACTATGTGTTGTTTATATAATATACGGCTGCATTTCAGCAGTGGTTCGTTGATAATAAAGGTTATAGAAGACCTCCAGTCCTGCCCAGTGCTAAGGATATAAAAACAGATGGGATGAAGGAGGGTCTTTTTCACCCATCAGGCCCTTTTCCTCCAAAGATCTGTTACAATTTCCTTGACTAATGAGCTAACAGTATTATGTCCTATTTTGGGCACGATCATATAATGGAAATGATAGAGAGTGTAGAGAAAAGATTTAGGAGAATGCTGCCAGTGATGAGGTAATTCAGTAACATGGATAAACTGGAGATGTTGTGACTGTTTTTCTTGGAGAAGAGGAAGGCTAAGAGAAAATTTGATCAAGGTGTTCAAAATCATGAAGAATCTGGACAAAGATGGCAGAGGGAAGCTGTCCCTATTGGTTGAAGAGTCAAGAGGGTAAAGAATTAAGGTGATTTGTCAAAGAACCAAGGGTGACATGGGAAAACCCATTTTTCTTTTGCAGTTGGAATATATCACCTGGGAGTACAATGAGGGAGATTCAATCATGGCTTTCAAAAACAAATTGGATCATTATCTGAAGAAAAAAGGTTTGCAGGGTTGAGAGAGGGAAATGGGACTGGATTGGTTACTCTTGCAAAGAACTAGCACAGATACTAAGGCTGAATGGTCTTCTTCTACTCTCCTCTGTGATACTGTGAAATAGCTGGCTCTCAGGCTCATCTTTCAAAGATAAGCCAGGTTCCCAAATATTTGTCCAAGTCACATTCTAAATCTTTGACGATTTTTGGCATAGTTTTCCCATTAACTGGGATTTCTCAGCTTGTATTTTATTATTTGGATAAACGTGTACTCAATTTTGTTAGAAGCAATGTAAATTTATGCTACACAGGGTGAAACATGAATGCTGGCTTGATTATTTCCCTTTTGAGTTATGCTCCTCTTATTTTCAATATAATTAAGGAGATCAGATTAAGGCTCAATCCATCTCTTTTTGGAGATTGTTGTCGTGGAAATTAACAGCGTGTCTGTGCACGGTCATTGATGATTCATTCACAACACCAGTAATTGGAAAACCTCAACAAGGTATGACAAAATGCAGATTTTTAACTTAACTATTCTTCCCTCAATGCGAATAGACAAGCTGGAAATCAGCATTGCCTGTATAAAACTCTTCTTTTATTCAGGAAGTGCCAGCATTTATTGGCCAACACTAGTTGTCCTAAAGAAGGTGGTGTTGAACTTCCTTCTTGAATGATTGCAATCCATGGGCATAGGTAACCCATTCTGGTGTTTGGGAGTGGGGAGTGTTCCAGGATTTTGACCCCGTTACATTGAAGCTATGAAGTTATAATTCCAAGTGAGGATGGTATGTGTCTTGGAGGGGAACTTGCAGATGGTGGTGCTCCTGTGTGCTTGCTGCCCTTATCATCTTGACGAGAAATGTTGTGGGCTTGGAACGTGCAGTTAAAGGAGCCTCAATGAGTTGCTTCAGTACATTTTGTAATTGTACCACCGTGCATTCATGGTGGAGGGAGGGAAGGTTTAAGGGGATGAATGAGGCACTGAACAAATGGTTGCTTTGAGTTGAGCTTCAAGTGCTGTTGGAGGTGCACTTATCCAGGCAAGTGGTGAGTATTCCATCACACCGCTGACTGGTCCCTTGTCAACTTTGTAGAGGCTTTCAGGAGATAAGAGTTGAGTGACTCGCTGCACTTTTCCTAGCTACTGACCTGCTCTTGTAGCCATTGTATTTATATGGCTAATTCTGTTCAGTTTCTGGCCAATGGTAACCCCAGGAATTGATAGTGGAGGATTCAGCAATGGTAAGTTCACTGAATATCAAGGAGATGGGATTAGAATTTCACTTGTTGGAGATAGTCATTGGCTGGCACTTCTGTGGTCTGAATGTTACCAGTAACTTAAATGCCCAGCCTGAATGTTGCCCAGGCCTTGCTGTATTTTGGCACAAAATTACTCAGGATCTGAGGAATCATGAATATGTAATCATCCAGTGATCATCAACAACCTAAACTTTTGATGGAAGCCAATTGACAAAGCAGCTGAAGATGGTTGGGCTTTGGGCACTAACCAGAGCACCTCCTGCAGAGCTGACCCAGGTTGCAATGACTGGCCTCCCTTGTTGCTCAAAGCTTCAACCAATGAAGTGTTTTCCCATTGATTCCCAATGATTCAATTTGGCTAGGACTCTCAGATGCCACACTTGATCAAAGACTGCTTTGGCATCAAAGATAGGCTCTCTCAACTCATATCTGGAATTCAGCTCTTTTGTCCATGCTTGTACCAAGACTGTAAACTGACCTGGAGCTGAGTGGCCCTGGCAGAATCCACACTAAAGCAGCTTATTGCTGAGTAACTACTGAAACTATTGCCAATGACATTTTCCAATACCTTGCCAGGGATTGAATGGGTAGGGTAGTAATTGGTTGCACTGGATACACACTTATTTTTGTGAACTGGACATACCTGAGCAATTTTACACATTACTGGCAGATGCCAATGTTATAGAACACCTCAGAGTCATAGAGTCAAAGAGTCAATGGGTCACACAGCATGGAAACAGACCCTTCAGTTGAACTCGTCCATGCCAACCAAGTTTACCAGTCTAAACTGGCCCCACGTGCATGCATTTGGCCCATATCCTTCTAAATCTTTCCTATTCATGTACACATCCAAATGTCTCTTAATTGTTGTAACTGTACCTGCACCTATCACTTTCTCTGGCAGGCCATTCCACCTACGAACCACCCTCTACGTGAAAAAGTTGCACCTCAGGTCCCTTCTAAATCTTTCCCCTTTCACCTTAAAAGCATATCCCCTAGTTTTGAACTCTCCCACCCTAGGGAAAAGAAATTTTCTCTTCACCTTATCTATACACTTCATGATTTTATAAATCTGTATAAGATTAGCCCTCAACCTGCTATGCTCCAATGAAAAATGTCTCAGCCTATCCAGGCTCTCCTTATAACTCAAACTTTTCAGTCCTAGCAACATGTTGGGCAGCATGGTGACTCCGTGGTTAGCACTGCTGCCTCACAGCACCAGGGACCTGGGTTCGATTCCACCCTCGGGCGACTGTCTGTGTGGAGTTTGTACGTTCTCCCCATGTCTGCGTGGGTTTCCTCCAGGTGCTCTGGTTTCCTCCCACAGTCCAAAGATGTGCAGGCTAAGTGGATTGGCTGTGCTAAATTGCCCTGTAGTGTTCATGGATGTGTAGATAAGGTAGGTTGTAGGGCTGGGTCTGGGTGGGATGCTCTGAGGGTCAGTGTGGACTTGTTGGGCTGAAGGGCCTGTTTCCACACTATAGGGATTCTATTCTATGATAACATCAGCTAGGGTCACAACTAGTGGTAGAGTACATGTATTCAGCACTTCAGCCAAGGTGTTATGGGGACTTAGTCATTCAGATACCTAATGATGCCATCAGATTTGCTGTCCTAGCTCCCTTTCAGTATTGCATAGGTCAATAGTTGAATAATCAATTGAACTAAGATATTCTCATCCCCAGCTGCAGAGTGCAGGGACACACAACAATACTTATGCACCCTGATCTTAATGATATTCTTCTGATGGATCCCCTCTGATTCCAAATAAGCAAAGGACTATGGATCTTTGGAATTCTCTACACCACAGGCTTGTGGAGTCTCCGTTATTGAATACAGGTTGGACTGGGAGAGACAGATTGTTAGCCTGTAGAGAATTAAGAGATTTGAGGAGAGGGTAAGGAAGTCGAATTGAAGCCCAAGATCGTATTGAATGGCAGAGGCAGACACAATGGGCTGGATGGTCTACTCCTACTCCTACTTTCTTCTTGAGTTCCAACTGTCTATGAGAGGAGGGTTCCCCCTGAGAAATCCATTGATGTCAATAATAACACTTGTGCAAACTTAAAATCACAACAATTGACACAAAAAGCTCACGAATGCCAACAAATTAAAAAACAACAGGTAGGAAATAACAGAATGATCACATCCTGTGATATATCCATAGCCATTACCACGGCAAACAAAGACAGTGGTTTTCCCATGATGAATCAGAAATATAGGACTGCTATCCGAAAATGGTGGCCGTGCACCCAGATATTTGAATCAGTTGCCTTAGAAGAATCTGTTCTTTTCTCTTTCGTGAAATACGGATGTTGCCGGCTAGGCCTGCTCTCGGTACCCAATCCAATTTTCTTTGAACTGAGCAGTTTGTCTGAGTCAGAATGTTATGCACACAATTTGACAGGACTGAACACAACTGAGCATTTCAGAGATAACGACATTGCTGTGGATCTGGAGTCAGATGTAGACCAGGCTTGATAATGACAGCAGATTGATTTCCCAAGAGGGTTTCAGATGAATTTTTATGACAGTTAATGATAGCTTCACAGCCACCGTCGTGGAGAGTAAATCTGTAGATTTTATGTATTGAGTTTAAAATTCCACCAGTTGCTGTAGTGGGATTGAACCCGTCAACCCCACTCTCTAGATTATTAATCTTGTGACACCACCATCACCACACCCCCAAAAATCACTGGTATTTTTAAACATACATTCCAACAGGACCACCGAATAAAAAAATGCAGAAGCAGAATTCAAGCTAAAATTTTCTTCTTCCCAAACCAGGGTCCCAAACAATTACAGAATATCCTTCAAGCCGTAAACTATTACTGTGTAAGTATGTCTTTGCAGATAATTATTAAACATAAAATGATGAGTTTTAAAGTAGTCAGCTATGACTCAGTGCGTGGTATTCTTGCCTGAGTCAGAATGTTATGCACACAATTTGACAGGACTGAACACAAAAACCCATGGCTGACACTCCACTGCAGAATTGAGGGAGTGTTGAACTATCGGAGGTACCAGCTGTTGGATGAGATGGCAAACCAAGGCTCCAGCCCTCATTGGTGGGTATAAAGGATCTTATTAGAAAAGACTAGGCAGGGAATTCTATCATGATTTAAAATCCCTTAGTCGAACAGCATCATTACAGCAGGTTATCTGATCTTTATCACCTGGATGTTTGTGGGAGCATACTGTGTGAAAATTGGCTGCCAAGTTTCCTACATTACAATTATTTAAAGGTAAAAGCAAAGTACTGTGAAGATCTGAAATGAGAACAGAAAATATTGGATAACATTTCAGCCTCTTTGGATGTGACGTCCTTTTGATGTCCTGAAAGGGTTGGTGGTGCTTTAGAAATGTATGTTCATCTTTCGATGAAGTCCACACTTTGCACCATTAAACACTAATATCACATCCTGCACATTAAACAGTACTAGTCTTTCAAAGCTCTCTCTGGTTTTGATCAAATGTTTTGCATTATGTTCATGTCTGTTTTACCTGACCCCACATTATTCTGCGTCTCTTTCCCATCATCTTTAATTCTCAGTGGATCTGCAAAGTTCCCTTCAGGCGCATTCATTTTACATTGTCATAGCAAATAAGGCATTGTCATAGCAAATAAGGGAGATGGAAACAATACAATGGCAATTTATCCCTGGTGGTTTTGAAACAGACAGATTCTGTGGCAATTTGTTATGTTCGGAGGCTTCTGAGACAATTGTAAATGTGATTCCAACCTTATTAAGCTGCATCAAAACAGAAAGTGCTGGAAACACTGACATAGACTGGAAAGAGAAATATCAGGTTAATAATTTGAACATTCCAAACCTGAAAAAGATTTTTTCCTTTGCAGACCCTGGCTGTTGTCAGAATAGGAGGAGAATAAACAGCCCTTCCGGACTCATTTGCCATTATTCAATAAAATTATATCTGCCCCCTATTTCAATTTCAATTTACAAATCTTAGCCACCCTTTTCCATTCACAGGGTAAACAAAGGGACCCTATTAACCCAACCAGTCCATGCTGGTTTTATGCTTTGTTTGCGCTTCCTCCCACCTTTCCTAAAGAAACTCTCCATTTCCAGTTCCCGTGATATTTACCCAGCCTTGACTTAATATTCACTTAAAGCATTCCCTGGGGTAGTGAGTCGCATATGCTCATCATCCTCTGGGTAAAAGGTTTCCTTTTCAGTTCTCTGATGGATTTCTTGATGACTGCCTTGCATTGATTGCTGTGAGTTTTGCTCTTCCCCACGAGAGGAAATTTTCACTTGGGTGGAATGTGAAGTCCCCTCAGGAGAAGGAAGGGAGTTGGAGGGGAGCTATTTTATCCCAGACTGGAAGAAGACGGCTGGAGATCCTGTCCCAGAATTACAGCATTGTTACCGTGCAGAGGAAGGCCAGTCAGCCCATTCTGTCTGCCCTGGCTCTCTGAATGAGCAAGATGGATTCAGTGCCATTCTCCTGCCTTTTCCCTGTAGCCCTGCATGTTGTATTTTTTTCAAATAATCATCTAAAAGCACCTACTCAACTCCACCTGATTAAACCAGGGATGGGAAAGGTCAAAGTTCTGGATGTCCCCCTTCCAGGTCAACTGAGGGCTACCTAAGGACCTCATCCTCTTGGGCTGAGTGAATCCATGTTGCATGGAATGATACCTGCTGCGGTAAGAGACCCCTCTCTCTTCCCTCAACCCTGACATCCCTCTCCCACTACCATCGCTGGATACTGTTCCCTTTAACCGTCTATCACTCATTTCATATTGTCTCCCTCATTCGTCTTCCCTAAATGAATCACGTCACACTTGTCTGTGTTAAGCTTTATCTGTCACAGTCTGCTGATACTCTGATGGAGGCTGTTACCACCTTCCTCATCATCAATTGCACTGCCGAGTTTAATTGCATTTGCAAACTTCGAAATGATGCCCCAGTCCAGATTATCAATATTCATCAAAAAGAACAGCTGATTTACTACTGATCCATGGGATCCTACTCCTGTCTGAAAAACAGCCGTCTGCCGCTGCTCTCTGCTTTGTCTCTCTTGGCCAATTTTGCTGTCTCTGTCCCTTTAATCCCCTAGTTTTAATTTTGCTTATAAGTCAAACAAGCAGTGTCAAACAGACAGGGGAGAATCCCCCACCAGTTTTTATTTGGATCTCAGCTGGTAAATAGTTACCAAGCTGAGGTAAGAATATTGAGCTGTCTTTTGTTATTTGTGAGCAAGGAGGTGATAATGTAATGCATTGTCAGTGAGTTGGAGTATATTTATCACCATGCTCCACCAATCCTTCCTTCCAGCTCTTAAAGAGCCCTAGTGATTACTCCTTTGACAGTCATAAAATTGCTGGCTTGAGGAAGCTTTGTAAAATTTCCCATTGTACCATTGTGTGATTGATAACCATATCAACAGCTCACTTTATAGGAGTAGGCCATTCAGCCCATTGAGCCTGCTCTGCTATTAAGTTAGATCATGCTTGATCACCCACACTAACACCATTTCCCACTTATCTCCTCAGTTCCATTAATCTCCAGAAATCCAACAGTTTATAAAATCATGAGGGGCATGGATAGGGTGAATAGTCAATGCCATTTCCCCAGGGTATGGGAGTCCAAATCTAGAGGGCATAGGTTTAAAGTGAGAGGGGAAAGATTTCAAAGGGACCTAAGGGGCAACATTTTCATGCCAAGGGTGGTGCGCATATGGAATGAACTGTCAGTGGACGTGGTGGAGACTGGTACAATTACAACATTTAAAAAGCATCTGGATGGATATATGAATAAGAAGGGTTTAGAGGGCCAAATGCTGACAAATGGGACTAGATTAATTTAGGATATCTGGTCGGCATTGTTGAGCTGGACTGAAGGGTCTGTTTCTGTGTTGTACATCTCTGTCACTCTAGGATTCCTACATTTCACTAGGAATGCTACATTCTAGGAGAAATTTTACATGATTTCAATGGAGACGGAAACAAACAGAAATCAGCCCCTGACTTGTGATCACCCAATGTTACACTGTCATGCACAATCAGAAGGGCTCACACAGTTTCTTCAGCCTCTTTCATTGTAGACTTGTAATGGCTGCCACCAGTTGTCAACATTCAAACTTACAAAAGCTTAAAAGCCTGTTGGCTTTGATTTATATAAAAGGCTGATGGGAGAACTAAATGATGTGCAAAATAAAACTGAGGCATTTATATGGACTGAGTAGAAATGCCCTAAGCCCAAACGTAACCCTAACCCTAACCCACTGCAGGCAATGCACTTTCCTTCATTCCCAAACCATGGACATGGTTCTGTTGGGAAGGGAATTATTAGGATACCTGGGAATGAGATTTCCAGTAACATTAGTTCCTTAATGATAGTGATCTGTTGCAGTAAAATAAAGGGATGACAAATGAAACAATGAACTACTCAGATA
>NC_063349.1:44737096-44737408 GCF_021869965.1 Rhincodon typus | reverse complement strand
CACTCTGTGGGCTTTTGACTTCCAGTTAAGCTTGGCAGACCTGTCAACTTAACGTCAAGTGTAGGGACATTGCAGAAACTTATGATCAGGGACAGTGTGATTTATAATTTGATTAAACAGTATCAGCTTTTTTATGAGATAGTAGGAACTGCAGATACTGGAGAATCTGAGATAACACGGTGTAGAGCTGGATGAACACAGCAGGCCAAGCAGCATCAGGGGAGCAGGAAGGCTGACGTTTCGAGCCTAGACCCTTCTTCAGAAATGCTGAAGAAGGGTCTAGGCCCGAAACATCAGCCTTCCTGCTCCTCT
>NC_063349.1:44702887-44736996 GCF_021869965.1 Rhincodon typus | reverse complement strand
TTGTTATCTCAGATTTTCCAGCATCTGCAGTTCCCACTATCTCTGAACCAATTTTAACCCCACTGCGAAGCCTCTTCTAAGGATGCCTACCCTGAAGAATTTACCTTCCTCCCTCCGAAACAACCTCAGTGGATCTCTCTCCCACTGCAACTCTCTCGTAATCTCTTCGGCCTTGAAACTGCTTGACCACGTCCTGAAGCAAACCAGGTTCTACAGCCACATTACCTTTCTTAGTACCTGCCTACGGAACCAGATCATCCCCAATGGACTACAGTCCACATTCAGGCCTTCCCAATTTGGCCCCATCCATGACAATGTCTACATTCAGAACATTGAGATCCTTCAGAAGCGTTTCTCCCTGCAACTCCCCCATTTCTGAAGAAGGGTCTAGGCCCGAAACATCAGCCTTCCTTGCTCCTCTGATGCTGCTTGGCCTGCTGTGTTTATCCAGCTCTGCACCTTGTTATCTCAGATTCTCCAGCATCTGCAGTTCCTGCTATATTTAATGAACTACTCAGTTTTGTTTCACAGCTAACAAAGCGATTTTGAAATGCAATCATTGCTGTTATCTAAATTGCATGAAGAATTTCCTTTTGTTACAAAACCTGTTGGCTTAAATTTCTCAATTTATCCATTCAATTCAGGTTTCTCACCAGCACTGCCACATTCAGAGATGCGTGTACATGCACTTCCAGGTCTCACTGTCCCTGTATCCCCTTTAAAAGTGCACTATCTATTGATATTTTCCCTCCTCATTCAAACCACATCACTGCGTTTTTTGCATTCAATTTTATCTGGCTCATCGCCACTTTCTGTATGTCTCCCTGGCACTATCCTCCTCACTGTTTACACATTTTGGGATTTTGTGCCATCTGCAAACTTTAAAATTAAGCCCTTTATACCCAAGCTCATAACATTAATGTACGTTAAAATTGCTGCAATCCTGATGTTCCCCTGGGGGAGCATCACTTTTACCTTCCTCTAATCTGAAAAACAATCAATCATCCCAACTCTTTCTATTTTCAGTCCCTCACACAATCAGTTTCCTTTAGCCCAATGGGCTTCTAAGTTGGCAGACTCAACTATTATGTGGTACATTATCAAAAGCAGTTTGAAATTCGATATGCACAGCATCCACTCCCATCAACTCCTTACAACATCATTAAAGAATTTGATCCGAGTTAGATAAAGCAAGTAATTACAAAAGTTAATTAGAAAATTATAGGTTATTGTGAAGGGAATTAAACGCAAAAGGAGTTCTGCTTCAGTGATACAGGGCAGTGGTGAGACCACATCTGGAGGGCAGTGTACAGCATTGGTCTCCTGGTTTAAGGAAGGATGCAAATGCACTGGAAAAGGTTCAGAGAAGGTTTATCAGGCTTATACTTGAAATGGACATATTGTCTTATGAAGAATGGTTGGATCTGCCAGAGTTTAAAAGAGTGAGCATTGATTTGATTGATATATATAAGATTCTGAGTAGTCTGTGTGACTCCATTTATACTTCTCGTTGCCTCGGGAAGGCAGCCAATATAATCAAGGACCCTTCCCACCCCACTTACAATCTCTTCCAACCTCTTTTGTCAGGCAGAAGACATGAAATTCAAGAATGGCTTCTCCCCTGCTGTCATTAGACTTCTGAATGGATCTCTCAAATTTTAAATTTAATGTTGATCTCGCTCTTTGTGCACCTTCACTGCAGCCGTAACATTGTATTCCTCACTCTGTTCTATTTCCCTAATGGACTGTGTATGGTATAGTCTGGCTGTACTGCACACAAAACACGTGACAAAATAAAGCAAATCAAAAAAAATACATTGTGGAGAGAATTTTTCTTCTTGTGAGAAAATCTAGAACTGAGAGTCACTGTTTAAAAATAAAAGGTCAACAACTTAAAACAGACACAAGAAAGATTATTTTCTCACAGAGGATTGTGAGTGTTTGGAACTCTAATCCTCAAAATACAGTGGAAGCAGAGTCTGTGAATATACCTAAGGCTGTGGTAGATAGTTTCTTGATAAGCAAAAGGCTGAAAGATTATCAGGGTTAGGTGGGAACATTGACTAATTAGATTAGTCAGGATCTTATCGTATGGTCAAGCAGGCTTGGAGGGGCTGAGTGGCCTACTCCTGCTACTAATTCATATATTCATGTACATGTTCATGATACAGGCTTTTCATATAGGTGTGCTGAACTTTGATCTCTAGACATGATTTTTCCATACATCAGTTAATTTTTACAAGGTTATTGTCTCTGAAAATTTCTTTTCATCAGAAACATGAGACTATATTGATCCCACTCCTCTTTTTGTTACAACGTATGTTACACGACATGGCACCAATGGTACTGTGCCAATATATTGTGATAATCCCGATTAATAAAGCCTAGGATACTGTATGCAGTGATGGCCTGATGTTAAGTTGACTGGTATGTAGTCCCAGGTTTTGTTTAAATTACCTTTGTGTATATAAGCACATCATTAGCTGTCAGCAGGCATCCACTCCCATAAGACCTATACATATATGAATTATCACCTCTGTTATCTTCTCCCTAATTTCCTTAAGTATGTGTTGTGTATATCATCCTGGACCTAGTATTTTATCCTTTATCAGTTTGTCAATGATTTTGCCCCTTTCTAATAAAACTGTAGTAACATTCTTTTCAAACTAATGCTCAATGAAAAAGTGGGAAGAATGTAGACCTTTCTACCACAAGGATTGGTTGAAATTAATAATATGTTGTATTTGAGGGGAAGTTGGATAGACATGTGGGAGAGAAGGGAATAGACAATTATGCCCGAAATGACTCCTCAGAAGCCGATATCCATCACCAAGTCACCCTTCATTTACACATGAACAGTCCCTGTCTTTAGTTCTGCCTCATTCAGACTCAGCTACCAGAGTGTCAGCATCTCTGACACTCCCCTTTGTTATCTGTCAGCCAGGGCTCCCTGATTGGACCAGATTAACAGCCCCACTTGGGGTATTTATATTCTAAATGGCCACTTTCTGTGCTGTAACTCCCATGTCACCCTATCGAGTGAACTGTCTATTTAATTGGATACATTAGTTAAAAACTCAGGTGACTAGTCTTTCAATACACCTGCCATTTCTCAGAAAGTTTACCTTGCTCACACAGTTAAGGGGCAACTTTCAAAAAGGTCAATCTGCTTTGTTTGACATCAGTGCTTGTGTGCCAGTGCAAGCCACTTGTTTCGGCTGGTCATATTCTTTATTGCAGATCACTGCCGTTGTAACTACCTTACTCTGAATGTTCTCCCTTTCTTTGGATCAGATTAATCATTAACAAGCCAGGAAGTTGAACTCGCATGTCCTCATCCCTCCTTTCATACTGATTCCTTTTTCATTTATAGAGAGCACTTGATTATTTTATTATAGTATTCCTAGATAATTTCATTTTGTATTTTCCATTTCCTTTCTCAAAGATATTTAAATGTCAGGTGTGGCCCATTTGGTAGCTCTCTCGCCTCTGAATCACAAGGTTCCAGGTTCAAGTCCCACTCCAGCACTGACACTCTGTGCTTCACTGTCAGAGGTGCCTTCTTTCCTCAGAGATATTAAACCAAGAGCCTGCCTGTCTGATGAAAGATAGTCTAAGTTGAAGAAGAGAAGGGCAGCTCTTGGTGGTGCCCTGGTCAATACATATCCCTTAACCAACATCACAAAGCAGATTGTCTGGTCATTATCATTGTTGCTCGTGGGATCTTAACGTGTACAAAATGGTTACATTGCAGCAGTGAGTATTTTCATTGGCTGTGAAGTATATTGGGGATATCTGGCAGTCACAAAAAATGTGACATAAGTGCAAAACTTTCTTCTATTAAATTTCTCTCCAGATCCTAGACCTGATTATTCCATATGTGCGGACAAGCCATGCACAGTAATGTGGAAAATAAATAATGTGATCATGCGTGTGGCAGCTTGGTCAAACAGTTGCCACTGATCCCATGCTGAGATATTCAAAATCCAACATCCATTTCCTCATTGACAAATGGGGTACAAACAAAGGGAAAATCTGCCTGAAACATTGTCTATTAGTGTTTTTCAATTGATTCCATTTCCAGTGTTTAAGTATGCAGATTGACATCACAAGCATGAAATAGCAGATGTGGAGGAAGCTGGTCACTTGGGCAAAGGTGTTGCAATGTCGTGACAACTTGGAGCTCTGAGAGGGCCTACAAGATGGTTCATCAATAAATACGCATTTTTTAATTGAATCAGAGATAGTAGGAACTGCAGATGCTGGAGAATCTGAGACAATAAGGTGCAGGGCTGGATGAACACAGCAGGCCAAGCAGCATCGTACTTTTCTGATGAAGGGTCTAGGCCCGAAACGTCAGCCTTTCTGCTCCTATGATGCTGCTTGGCCTGCTGTGTTCATCCAGCCCTGCACCTTGTTGTCACGCATTTTTTAATGTTTGTTTTAAATGTTTCCTGTTGGACCATTAAAAGCAGGAATCATTTCCTATGTTTTCTTAATCCTCTCATCCCAGAGTGTGTGTTGCACATTCCATCAAGGATCCTCCCCAATCAGTTCAGATCCATCAGGAATCCATGTCTGATCCTTGATGGACCTTGAGTGTTGTATTTGTACTTCCAGGTATTCAACAAAATACTTCACAAAAAGCTACGTCATAAGATAACAGCCCACTATCTTGGAGGTTGTATAGTGGCATGGATAGAGAATTGGCTCATGGGCAAGAAATAGCAAATTGGGATAAGGGACAAAAACAGAAATTGCTGGAGAAACTCAGCAGGTTTGGCAGGGTCTATTGAGAGAAAGCAGAGTCAACATTTCCAGTCTAGTGACCGTTCTTCAGAATTTCTGAGATTCTGCAGCTATTTTGGGGCGGCGCGGTGGCTCAGTGGTTAGTACTACTGCCTCACAGTGCCAGGGACCAAGGTTCAATTCTACCCTTGGGCAATTGTCTGTGTGGACTTTGCACATTTATTCTGTGTCTGACTGAGTTTCCTCCCACATCCAAAGATGTGCAGATTAGATGGATTGCCCATACTGTGCAGAGATGTGCAGGCTAGATAGGTTAGCCAAAGGAAATGCAGGGTTTGGGTGGGATGCTTTTTAGAGGGTCAGTGAAAACACAGTGGGCTGAATGGTCTGCTTCCACACCGTAGATATTCTATGATTTCTTGTTTTGTTTCAGATTTTCAACATTAGCAGTTCTTTGATTTTTGTTTAGTGAGGATAAGGGGTTCTTTTTCAGGTTGGCAACCCGTGAAGTGGGGTTTCACAGGAATCAGAGCTGGGACCACAACAGTTTACAACATAGATTAATGACTTGAAGGAAGGAAAGAACTGAATGTACTGTAGCCAAAATTTGCAGATAACTCAAAAATGGGTGGAAAAAATATGTATCCCAAAGAGAGGGATATAAACATTTTACGGAGAAATATTGATAAGTTAATTAAATGTTGGGTAAAGAGTTGGCAATGGGAGTGTAATGTTGGAAAATATGAAGTTCATTTTGGAAGGGAGAACGAAGGAATTAAAAACTACTTACATGGAGAAAAGTTGCGGAAAAGTTGCAACACAAAAGGCCTCGGTGGGGGGGTGGTATTTGTGCATGAACCACAGAAGGGTAGCACACAGGTGTAGCAGGTAATCAGGAAGGCTAATGGAATGTCAGTTCTTTTTGCAAGGGGGTTGGAGTATAAGAGTAGGGAAGTCTGACTGCAACTGTACAAGGTGCTGGTGAGACCACATCTGGAGTCCTATGAACAATTCTTATTTTTTAAGGAAAGATATTAATTCTTTGAAGACAGTTCAGAGAAGGTTCTCTCAAATGATTCCTGGTATGGAGGAATTGTCTTATGAGCAAAACAGAGAGTTCCAAACTAAAGGGCATATTTTTAATGTGAGAGGAGAAAGATTTAAAAGGGACCTGAGGTACAACTTTTTCACACAGAGGGTAGTTCGTATGTGGAATGAACTGCCAGTGGAAATGGTAGATGCAGGTACAGTTACAATATTGAAAAGATATTTGGACAGGTACATGAATAGGAAAGATTTAGAGGGATATGGGCCAAACGCAGGCAAATGGGACTAGTTTAACTTGGGAAACTTGGTCAGCATGCACGAGTTAGGCCAAACAGTCTTTTCCTATGCTGAATAGCTCTATGACTCTAGGTTGGGACTGTACTCACTGGAGTTCAGAAGAATGAGAGGTGATATCATTGAAACATGTTAGATTCTTAAGAGGTTTGAAAGGGTAAATGCTGAGAAGATGCTTCCCCTCATGGGAGAGTCTAGGGCCAGAGGGCATAGTCTCAGAATAAAGGAGCACCAGTTTAAGACTGAGACGAGGAGAAATTTCTTCTCCCAGTCGGTTGAGAGTCTTTGAAAGTCCTAGCTACAGAGAACTGTGGGGGCAGAGTCCTTATGTATATTTGAGGAGAGATAGATAATCTGTTGAACAGTTTGGGAATCAAGGGTGATGGAGGAAACACAAGAAAGTGGAAATGAGGAATTTGGGTCAGTCACGATTCTATTGAATGGCAAAGCAGGCTCAAGGGGCTGACTAGCCTACTCCTGTTCCTATTTCGTATGGGTTTATGATCTATGGTTTCTCCCACACTGTCCTTGACAGGAGGATTAGTTCCTTGAGGTTTTCTCATATATTTTAAGCCTGGCGTTATATATAATTGCTCAGCTATGCATTGCTTTACACGATCATCCCTGTAATCCTGCAGTGAGCAACGGCAGAGTCAAGCAATTAGCACAGAGACAGATGTTAGGAGTTCAGATCCTCTCAAGATCTCACTTAAGATCTCATGAATTTCAAACAGATATTTGGAATTTCGCCAAATGGCAAACAAGTCCCAGAAAACATTCCTCCAGAATAGTTCTACAAGATCTAGCAGCAATCTCAATTCTGGGATATACAAAGGTATTGTATTCCTCACTGAGTTCTTATTAATTAGCCTACATGTTTCATTCATTTCTTGCCTCCAGACTCAACCAATCGAACAAATTCCTGGTCTGCCTCTCACTCTCCACAAAATTTTAGCTCATCCAAAATGTAGCCACCTTTATCTTAACTCACATTGTGACCTCACTCATTGACCCACAGTATTGGGATTACTATCGTTATTAATGGGAGCATCATGCCTCCCAATGTAGCAATATTTGATTTTTCATGCATTCTTGTTTACAAATCCCTTCAATTCTCCATCCCTCTTCATCCCTGTAAGCACCTGCAGCTTGAGATTAGAATTAGAATAGATATAGAATGAGCTTTATTGTCACATGTACTTGGATGTGTACAGTGAAAAGTTTATAGGTCGACACTTATGGCGCTATCTTAGGTACCAAGGTACCTAGTTACAGAATCTTAAGTACAAATTCTTAGGGAAAAAAATGTTAACAAAGTAAAAATATAAAAACAAAAACAAAGTTGCTGGAAAAGCTCAGCAGGTCTGGCAGCATCTGTGAAGATTTTTGGATTTTCTCTTCACAGATGCTGCCAGGCCTGATGAGCTTTTCCATCAACTTTGTTTTTGTTCCTGATTCACGGCATCCACAATTCTTCTGTTTGTTTAAAAAATAAAAAGTCCAGCAATAAACTAGAAAAATAGAGAAATAAGAGTTCAGAATAACAATCTTTCCAACCCAGGGCGTGCTGGGCTTCATCTCAAGGCTGGTAGTTCAAGTCCACACTGAGGCCAGCAGTTCGAATCCATACTAAGGCCAGGAGTCGAGTCAACACTGAAGCTAGGAGTCTGAGCCTGCACCGAGGCTGGGAGTCTGAGTCCATGCTGGGATGGTAATGTGGTGGTAACGTCATTGGTATTAGCAATCCATCGACCTAGATTAATGTTTTCTGGATGTGTGTTCAAATCCCACCACAGCGGCTGACAGAGTTTAAATTCAGTTAATAAAATGTGGGATTTAAAGTTAGTCTCTGTGGTGGTAACCATGATGCCTATCAGCAATTAGCTTTAAAAACACATCTGGTTCACTAGTCTCCTTTAGGGAAGGAAATCTGCTATCCTTACCTGGTTTGGTCTCTGTGTGCCTCCAGACCCACATAAAGTGGTTAACTCTAAACTGCCTTCTAAAATAATCGACTAAACCAGCCAGTTTAAGGACAATTAGGGATGGACAACAAATGTTGGGCAGGTCTGCAATGCTCTCACCCCTGAGACAATAAAGTAAACAAAATAATTATCTGAGATATCTGCGCATCTCCAATTCTTGCTTCCCCTGATTTGAACCACGCCACTATCACTCCAGCTGCATGGGGTCTGAAGCTCATGAACTCTGTATCTGTAGCCACCTTCAAGTCGTTCCTTAAGGCCCAACTGTTTGGCCAAGCTTCTGGTCATGGCCCCTAATAACTCCTTCAATTTAGAAGATTGAGTTCTGGCTGGAGGCTGAGAGTTATGTGGACAACTCATTTTACCTGTAGTGACTGCAACGGGGTCAGCTATATGGACCTCATAGAATAGGAGTTTCCTGATTGGGGCTGTTAACCTGGTCCCATCAGGGAGCCCTGGCTGACAGATATAGACAGGAGAGTCAAAGATTCTGCTCACTCTGAGAGCTGGCTGTGAGGAAGTCAGACCAGTGTCAAGTACTGTGCATTTGTAAATAAAGGGAGCCTTGGTGACAGGATACCGGACTCTGTGGAATTATTTAATTACCCCACAGCTTAAGGAGTGCAGACAGAGAAGGTAATGGGTGACCCTCACTCAGAAGAAAGCAAGTAGTCAGGAAAGCCCCAAGTGTGCAGTTCAATCATGAGCAGTTTTTCGGTGCTCAAGAACAGTGAGTGTGACAGTTTTTCTGGGGAATGTAGCCAGAGCCCAGCTGCACAAGGGAGAAAGTAAAAGAGAGGATTAGCAGTAAGACACTCAGTAGTAAGAGGTATGGATAGGCATTTCAGCAGCTACAGATGGGACTCCAAGATGGAGTGCTGCATCCAGGGTCAAGGGTGTCACTGAACAGCTGCAGCGTATTCCAAGGAAGAGGGTGAACAGTCAGCGATCATGGTTCACATTGGGACCAACAATATAGGCACAAAGAGGGATCAGGGGGGATGTCACAGTATTGCTCAAGGAATCTATTACTGCAATAAGGAGGGACAATAGGTTTCTCATATGAGGCATTATGGGTAGAACCTAAAAACAAAAAGGGGGCAATCTGTTTGCTGGAGATGTACCATAGACTCCAAACAGTCAGAGAGGGATAGAAGTACAGAAAATGTAGACAAATCTCAGAAAAGTATAAAAATAATAGAGCAATAACAGTGTGGATTTCAACATCCCCAATATTAACTGGGATAGACAAAGTATGAAAGAATTAGAGGGCTGGAAATCTCAAAATGTATCTTGGAAAGCTCTCCAAGCCAGCATTCCCTAATTTTCAGGAATGAAGCTGGGGAAGCATTTTGAACATAATGACTGTAACATAGTTAGATTTGAGGTAATAATGGTTAAGGATAAAGGTAGACCAGAAGTAATGGTTCTGATTTGGGGAAAGCTGACGTTAATATGTTAAAACAGGATCTGGTCAAAGTGGACTGGGAGCAGCTACTTGTAGGAAAATCCACATCAGAGCAGCGGGAGTTATTTAAGAAGGGAAATAGTGAAATCTTAAATCTAATGGAATTTTTTAAGGAGTTAAATAGGTGGGTAGATGAGGATAGTGAAGTTGATGTAGTCTACATGGACTTTAGTAAAAATTTTAACAAGGTCTTGCATGAAAGATTGGTCAAGATGATAAGGCCCATGGGATCCGGGACAATTTGACAAATTGGATCCAAAATTAGCTCAGTGCTGGGAGAGAGAGAGATCAATGTTCAAAGGTTGTTTTTGTGACTGGAAGTCTGTGTCCAATGACATGCTACAAGGTCACTTGCTGTTTGTTGTATACATTAATGTTCTAGACATGAACGTAGGAGGTAGGATCAGTAAATTTTCAGATGACATGAAAATTGATGGTGTGGGAAATAATGAGGAGGAAAACCTTAGACTACAGAATGATAAAGATGTGCTGGGCTAAAGTGGAACAATCTTTTAAATTGAATATGACAGCAAGTGCAAACTTCAGATAAAATTCAGCTTTTCTCTTGTTCCACTCTGGAGTAGCTCAATACAATTTCTGTGGTCTTGATGTTTACAATGTACATTCCATGTCAGGCATACAGTTCAAGGGGTCTTATGCAGTTTCCAGCCATTCAGTTACTATGGCTGAAAGACCTTGCTCTGTGACTTTATACCATTATGAACAAACATTCAAATTAAGATCAGAAGTAGGCTGTTCAGCATCCTCCCCCCTGTCTTACCACACTCTCTACCCACATCAGCTGCTCCCAACTTCAATGGCCTCCAGCTTTGACAGCCCAGCCACAATCTATAATTGGATAGCCAGCACACATCCCTAGCTGTTGATTGCATACTGATCCTCCACTTTGAAGTATACAAGGTAAGTTGGGATCTCATACAAAACTCTCACAGGACTAGACAGGGTAAACACAGGAAGATGTTCCCAATGATTGGGAAGTCCAGAACCAGGGCTCAAAGCCGCAAGGATACAGAGGAGGCAATTTAGCATTGAGAGGAGAAGAGATTTCATCACTAAGAGAATAGTGAGCCTGTGGAGTTCTCTGCCACAGAAAGCAGTTGATGTCAAAACATCAAATGTTTTCAAGAAGGAGTTAGGTGCAATTCATAGGGATATAGGGATCAAAGGGTATGGGAAGAAAGCAGGAACAAGGGACTGAGTTGGATGATCAGCCATGATCATATTGATTGACAGAGCAAACTCAAATGGCTGAATGGCATATTCCTCCTCCTATTTATGTTTCTATGGACCAGTATGTCTCATTTGCCAGTTTACTGTGTTTTATTTTCTTCTGGGTTGTCAGCCCTTCAAAAACTGTGTTGAACCTCAGACCCTGTGAAAATTGGAATCAGGACGCAGAAATATTTCTGATGTCCAATCTGATGCCCAAGACTGCCACTTGACATTCAATGGTGTTACCATCACTGAATCCCCAACTGTCAATATCCTTGGGGTTACCTTTGACCAGAAACTCAACTGGACTTGCCATATAAAACACCATGGTACAAGAGTAGGTCAGAGGCTAGGAATACTGCAGTTAGGAATACTGCAGCGAGTAACTCATCTCCTGCCTCCCAGAACCCTGTCCACCATCGACAAGTCACAAGTCAGGAGTGTGATGGAACACTCCCCACCTGCCTGGATGAATGCAGCTCCAGTAACAATCAAGAAGTTTGACAACATCCAGGAGAAAGTAGTCCACTTAATTGGCACCACATTCCACAAGCATCCAACCCCTCCAACACCGATGCTGAGTCACAGCAGTGTGTGGAATCTGCAACATGTACTGCAGAGATTTACCAAAGATCCTTAGACAGCACCTTCCAAACCCACAACCACTTTATCTAGAAGGACAAGGGCAGCAGATACATGGGAACATCACCTGCAAGTTCCCCTCCAAGCCACTTACCATCCTGACTTGGAAATATATCACTGTTACTTCATTGTTGCTAGGTCAAAACCTGGAATTCCATCCCTCAGGCCATCATGGGTCAACCTACAGCATCTGGACTGCAGCAACTGAAGAAGGCAGCTAACCATCACCTTCTCAAAGGCAACTAGGGATGGGCAATAAATGCTGGCCCAGCTAGCAATGCCTATGTCCCCTGAGTGAATAAAAAAATGTCAGAGTTATGGCCGCAGAACAAAAAACCCAGGCCAACCTGCCTGATAAAATTTCAAAATGGCAAACACCCATGCTTACTTTTGTACTTGGCATATGAGTTGACTCCTGCATTTGTAGGGAATTCTTAAGGGTTAAAAGCTCAACTGTCAACATCTACAGTAATTAAAATTAAATTCCTCAAGCCGCTGTGATGAGATTTGAATATCCGGGGTGCATCAGCCCAGGCTTCCGAATTATAGGTCCAGTTCTCACTGCAATTTCCACCTGTCACTTGCTCCTTCTAATTTGAAGGTTTTTATTTCTGCTTCTGTTTTTGGCGTAATTCAGATCGACCAAGCCCATCTGTATTAATAATTCAGAGTTCAGTTCCCAAAGGAGAGGGAGACTCTCAGTGGTTGGCACATTCACAGAATATTCATCAACATGTCAGTATTCCTGAAAAATTCCCATGTCATTGTTCTGCGTGAACTGTTCAAACATAGACAGGGAATCTTTGCTCTCAGTCGCAGGCCCCTCCCATTCACAGAACCTGAGGGAGCTTTGTCTGCCCTCAAATCGTGCCAGTGATTAGCAAATTCTTTTCTTGTCTCATGATTTATTCAGCATCGACTCCATGGATCCCTGGATTGTGTGGGCTCCCATCTATAATCTTCGACTTTCATTATTTTGTTTAATGGTTTTCAACGCAAGTCTGTGAAATCTTCATTCTGCCTTTCACATTCTACTCAACTCATCAACTGCACCCTGCATATCCCCAGCTTCATTTAGTGAAGTGAAAGCAAAATACTGTGGGTGCTGAAATTCTCAAATGAAAACAGAAATGGCTTGTGAGAGAAATGGAGCCAATAGGCTGCATGCCGAGGTTAGAGGGCTGGGGTTTTCTTGCTAAAGGGTCCAGAAGGGCAGGGCAACTCCACCTTGGCAGTCTCTTGGGTCCAGAGCCATTGTGACAGCGGCAGTTGGCTTGAATCAAGACTCCAGCCCCAAATCCATGTATTGATGGTTGGGGGTGGTACCGTTTGTTGAAGCCATACAATTAGCATCGCCACACAGACCCCCCCTCGTGTGTGGAAGAGTGCAAAGGCAAGCTTCATCCCCTTCCCAGCCCAACCCCCAGGGGCTGACAAAATCTAACCCAGTGTTTCCAGTCACAAAGGGTTAATCAGAAACCCATCCTGACAAAAGGTCATCCTGACAAAACACCAACTCTTTCTCTCTCTTCAGCTGCTGCCAGACCCGCAGAGGGTTTCTAGAGTTTTCTGTTTCAATGCTGAAGAACTACCTTTTCCTTTGAAAAATGTTTAGCTACAAGAACCAGATTCCTAAAGAAACAAAATCCAAAGAACTGCAGATGCTAGAAATCAGAAACAAAAACAGAAATAGCTGGAGAAACTCAGCAGATCTGGTGGCATCTGTGGAAAGAAAACACAGAGTTCACATTTTGGGTCCTGTGAACTTTTATCAGAATGCCAAACAATCTCTGTTCACAGAATCATGGACTCTTACAGCTCAGAAGGGGGCCATTCAGCCTTTCATACTGAGGCTGGGTCCTTGAAAGAATAGACCAATTTTGTCCCATTTATTCCCCAACAGCCCTACAAATTTATCCTCTTCAAATACATGTCATTTTAAAAGTTCCTACAGAATCTGATTCCACTGCACCCTATCAGATAGGACAGCATGCTCCAAACCTTAATTCTCTGAGTGGTGAAATGAGTTGCTTTAATTCAGAGTCATAGAGTTTTTACATCAAGCAGTAGTTTATTCAAATCCCGTTTTCCAACATTTGTATGTTACAATGTTTCAAGTGCTCTTCTAAATACTTCCTAAACGTCTTAAAGGCTCTCACTTTGTGCATTCTTTTTAGGCATTGTGTACCAGGTACCCACCACCTTCTGTGTGAAAACTTTGCTCCTCAAATTCTCTCTGTACCTCCTTCTCCTTATCTTAAACTGCGCCCCGTCATTATTCATCCCTCTACTATGGGGAAAAATTTCTCCTTATCAATGGCTCCCCTAGAGCTTTGCACACCTTAATCAGGTCACCCCTCAGCCATCTCTGCTCTAAGGAAACCCAACCTATCTAAACCTTCTACTCCAGGGTGGATGTTATTTTGTTAAATGCAAATTTCACCAGCTGGCTCAGCTCAATTTAAACCCACGTCGCTCACATCATTAGGACATGAGGTTCTGCCTTATTTTTATTAATAATCCAGTGAGATTACCATTAGATCATCACTTCCACATCCAAATAACTGGGAAGATGATCTGTCTAACTGGTTAGTCTTTACAGAGAGGCTACAGCCTCAGGATAAGATTGTTGGGAATGCTGAATTACTGAACCACATTACTTTGTCACCTTACTGCAATGCATAAAATGATAGACATCGGACTTTAAAGTTTGGTTTCACAGTGACTAGGCAGATACCTTTCTGCTTATTCCAATTTACACATCACAAAACATCAATGCACTGATTACTTGTTTTCCATATATGTATACATTGTCATTTTTTTTGACCGACAGGATGTGGGCATTTCTGGCCAGCACTTATTGCCCATTCCCAATCCCAGAGGGCAGTTAGGAATTAACCACATTGCTGTGAGTCTGGAGTCACATGCAGGCCAGATCAGGTAAGGATAACAGATTTCCTTCCCTGAAGGACATTAGTGAATCAGATGGGTTTTCCCCAACATTCAACGGACATCATTAGAGCTTTAATTTCAGATTTTTTAATGAATTCAAATTCCACCATATACCATGGCTGGATTAGAACTCAGGTCCCCAGAACTTTAGGTGAGTTTCTGGATTAATAGTCTAGCGATAATACCACTAGGCCACTGCTTCCCCAGTGTTCTCTCCTAATTAACTTTTATTAACATATAACACATATTCCCTAGTTTTATTTGATCTCAGGCATCCCTGCAAGTCTAATAGATGATAACAACAGTGACTGTATGGACAAGTCTCTTACATTTGGAATTGAAGAAATTCAATATGATTTACAAATCTGGTGCAGAACAGACAAGGCCTCTGCTGTCATTCAGCAACTGTATGTCATGTACATCTATGATGGTCAGTTTAGTTCTGGCATGGAGGCAAATGAGATTGAAGAGATTTCCATCTCAAGAGTATGTAATACTAACCCCAGAAGACACTTGATCTTTGATGAGGTGAATAGCCACTGTCAGGTATTGTCACGTAGGCTATAAATGGTAAAACAGCCAGACCGTAGGGGTTCGGGTATTGGAGAACACCAGACATTGGGGGAGATTTTGCCTTGCAAGGACTGAAGATTATAAATAAAGAGATTGTATTCCCCGAAAGGAGTTTCCAAGGAAACTTTGAGGCTGCCTCCCTTTTGGGGATGTGGGAGTGTGTGGGGCCAGAGACTGGCCATGTTGTGTACATATCTGATCATGTACAGCATTGCTGATCAGCCCATGAAACATAGAAACTAGGAGGAAAAAGTAGGCCATTTGGCCCTTTGAGCCTGCTCTGCTGTTCAAATTGCTCTTGGCTGATCTTCTATCTCAATGTCATTCTCATGCTTTCTCCCCATATCACTTGATGTCTTTAATATCCAAACATTTATCAATCTCTTTCTTGAATGTATTCACTGACCTGGCCACTAGTGCTTACTGTGATGACTAATTCTGTAGGTTGATCACCCACTGAGTGAAGAAAAAATGTTTCCTCATCTCAATCCAAAATGGCCTACCCTATATTCTTGACAATGCAAGCTTTCAGAGCGTAGCCTTGTCGTCAGGTGTGATTTCTGATCTTGTCCACTCCAGTCCAACACCGGCACCTCCACATCATAGTTATATTCTGAGACAGCGATTGCTGGTTCTGGATTCCCTGAGTAGAGGAACCATCCTCCCTGTATCTAGCCGGTCTAGCCCTGTTGGAGTTTTGTATGTTTCAATCAGATCCCCTCAGAGGACGAGACAACAAGGTGCAGGGCTGGATGAACACAGCAGGCCAAGCAGCATCATAGGAGCAGAGAGGCTGACGTTTCGGGCCTAGACCCTTCATCAGAAAAGGGGGAGGGGAAGGGGGTTTTGAAATAAATAGGGAGAGAGTGGGAGGCGGATAGAAGAGGGATAGAGGAGAGGATAGGTGGAGAGGAAACAAACAGGTCGAAGAGGATCACCATCTCTTCAGCCCTCAGAGGACGAGACTGGTTCTCACCTGAAATAATTGCTGTTGCTCTCTGATTGTCTCTCTCTGTTAAAAACTTCATCACTGTGCTGCTTTATGGTGAGAAACAGATTGAATTAATCCCCAAAACAAGTTCATTGCTCGAGGTGTAATGTTTATCAGCTCTGACAGGGAGAGTGAAGGAGACAATAAAAAAATGCCTCAATTGACCCAAAGAAATGTCTTCAAAATAAATTGAACGTTACCCATTTAAGCGCAAACTGCAAGATATGAGAAATAACAGAAATGAATCAGTGAAGGCTGAGAGCTCTTTGTACTGGCAAAGGTGCAGATTATGTAACAAGTTAATGAACATTTAGATTTCAATTTGACTGCACTGTCCATTGATTTAGAGATGCTGTCCGCTCAGTAAATTCGCCTGTTGCTAAGATAGTACACAGAGAACAGACAGCTATTTCTCAGGGCCCCTCTGGGATGCTAGAAACTGATTTTTCATCACCTTTAATGAGCAAGATGTTCTTGTTACAAACAAGGACATCATTCACTGCCTTCCCATAGCCACAGGAGTAAGAAAACCGGCCCAACAGAACCCTGCTGACATCCCAGAAAACAATCAGCAGAATGGCATCGTGCATGAAGAATTGAAAATAGCAAACAACGCAGGGTTTAATCGGGATTCGGGGCCAAGGGGCATGATATGAATGGCTCAGGAAATTAAAGATTCCTCGGAAGACCAGAATTTGGCAAGTACTGCTGCCCCTTATTCTGAGATGTCTGTAATTCAGGTCTGGGATAAAAAGGTCGTGAGCTCTCTACAGTGATGATCAGTTGCTCAGAAAGGGGATGTCTTTCTTGTGTGTTGGTCACATCTTGAGCTGTTGGGTGTTAACAGTGTTGTGCCACCATTGTACAAGAGAATGCAGGACACCATGCAGGACCACTTGTTAAAATCAGGTTGCAAGCTGTGATTAAATGTATTCCTGGAGATTTTGTCACATGACTAGTCCCCACATTCCAGCCATTGGGTCAGCTTTATACATTTATGGAGTGTTCATATATTGGAGATTTTGTAAAAAAAATCTAAACTATCCTGCTTGGAGGCAATAAACACAGACAAGGGAATACATGAATGAACTGTATTTCAGGTAACTGCTTTTGGCAGAACAGTGGGACGGATTTATAACCAGAATTGGAGAAGATTTATCCTTTCTCTCTACTTTCCTTTAACTTTTCAAAGGACAATGCACCCAATGACAATGCAAACTGGAGAGAAACATCCAATCACTGAAAACTCTAATATTTATGAAAAGTTCATGGTGACCATTGATCAAGGATATCCCTCACCAACTGTGATCTCAGATTAAAGCCTAACACCTCAAAAACACCCTGAAGGTTTTGAACTGAAGACTCTTTTATGTTGCATTTTGTACTGGACACTATCTCCTTTTTAACTTTGTACCACTGCTTTTTTGTATGTGTGTATGCTTGAGTGTGTGTTTGGTGTTATGTCTTTATTATTTTTCTCAGGGATTGAAAGTAATGAAGTTGCTCTTCCTTTCACTCAAGAAAACCTGGCAATTGCGTCCTTACTGCAACAGGAAAATCTTGTTGACTTTTTTTATTGTAGTGAGGTATAGCCTCATGCTAAACGGACCATTACATTGTTATTGCAGCCAACTGAGGAGACTGAAAGGAAAAGAGCTGATTTAGCACATGGTTGTAACACAATGCAAATGTTGTCATTTCATTATTGTTAAGTAGAGAGTTATTTATATCTTAGTACATTCAAAGTCTAAGTCTAGCTACTGAGCATGTGACGTCAGACAAATCACATGAATGGAGCCTGAATCAATTGTTTTTCAACATTTATAAGCACAAAAGATCAAATTTCTCAGGACTTCTCCTGAATATTTGCTGTGGAGGATTCACCACTCACATTTGATGTATGAGGAAATTGACTAGGTTAGGATTGTTTTTGCTGGAGCACAGATGAATAAAAGGGGAATCTCAGAGACTTATAAAATCCTAACAGGACTGGACAGGGTAGATGCAGGGAGGATGTTCCCGATGGTGGGTGTTTCCAGAACTAGGGGTCACAGTATGAGGATTCGGGGTAGACCATTAAGGACAGAGATGAGGAGACATTTCTTCACCCAAAGAATGGTGAACCTGTGGAATTCATTAGCACAGGAAGTAGTTGATGCCAAAACATTGAATGTATTCAAGAGGCAGCTAGATATAGCATTTGGGGCGAATGGGATCAAAGGTAATGTGGAGAAAGTGGGATTAGGTATTGAGTTGGATGATCAGTCATGAATGGTCAAATCAGGCTCTAAGGGCCTAATGGCCTCCTCGTACTCCTATCTATATTTCTATGTCTCTATGTTTACAAGGTAGTGCCTGTTTCAGGAATGGTCATAGAGTCATAAAGGTCAACAGCACAGTAACAGGCCCTTCGTCCCATCGAGTCTGCACAGTCAAAATCAAGTACCTAACTATTCGATTCCCAACGGTCCTGTACCAATATGTACCAACGCAGTGAAATTGTGCAAGCTACATGCTATATTAAACTCTTATGTTATCCTTTCCACTTATAGAACAAATGCTGGTTCAACCAATTCATCATTGTGCTTCCCGAACTGTTTATCAATATAACACTCAATTTAATACTTGAAAATTAAGCCTGAATTCAGATATTGACAAAGAGAAAGCAGTAAGGCAGTCACATGGTAAGATTCTGCACATAATTATTGAAGTGAGGACCCTTGTGGTGCATTTGTACTGTCCCTACCTGTGAGCCAGAAGGCCTATGTGCAGTCCCATCTACTCCAGAGGGATATAATAACATTGCCGAGCAGGTCAATTTGGGAAAATACCTGTAATCATTCAAATTTCTTTATTATCAATCAACATAAATACTGCATTATTTAAACATGAAGGTGGGTTTTGAAATACTATTTTTTTAAATGTGCTTAGATAGGTTTCAGGCAAGCTCTCCATATTCCCCAGTGACAGTGAGGCCTCTCTCTTCTTTCCTCAGACCCTTGCTGCACACACATGCATGCGCGCACACAGGCCCCCTTGCACGCACACATACATCCCCCCTACCTTTCTTTTACCTGTAAGTAGTTGGCCAAAGCTGATAGCTTGGTGTTGTTAAACAAATTAACTGCTACCTTGCTGCTGTGCAAGTGATGATGTTTCCTTCTAAAAACAAACTTGTATTTATATACCCCCTGACATGACCATTGGATGCGCCAAAGCACTTTAAGCCCTTAAGCCCAAAAAGTATTTCTGAAGTGCTGTCACTGTTGTAATGTAGGAAATGCAGCAGCCAGTACGCATACAGCAAGTTCCCACAAACAGCAATGTGATAAGCACTGGACAATCTGTTTTTTCCCAACGTCAACTGAGAGATAAGTCTCAGATGGTACACCCAGGATTGCTCATCTTTACAGTAGAGTGGAAAGAAAGCAGAACTGCTACCGCTTTGACATCGCATCTGAAAGACAGTACCTCTCGCAGTGCAGCACTCCCTCAGTATAATGGTGGAGTGTAATGCTGGTTTTGCCCTTGCACCCTGGAGTGGGACTTGAAGCCAGAGCCAGTTAAGTACAATACAGCCCACCACAGTGCAGCACACTCAGGTATGTGCTGACCTTTGAACAGAATCAATAAGGTCAGGCACCATGTGGTACAGTGTAGGCATAGCAAGTCAAATGGCTTCTCTGTGTGCTGTAGCTGTTCTATGATTGTACCTCTGTGTGTCAGGAAAAGTGGATGAAAGTTTCAGGAGGTTTTTCCCATGGCCCTTGCAGTGTCACAGATTGTTATGTTCCACGCATCTAGTCAAATTGCCCATCGGTTTATAAGTAGAAGTTAATGAGTAACTTTAATGTTGGACAGTAATTAACTACTGAGACACTGATAGCCTTTCAACTGAACATCTGCCTGACAATTAAAAAGCATTTTGACAAAATAATCCACACGCCCTCCTCTAACTCTGAGCAGAGAACTCCCAACTCAAACCTGTGGCCATTTAATACATTGAAGTAAAGCAATTTACACATGATCCCATTCTCTTCATTCATTCATTCATTCATTCATTCATTCATTCATTCATTCATTCATAATTCTCTGCTCTGACCCACCGGCTGCAGCAATCACATCATTAACTGCAAAAGCTGCACAGAGTCCAGTACCCCATCACCAAGTTACCCATTATTTACTTGTGCACAGTACACTGGCTGTGGCCAGCCAGCTCAGGGTCAGTTCCTGAGGAGGTTCTAAATCTCCTGTTTGTATTGGCCGGCCGGGGCTTCCTGATTGGGATTGTTAACCTGGGCCAATCAAGGACCTTGTAGTCAATACGGCCCACCTGGTTCCAATCACTACACCGTCCCTCCCCCACCCCACCCAATAGGCTGGGAATGTAGGCCTGGTTTTTCTCTTGTGGCTTGGACTGTGATGTTTTTGCCCCAGGTCCAATTCCCCTGATTCAGTCTCTGACATGGGCAGCGTGTACCAGACTGTGATCTGTCTCCTGTGGCCGGAGCATCTCGGAAGGGTTCCTCCTGTCCTTCCGGTGGCAATGATATCGAGGCCGCGTTCAGCTCGGACGCCGATGTTTCCTCAACACTAAATGGAGGGAGAGAACCTATGGTTACTGACAGGCCTTCTGGCTGTTCTGAGGGGACCAGGTATGTTTTGCTCCTGTCCAGTTTACGAGGTAACACCTTTCAGGTGACCCACGTGTTTGTTCAGGACTGTCTCACCTGACCTCACATCAACCTCACCTTGCACCCATACAGGGCCATTTCCATGGTTCAGACACCGAACTTCATCCCCTGAATTAAATTGTCTCTCTCGCTTAGAGGAGGTATGTGGCTGGCAGTGCCATTCCTGCTGCCATTTCACCACCCACATCCACCAACTCCCCGAACCCCCCCCGCCCCGTCCAGGTCTGGGAATATCAGGTTTAACCTGGTGCGGAGTTTCTCCCCATTAGCAACTCTGCCAGAGCTAGCCCTATTGTTGAGTGAGGTGGGGTGGTCCTATAACCAAATAGGAGCCAGAACAATTTGGTATTGAGTGACATTGTAGGCTGTTTCTTTAAGCCTGCCTTCAATGTTTGGCCCACTCTTTCCGCCAGACCATTGGACGATGGATGATATGGAGCTGTTCTTATGTGCCGAATGCCATTCAGCTTCAGGAAATACTCAAATTCCCTGCTGCGAAATGACATCCCATTGTCCACGACCAATACGTCTGGGAGTCCATGTATTGTGAACAATGCTAACAGCTTCTCAATCATCATCCCTGAGTTTGACAAACAGACCTTATGCACATCTAACCCTTTGAATGGATATCCACAATGTCTAGGAAACATTGAGCCCGTGAAAGGACCGGCCTCGTCGACATGTAACTGAATCCAGCATTTACCAGGCCATTCCCATGAATGTGGGTCTGCCACTGGTGGCATTCCGGCCACTGTCCCACCAACACAGCTATGTCAGCATCCAACCCTGGCCACAAGACATAGCGTCTTGCTAGCATCTTCATCTTGGAAGCCCCTGGATGGCCCTGGCACAGTTCAGCCAGTATTTGGCGGCGACCTTTACTCAGAACCATCACTCTTTCTCCCCACAGTAACAGGTCATCCTTCACAATGATCTGGTCTTGCCAGGTGCAGACAGGTTTCAGTCCCGGTTGCGATGGCCCTTCTGTCTCCCCCATTACCACCAGCTGTTTTTGTTTCACTAGGACAGGATCTATTCGTGTCCACAGTCAGATATTGTCAGCGGTGACCAGAGGGATGTCCAGGAAGTTTATAACGAGAATGGACACTTCTGGAGATGGCATCACTGGTGGAGTATCTGCCAGTGGGAGGTGGCTCAAGGCATCCGCAATAGCCACTTGGCTTCCTGAACAGTGTTCTAACTTGTATTTGTATGCACTAAGAATAATGGCCCAACAACAAATTCTAGCGGAAGCTATGGATGGAATTGCCTTGTCTTCCTAGCAGGGATTTGTGATCTGCTACTACGACAAATTCCCATCTATAAAGGTACTGGTGGAACTTCCTCACACAAAAGGTGACTACCAGACTTTCCGGCCTATCTGGGCATATTTGTGTTGAGTATCAGCCAAAGTCTGGGAAGCATACGCTATTGGGCATTTCTCTCCATTGGGCCAAAGGTCAGCCAACACTACACGATACCGTACGAGGGGGCATCGCATGTCAGCACTACCTCTCATGTTGCATCATAATGGGCCAACACTAGCTGCTTTTTCAATTCCCTACAGGCTACGTGACCATTTCAAAGGCTGGCCCTTATTCCACAGCAGGTGGAAGGGTGCCAAGATGGAGGCCAGGTTACATATGAATTTTCCGTAATAATTCACTAACCCAAGGAAAGACCTAAGCTCCGGTACAGACTCGGGAGCCAGGGCTCCTTTGAGCGCCCTCACTTTACCCTCCAGTGGGTATAAACTGGTTGCCGACTCTGTAACCCAAGTCGGTCACTTGAGACACCTGGAACACACATTTTTCCCCTTTAAGGTGCACGCCTGCCTGAGAGAAATGTTTAAGCACTATGTCCAAGTTCTCCAAGTGCTCTTTATTGGTCGTCCCTGTTATTAGTACATCATCCGGATAAACGGCAACCTGGGGTAGCCCTTGTAAAATGCTCTCCATGGTCTGCTGGGAAAGGATGCAGGCTGATGATACCCCAAATGACAGTCTTGTCTATTAGTATAAACCCTTATGGGTATTAATTGTATTGTACTTCTGGGACTCCTCATCCAGTCGCAATTGCAAGTAGGTGCGGCTCATGTCCAATTTCATAAAGGACAGCACACCACCACACCCCTCACAATCTTCACATACAAGTTCTCTATGCGAGGGACTGGGTATTTATCCAGTTGTGAGAAGCACTTTACAGTGTGCTTAAAATCCCCACAAAGGCAAACTGAGCCATCAGGCTTCACAATCGGTACGACCAGAGCTGCTCGTTCTGCAAACTGCACTGGTTTGATTATTTCTACCTCTACTTTTGCCCACAAGGCATATGGCACTGGGTGAGCCTTGCAAAATCATGTATTTCACTGGGACTTCACTGAGGCAGCCATTTTCTAATCAAAAAGTGCTGAGCCAATCCAGATGAATCTTTCTCAACCAATTCCGCCCCAATAGGCTTGGGCCTGAGCCTTTTACTACCATCAGTGGGAACAGCACCAACTGCTTCTCATAGGAGACCGGAACCACAGTCATACCGTTAACCAGCAATGGTTCCCCTGTGTATGTTCACAGTCTGGCTGAGATCTTGTGCAAACTTAAGGTTTGGAGACCTGAGCGAATCTTGTTAAAGACAGCTTCTGCAACCACAGACACAGCTGCACTAGTATCAACCTCCATGGGAATTGGGTGACCATTTAACCAAACATTCATTTTAGTTGGTTCTGATTTGGACATCGCTAAGCAATTTAATTGTTCCAATCCACATGGAGGGGGACTTTCCAAAGTGTGCACTCTCCTGGGTACCAGCTTATAAGTTTTCTTACTCAGGTCAGGCCTTGCAGGATTCCTTTACTGTCTCGAGTTCGCATACCAGCAGCAAATACAATGGTTTGCCAGCCCAGATCCTGAAGAACTTCTTAGCCAATCAGCCGAGGCTCGGCTTTGTTGTGGGGTTCTGCTGTGAGCTGGGCCTAGGGTCCCTCTGCTCAGGATATGCCCTGCGTGAGGCTCTGTGATTGCCTACACAAGTGGTGTTCACCAAGGTCAGTCGGACAGGTGAGGGTGTCCACTTCCATTGGGATACCCTGTAATTCCCACGCTCCACTTGCTGCATTTTCTAATGACAAGGCCAGCTGTGGTGCCTGTTTGAACACCAGCTGGGCTTCAGCTAGTAGGCACTTCTGCATGGTTACGTCACTAATCCCACACACTAAATGGTCTCTCAGCATCTCATTCAGGGTTAATCTAAAATCACATGCCCCTGCTAGTTGTCTTAAGTGCATCAAAAATCCCAATACGGATTCTCCGGTTCTCCAACAGCCGAATAAAACCGATAACTTCTCAGGATTAGAGGAGGTTTGGGGTCGTAGTATTCCTTAACCAACTCCATCAACTCTTGGAAGGTTTTAGTGTCTGGTGCCTCTGGGAAAGTTAAGGCCCTTATAACCGAAAATGCTGCAGGTCCGCAAGCAGTCAGAAAGAATACTCGTTGCTTTTTATCTATCCCCATGTCACTTGCCTGGAAAAGGTATCACATTCTTTCCACATACCAGGCCCAGTCTTTGATGGCAGGGTCAATGAGTCAAGCTTCCCAAATAAAGGTATGATGCCAGAAATGTTTATCCCGACTCCAAGATGACTGTTGCAAGCGAATGTCCTTCAGACACATAGTTTTCTCCTGTCCCCACTGAAATAACCACACAGAGGCCAGTATCCCATCACCAAGTCACCCTTTATTTACTTGCATTCAGTACACTGGCTGTGACCAGCCAGCTCAGAGTCAGTCCCCTGAACTGAGAAAATCCAACTCTCCTGTTTATATTGGTCAGCCAGGGCTTTCTTGATTGGCCCGGGTTATCAAACCCAAGCAAGGACCTCATGGTCAACAAGGTACACCTGGTTCCAATCACTACATTAACAGACCAATTGTTCATGATCAGAGACATCTCCCTGTCTTGCTGGTTGTTGAGCTGGAAAACAGACAGGCCTTGGTATCTTTCTTCTATTAGATTTAATGTAGGGCAGAATCTAATAGAAGAGTCATCAGGGTCAAAATGCTAACTCTGCTTTCTTCCCACAGAATGCTGTCAGACCTGCTGAGTTTCCCCAGCAATTTTCGTTTTTGTTTTTGTTTCGGACCTCCAGAATCTGCAGTTCTTTCTTTTTTTATATATATTGGGCATAATCTTGCATTTTTGGAGATGAAGTGTGGTGTTGAGTGTAATAAATGGGAGATGCTCTCACTCAGGGTGGGTCTGGTTGTCTCGCGATTATGTTCTTCCCAACTCTGCTCCAGAGGACTGTGGGTGCTAAGTCACTGAGTCTGCTCATGACAGAGATCGATAGATGTCAACATGTGAAAAACAGCCAGGGATTCGGGATGAGTGTCTTTCCTGCCACTGTATCCGAATGAAAACACTCACTGCCTGTACTCGCTGTGCCAGTGACGTTACTGCCAGAGGCACCACAGTAACTGTGGTATCAAAGAATAGAGGCAATTAAAATGATTTATTTTCAAATGTTTTTTAAGTCAATTCAGTTAAAATCCTGGGATCATGATATTCTCACAGTTCCCTCCCAACATGCCTCCTGAACCTCCACTGCGTCCCTCCAGATCACTGCCCTGTTCCACTCCTCTTTACTATTCCCTGAGCGAGGCAGTGACCAAGTAGTGACACAAAGAGGGGACCAGAGCAGAGAGGGGTCTGCGCTGAGATCAGAGGGAGGATCCAGAGCAGAGACCAGAAAGGTCTCCGGACAGAGGTCCAGAAGCAGAGGAACCAGAGCAGAGACTGAAAGGAGCAGGGACTAGAGTACTAAATATAAGTACGGTATATATGTTTCTCAGGTGTCCATCCATCTGTCAGTGGTATCACATGTGTGCCAGCAGGTGGAGTAGACACTAACTTCCAGGTCCAAGCTCACATCAATGATGTCAATGGTGCAGATTTCCCTTCACAGCATGATGGTAGAAGATAGACTCTGCAGGAAATGGGATTGAAGCAGAAACTCAACCAGGATCTCAACCGTTGCCTCATAGAACATAGAACAGTACAGCACAGTACAGGCCCTTCGGCCCACGACGTTGTGCCGACCTATTATCCTACTAAGATCAATCTACCCTGCATACCCTACATTTTACTATCCTCATGTGCCTATCCAAGAGTTGCTTAAAAGTCTATAAAGTATCTGACTCCACTACCACTGCCGGCAGCGCATTCCACACGCCCACCACTCTCTGTGTAAAGAACCTGTCTCCGACATCTCCCCTCTCCCTTCCTCCAATTACCTTAAAATTATGTCCCCTCATAATAGTTATTTCCGTCCGGGGAACAAGTCTCTGGCTATGCATTGTATCTATGCCTCTCATCATCTTGCACACATCTATCAAGTCACCTCTCAACCTTCTTCGTTCCAATAAAAAAAGCCCTAGCTCCCTCAACCTTTCCTGCCCTCCAGTCCAGGCAGCATCATGGTAAATCTCCTCTGCACCCTCTCTAAAGCTTCCACATCCTTCCTATAATGAGGCGACCAGAACTGAACACAATATTCCAAGTGTGGTCTAACCAGGGTTTTATAGAACTGCAGCATAACCTCGTGGCTCTTAAACTCAACTCCCCTGCCATGATGGGCTGAATGGCCTACTCCTGATCCTTTTGTTTATTTCATTATTTATAGTATAATATATTACACACTTCAAGATAATTATACCTCTCTCTGATATCGACTGTCCCCTCTCTCTTTTCAGGCATATGACTTCTGATGTCACTGTCACATCAATAGATCATAATCACTTTACATAAAGTACGTAAACAAGAGAGTTATGATGAACCTCTATACAATACTAATTTAGCATCAACTGGTCTATTCTGTCCATTTTTGGACACCAAACTTTAGGAAAGATCTGGAGGCAGTGGAGGTAGTGCAATAAAGATCCCAGAGAATGGCATCAAGGGTCAGGGGTATTCATTACATAGATACATTGTCTGTATTGTCTGTGCAGGGGTTGGTCTTCAAACATGAGAGAACGTTGAGGGGCAATTTGATGGAGGTGTCTATGCTGAGTAGATTGAGTGAGTTCTATTTGGCAAAAGGTCGGAACATGAGGGCACAGATAGAAAGTGATTGGCAAAGAACCAATGAGTGAAGTGAGGAAGAAATCTTTTTCATGTAACGACTGGTTAGGATCTGGAATGTGCTGCCTGAGAGTGCAGTGAAGGCAGGTTCAGTCAAAGCTTTCAAGAGGGAATTATTTTAGCATCTGAAGAGAGACAGGAATTGCAGGGTTGCCAGACACTGTGGGAGACTGGGACTAGCCAAGCTGCTCTTGTAAAGGGTCAGCCTGGACATAGATCAGTGAGTGGCCTCTTTCTGTGCGATAGCCAATCTACATTTCTATAAATCTATGGCAGGTGACAGAATGAGTATCACTCACGATATATTCTCACTTCCTTTTCACAACAACTGTTACAAGCTAGCTCAGACAAGACTTTGCTGGCCATTAGACACTGAGCACAGGTCAGCTGGGGTGACCAGACACCAGCTCTGATTTTCCAAACCTCCTTCAGTCAAATACAATGACCCACTTGCTATATTCTTACCACACCACCTCACCACCCCACCAAGAGTAAGGATTTTACAACCTTGGAGCAATCTTATGATGATATCATGGAGCTGCTCCTCACTGGGCAAAAATAGCACAATGTGGGTGGAATTAAGTGAGTAGAAAAAGACAGGAGTAGATTGACCAGCATTAGGTTGGGCATGCAGTGCAAGAGTTGGCAAACGATATTGCAGCTATGTAAAACCCTTGTTGGGCCGCATTTAGAGTATTGTGTGCAGCTTTTGCTCCCACATTACCAGAAGGACATGGAAACTTTGGAGAGAGTGCACAGAAAGTTCACCAGGATGTTGCTTGGTCTCGAGGGCATTGGCTATGAGGAAAAGTTAGAAAGACTGGGCTTGCTTTCACTGGAAAGACAGTGGCTGAGAGGAGACCTCATAGACGTCTACAAAATTATGAGAGGCATAGAAAGAGTGGATAGTCAGAGGCTTTTTCCCAGGGTTGAAGTTTCAATTACAAGGGGGGAGAGGTTAGAGGGGAAATGCTTTAAGGGAAATGGGCAAAGGAGGTTTTTCATGCAGAGAGTAGTAGGAGCCTGAAACGCACTACCAGAAGAGGTGGTGGAAACAGGCACATTGTTGACATTTAAGAGGCATCTGGATGGTTACATGAATAAGGAGGGAATAGAGAGATATGGCCTGATTAAGAGCAGAAGGTTTGTTTTTTATTTTAATCAGGGCATGATGATCAGCACAGGCTTGGACGACTGAAGGGTCTATTCCTGTGCTGTACTTTCCCTTTTGTTCTTTTGTTCTATATAATAATATACAATAAACCATGTTATTAAAAAGCTCAAGTCTAAAGACAGTTCTTGACGTTGACTTTTCCCCTACCATTCTGACTTGAACCTAAAACTCATAGATTTGGTATAAAACCACGCAACATAAGACACCCTGCACCCCCTCAACTACCCTCCATCCGCCACAGAAATGGGAAATGGCCAAGTTGGACGGACCATGCTCTGGAAAAGCGAATCAAAAAGAAATTGAGTATATAACCCTGTGAATAATTACACGGACTGTCTCATTGGTTAGTCACTGAGAATCTTTGATGATTGAAAGTCCTTTGAAAGTATTGTTTGTAAAGAAAATTAATTTTGTTGTTCAATAAATGGAACAGAAACGTCAAGATTTCAGAAATCAAGATAAAAGTGTGAAATTTGTTTTGTATGCATCTCCTTTGATAGTGTTGAGTATCTATTACCATCTATAACTGCAGAAAACTTATTTTCTAGCATAATTTTCCTAATCCATCCCTAACAGAATTGGTATTTAACTTTGTTCGGTGGCAACTGTTTAGCTAATTATAATTTGTTTATTCAAGCATCTTTTCAATCATGTTGTGAGCTGGAGTGTATCCTCACTCTGTTTCCCCTGAATTGATTTTAATTTATGCTTCAGAGATTCTCATGTCAATCTGTGGTTTTAAGTCTCTTTCCAGCTTTTGAGGATAGTCTCTGATGAGAAACTGGGTTTTCAAAATTGCTGCTTCACTTGTTTATCCATCTTGTAGCTCAAAGCCCTCTCACAGGACCTTGTGTTAAACCTTTTTTCACTTTGCAGTATTGAAACCTTCACCACCTATCAGTAAACACAATCACATTGGGTCAGGTTTCTCTCAGAGAGTAAAGCCTTCTCCCAATACTACGAGGCACTTACTGCTCTCCATCTTCTTACAGAACTTGAGAATCTATTGGGCCAGGAATACAAAGCACCCCATCAAGCTCTCTCTACATGACTCAGAATCCTCAGACTCCCCATCTCCTTTCCTCCACTAACAGTACTCTAAGTGTACCTGCACTACCTGCAGAGGAGAGACACCTCACCAGCACCTTCTCAATGGATAGGCGATAAATGCTTCATTCCACAAGCAAATTAAAACATGATGGTCAAGGGAAGGTGGGCCAGATTAGAGACTGAGAAAGAGTTTATTTTTGTGAGGAAGCAGAGGGAAAGACTGAGGAAGGAATAAGCACATTGCATCTGTCCTCTCAAGGACATTTAGAGAGGGCGCTAAATACTGGCCCGTCCAGTGAAGCCCGCATCCTTGTATGAAAAGAAGAAAGTATACCTAGGGATTGAGTTGACCCTTGCTTTATAGCGACTGCATCAGGGGAGGGGAGCTGGGAATTGATTTGATTCTAGCCTATTACCACTGGCTGAGTCTGGGCTGAAAGGAAATATATACATATATGTCATAGATATTGACTTTGTATCATTATTTATTCATTCACAGGATGGGGATGTCACTGGATGGGACAGCATTTGAAGCCCATCCTTAAGTGACCAAAGGTCATTTAAGAGCCAAACACATCACTGTGGGTCTGGAGTCAAATGTAAGCAAGACTAGCTGAGAATGGCAGTTTCCTTCCCTAAACAATCAACAATGGATTCATGGTCATCATTCGACTCTTAATTCCAGATCTTCATTGAATTCAAATTCCACCATCTGCTGTGGTGGGATTCAAACCCAGTACCACAGAACATTACCTGGGTCCCTGCATTAATAGTCTAGTGATAGTACCACTAGGCCATTGCCACCCATAACTTTTCCTGGAAGTGGGGGCTTCTGACCACGACTGCAAAGTCAGGAGACGTCTCACTTCCCTGTGGCTGGGAAGCCCCGAGCCAATTTTACAGTTGCTAGCTGCTAATTGGATCAGAGAGAGACTTCCAGCCACATCTTGGGTTGAAAGTCTGGATGCAACCCAGTGGGAGCATTGTGTCCAATTCTAGGCACGAGCAGAATATGGCCGATTTAGACAGTGTGCGGAAGCAATTGTGTAGAATGGTTCCAGGGATGAGGAACTACACTCATATGTTTAACTTGCAGAAACATGTCTTCTCTCCTTGGAGAAGGGAGGTCAAATCATAGAATTTTACAGTACAATAGGAAGCCATTCAACCCATCATGTCTGTACTGGCTCTCAGCTCGCCCCATTCTCCAACAGGTCGAGAGGATTTTTGGTTGAGATGCTCAAAATCATGAGGGCAAAGAGAGCATCTGTTCCCATTAGTGGGAGGGTCAGGTACCACAGAGCAACAATATAAGGTGAATGGCAAAATAAACCCCAAAGTCAACACGCATGGAAAATTGGTTTCACATAGTGAATGGTTAAGATCTGAAATACAGCATTTGGGAGATAGATTCCATTATGACTTTCAAAAGAGAATTGGATAAGCTGGTAAAGAGAAAATATTTGTAGCGTTATGGGGTAAAGACTGAAAACAGTATTAGTTGATTCTTGCAGGGAACCGATATGTAGACAATGGCCTGGATGTAATGAGTTTCTGTAAAACATTGATGTTCAGAGGAAATTGAACATCCTTCACCTCAAAACATTGAAAGTTAATACACAAGGTGTACAGCAAGCAACTTGGGAGCAAATTGTATGGTGGCCATTATTTCAAGGGTTTTGGTGTATAAGAATAGAGAAGTCTTGATGTGATGGTACAGACCTTTGGAGCACACCTGTACAGCTGCAGTTTCTCTGCCTTAGAAAGGATAGACTTGCATTAGAACAAGCACAATGTCCACCAACTTCATATTTTGCTTGTGGGTGTCTGTGTAGAGGAATTGTAATATCCGGGGGGCTATGAATCCAGTGATCAGTTCACAGTTCAGAAGGTCTTTGGATATACAGCCATCTTTCACTTGATGAACCTGACACTAAGCCAGCCCTGGCATCATTGGCTAAGCGATGAGTGTATGGAATGAGCAGACTCGAAGTTGGCGATATTGTCCTGCCAAGAGGTAGGAAAGGCAGAAATTGTTCAGCATTTTCTCCTGCCTATCCTGTCCTGCAGATATTGACATTGACCACTGAGAGATAATCGCTGGTGGCCATCATCTCTGGAGAAAGACTATTTTTAAGGGTCTTTTGAGGAGTTGAGCAGAAACTAGGAACTAGCCCTGAGCCTATCACTGCCAAAAGAGCTCAGAGAAAATGGAGGCCAGTGAAACTCTCAGCTCACGTCTCCTTCCGTAGTAATTGGTCATTCAGAATCCACCACGGTGCAAACCATCATCGAAGGAGATGGAAGGCTTTTGCCTGAGAAGGAATGCAGCAAAGTTTCACCAAACAGAATCCTACAAAGAAACAGTCAATCTCTGAGGAGACAGTGAGCAAGTAGGGCCTTTATCTCTGGAGTTTAAAAGAACGAGAGGTGATCCCATCAAAACATGCAAGATTCTGTGAGAATCACAACAGATTAGATGCTCTGGAACTAAGGGCTCAAGTCTCAGGAATTGGAAAGCCCATTTCAGACTAAACTGAGAGGAGATTTCTTTACTCAGCCAGTTGGGCATCTTGAAAATTCTGTACCCCACTGGGAAATGGATTTTGTGTCATTGAAGAATGTCAAGTTAATGTGAAAAAAGCAATGATCCTGTTAAAAGGTTCAAGGGGATATTGTTTGGAGCAAATGAGCAATATTATTGATTAGTGAATTAGGGAACCAATTGGTTAAGAAATGAGGATTAGTAATGGCTAAGAAGTGAGAGATAGTATTGATTAGGGAGCAAAGGATATTATTGATTCAATAATGAGGGTTGTTGATTTAGGGATGAGGAATATTACGGATTAGAGAAAGCAATAGTATTGATTAAGGGAAGAGGCATATTATTGAATAAGGATGAGAAATAGTATTGATTAAGGAGTGAAGAATATTATTGATTTAAGAATGAGGGTTGTTGTTCAACGTCTATGGAAGATTATTGATTGGGGGACAGTGGCTTGCAGTGTTGAGCTAAACTACATCTCGTGTTTTTTAAATATTTGTTTCCCCAAAATTAAACATAACATTGAACCAGGTATTATTATTACTGGCCTATCTCAGTCAATATGTTTGGTTTTCACCTGCTGAAAAACTGATGAATCTCGACTTGTGAAAAAAAATCACTAACATTCACTGATTCATTCTCCTATAGTGATGTTGCTGCACATTTTCAATGTAATGATCCTGTTTGAAAACTGAAACATTGCTTTATATAATCATTCTGAGCATCTCTACAACAGAGAAAATAACTTACACACCATCAGTGTTGCTGGAGGCACTGCATTCTGAGTCAGGGATATACGGAGTGAGGCAGGTGTGAGTGGGGGATATTGTAGGAACGTGTGGAGTAGGGGAGGTCTGATTGTGGGTTATTGTAGGAATGAAGGAAGTTTGAATGGGGGCTATTGTGAGGCTATGTGGAACAGATTTGCAATATCCATATCACATTGAGCAAAGCAGTAAAAAATAGTCTGCAACAGCTCAGTAAAAGTGATACTATTTCAAATGTGGCTCTGAGATCTACATGGAGAAAGCTGTACAGTGTCACTGTCTTAATGTTCTGCCATTATTTCCTTTCATATGAGCTCCCAAAGAGAAAAGTAAGTTAAAAAACATCTGTAATATATGCAAATAAATGTACTGGTATACAGGAACACCACTTTGAGGTATATGAGTCAGGTCAGTCTGTCTCGTTCTTCAATGTCACTAGTTTTCCCTCTGGGCAATGTGTAGCAGACCTGGGGGAACATCAGAAACTGCCTCTCTGCCAAAGTGATGCTGCAGCCTCACTCTATTGTCCAGCAATTTGTCCGCACACAATCCTACTCCAAATGCGAACACTATTGTACACTGAAGGGTGTTTTCATTGACTTGAACTGGTCCTGCCAGATTAATGTTTAACGTTCTCCCTCAGCACTGCTGCTCTCTAAGCCAATAACAATGTGGCAAAGCCTCATAGAAGTGGTTGGAGATGTGAAAGAATATATTTATGAATTAACTTTGAACCTGGGAGTCGGCTGCAGACATTCGACTTGAAGCAAACAAAGCAGCTAATCTCAGAACGGAGAGATTCACAGAGTATTCGGGACAGTTAATTAAATACTGGGGATGGTAGGACTGTCCTATGAGAAGAGATTGGTTTGAGTGAGTCTGTATTCATGAGAGTTTAGAAGGATGAGAGGTGATCTGATTGAAAGGTATAAAATTCTAACAGGAAGCCGCACAGATTAGATTCACGTGGGATATTGCCCTTGGTCAGGGAAGCTAGAACCAAGGCTCACTGTCTCAGGATACAGGATAGGCCATTCAAGACTGAGATGTGAAAACATTTTCCTTAATCAGAGGACGGTTAACCTGTGGAATTCTCTAACACAGAAAGGCTGTGGATGCCAGGTTACTGAATATATTCAAGAAAAGGATTTTTTTTTAGATATTAAAGGTATCAAGGAACATGGAGCGAAAGTGAGATTATTGCATTGAGAATAACAAGGTGTAGAGCTGGATGAACACAGCAGGCCAAGCAGCATCAGAGGAGCAGGAAGGCTGACATTTCAGGCCTAGACCCTTCTTCAGAAATGGGGGAGGGGAAGGGGGTTCTGAAATAAATAGGGAGAGAGAAGGAGGTGGATAGAAGATGAATAGAGGAGAAGATAGGTGGAGAGGAAACAGACAGGTCAAAGAGGCAGGAATGGAGCCAGTAAAGGTGAGTGTAGGTGGGGAGGTGTGGAGGAGATAGATCAGTCCAGGGAGGACAGACAGGTCAAGGGGGCGGGATGAGGTTAGTAGGTAGGAGATGGGGGTGGGGCTTGAGGTGGGAGGAGGGGATAGGTGGGAGGAAGGACAGGTTAGGGAGGCGGGGACGAGCTGGGCTGGTTTTGGGATGCGGTAGGGGGAGGGGAGATTTTGAAGCTTGTGAAATCCACATTGATACCATTGGGCTGCAGGGTTCCCAGGCGGAATATGAGTTGCTGTTCCTGCAACCTTCGGGTGGCATCGTTGTGGCACTGCAGGAGGCCCAGGATGGACATGTCGCCTGAGGAATGGGAGGGGGAGTTGAAATGGTTCGCGACTGGGAGGTGC
>NC_063349.1:44681004-44697887 GCF_021869965.1 Rhincodon typus | reverse complement strand
AGAACACCTACGATCGGTTCGCACTAAACAACTGCACCTCCCAGTCGCGAACCATTTCAACTCCCCCTCCCATTCCTCAGGCGACATGTCCATCCTGGGCCTCCTGCAGTGCCACAACGATGCCACCCGAAGGTTGCAGGAACAGCAACTCATATTCCGCCTGGGAACCCTGCAGCCCAATGGTATCAATGTGGATTTCACAAGCTTCAAAATCTCCCCTCCCCCTACCGCATCCCAAAACCAGCCCAGCTCATCCCCGCCTCCCTAACCTGTCCTTCCTCCCATCTATCCCCTCCTCCCACCTCAAGCCCCACCCCTATTTCCTACCTACTAACCTCATCCCGCCCCCTTGACCTGTCCGTCCTCCCTGGACTGACCTATCTCCTCCCCACCTCCCCACCTACACTCACCTTTACTTGCTCCATCCCCGCCTTTTTGACCTGTCTGTTTCCTCTCCACCTATCTTCTCCTCTATTCATCATCTATCCACCTCCCCCTCTCTCCCTATTTATTTCAGAACCCCCTTCCCCTCCCCCATTTCTGAAGAAGGGTCTAGGCCTGAAATGTCAGCCTTCCTGCTCCTCTGATGCTGCTTGGCCTGCTGTGTTCATCAGCTCTGCACCTTGTTATCTCAATGGTCGTGGTTGCAGGTTTGGAAGGTGCTGTCTAAAGTTAGTGAGTTACCACAGTGCATCTTGTAGATGGTACATACTGCTGCGACTGAGCACTGGGGGTTCAACAAGTGAATGCTGAAGTGGTCTGCTTTGTCCTGGATGTTGTCAAGCTTCTTGAGCATCATTGGAGCTGTACCCATCTAGCCAAGTGGGGAGTATTCCATCACACTGCTAACTTGTGCCTTGTTGGTGGTGGACAGGCTTTGGGGAATCAGGAGGTGAGTTATTCACTAAAGGAATGCCATGCCATTGACCTGGTCTCTTAGCGTGAGCACGAAAGAGGAATTCAATGCTGAAGAAGCAGTAATTATGCTGAATTACGGCAGAGTAACCAGACTTTATGCAATTATACCCCACAAACCACAGGTAGCTTGAGGGACTCTCATGATTGCTGCCTGATTCCAGAATTTAGGAATTTTGATACATCTTCTTGCTGTGACGTTTTATCTGAAACTCCAAAAGGTAAAACTCCAGAATCCTCTGCTCTCTCCAGTGCCGTGTTTGGAGATATGCAGCGGGAATGGGAGCACGTTTAACCGGGCAGGAGACCTGGACACATTCCGAATTCCACCCCATTTAAATCATCAAGGTCCACAATCCGAAATCCCGCTCCATTGCAAGTTAAAACCCTCCAAGTTGAAAATGAACTCCCACTTTAAGGATCCCGTCCTGCTGCCCCCTGTATTTAAGCTGGCCATGGCAGAGCACGTTGGCACACGTTGAGAAACCTGTGAGGGCTGTTTGACACCTGCCGGAAGGAGGGAGGAGAGTTTGGTGGGAGGTGGTGTAGAGATTTCCTCCTTATCCCCATTCACAGGCACTCAGTACCTGACCGAGAGACCAGGCACCAGGCAGTGCTGCCAGACCTGCTGAGTTTCTCCAGCACTTACTGTTTTTCATTTCAGGTCTCCAGCATTTGATTCGGATTGATTCTGGTGGCTCAGTGGTTAGCACTGCTGCCTCACAGTGCCAGGGACCTGGGTTCAATTCCACCCTCAGGCGACTGTCTGTGTGGAGTTTGCACATTCTCCCCGTGTCTGCGTGGGTTTCCTCCGGGTGCTCCGGTTTCCTCCCACAGTCCAAAGATGTGCAGACTAGGTGAATTGACCATGGTAAATTGCCCGTAGTGTTCAGGGATGCGTAGCTTAGGTGGGTTATAAGGGGATGGGTCTCGGTGGGAAGCTCCAAGGGTTGGTGTGGACTTGTTGGGCCGAAGGGCCTGTTTCCACACTGTAGGGATTCTATGATTTATGACTGTCACGTGTACCGCTGTACAGTGAAAAGTGTTGTCTGCCTGATCATACTGTACAAGTGCATCAGGGTAACAGAACAGAGTGCAGGATACAGTGGTACAGTTGCTGAGACGGTGCAGAAAGACAGATCAACATTAACATTAAAGAGGTCCATTCAAAAGTCTGATAACAGCGAGGGAAGAAGCTGTTCTTGAATCTGTTTGTACTTGCATACAAACTTTTATCTGCAGACCTTTACTTTTATTTAGAACATAGAACATAGAACATAGAACAGTACAGCACAGTACAGGCCCTTTGGCCCACGATGTTGTGCTGAACTTTTACCTGAAACCTAAGGTCGATCTAACCTCCACCGCTACTTTATACTATCATCCATATGCCTATCTAATAGCCGCTTAAATGCCCTAATGAGGCCGACTCCACTACCCTCTCCGGCAATGCATTCCACACCCCTACCACTCTCTGAGTAAAGAACCTACCTCTGACGTCTCCCCGATATCTACCTCCTTTCACTCTAAAACTATGTCTCCTTGTAAAAGCTACCTCCACCCTAGGAAAAAGTCTCTGGTTGTCTACTCTATCTATACCTCTGATCATTTTGTACACCTCTATCAAGTCACCTCTCATCCTTCATTGTTCAAAAGAGAAAAGCCCTAGCTCTCTCAACCTTTCCTCATAAGACCTTCCCTCCATTCCAGGCAACATCCTGGTAAATCTCCTCTGCACCTTTTCTAACGCTTCCACATCTTTCCTGTAATGAGGTGACCAGAACTGGACACAATACTCCAGATGTGGCCGAACCAGGCTTTTGTATAGCTGGAGCATAACTTCACGGCTCTTGAACTCAATCCCTCTATTAATGAAAGCTAACACACCATACGCCTTCTTAACAACTCTATCCACCTGGGTGGCAGTTCTCAGGGAACTGTGGACATGAACCCCAAGATCCCTCCGCTCCTCCACACTGCCAAGAATCTTTCCGTTAACCCTGTATTCTGCTTTCAAGTTTGTCCTTCCAAAATGAATCACCTCACACTTTTCAGGGTTAAACTCCATCTGCCACTTCTCAGCCCAGCTCTTCATTTTATCAATGTCCCTTTGTAACCTAGAACAGCCCTCCCCACTGTCCACAACGTGACCCACCTTCATATCGTCCGCAAACTTGCTAATCCACCCTTCCTCTCCTTCATCCAAATCATTTACAAAAATCACAAATAGAAGAGGACCCAGAACAGATCCTTGTGGTACATCACTCGTAACTGAGCACCATGTTGAATATTTTCCGTCCACTACTACCCTTTGTCTTCTAAGGGTCAGCCAATTTTGAATCCAATCTGCCACATTTCCCCCTATCCCATGCCTCCTTACCTTCTACATGAGCCTACCATGGGGAACCTTATCAAACGTCTTACTTAAATCCATGTATACCACATCCACTGCTTTATCTTCATCCACGTGTTTGGTCACCTCTTCAAAGAATTCAATAAGGTTTGTGAGGCATGATCTACCCCTCACAAATCCATGCTGACTATCATGAATCAAACTGTGCCTTTCCAAGTGATCATAAATCCTGTCTCTCAGAGCCCTTTCCAATAATTTGCCCACCACTGACGTGACTAACTGGCCTGTAATTTACGGGGTTATCCCTGTTCCCTTTTTTGAACAAGGGAATGACGTTTGCCTCTTTCCAATCTTCCAGCACTATATCCGTGGACAGTGAGGACGAAAAGATCATCGCCAAAGGCCCTGCGATCTCGTCCCTCGCTTCCCATAGAATGCTTGGATAAATCCCATCAGGCCCGGGGGACTTATCTATCTTCAACTTCCTCAGAATTCCTAGCACATCTTCCTTACTAACATCAACCTCCTCTAGCCTACCTGCCTGTTTCACAACGTCCTCCTCTACAACTAGGTCCCTCTGAGTTGTGAATACTGAAGAAAAGTATTCATTAAGGACCTCTCCTATCTCTTTAGGCTCTGTGCACAAATTCCCTTTACAATCCTTAATTGGCTCTACCCTTTCTCTGGTCATTCTCTTGTTCTGCACATACATTTAAAAAGCCTTGGAGTTTTTCTTGATCCTATCCGCCAAGGTTTTCTCATGCCCCCTTATATCTCTCCTGAGCCCTTTCTTCAGTTCCTTCCTGGCTAACTTGTACCCCTCTAGAGCCTTTTCCGTTCCTCTTTTCCTAAACCTTACATAAGCCTCCTTCTTCCTCTTAACAAGTCGGTTGACCTCTCTCGAGAACCATGGCTCCCTCACTCGACCGCATCTTCTCTGCCTGCTAGGGACAAACATATTGAGCACATGCAGTATGCATTCCTTAAACAATCTCCACATTTCTGTGGTGCTCTTCTCCGACAGCATCTGTTCCCAATTTATGTTACCCAGTTCCTGCCTAACTGAATTGTAATTCCCTTCCCCCAATTATAAACTTTACCCTGCTGTATGTACCTATCCTTATCCATGACTATCGTGAAAGAAACAGAGTTATGATCGCTACCTCCAAAATGCTCTCCTACCAACAGGTCTAACACTTGGCCCGGTTCATTGCCAAGCACCAAATCCAAAGTGGCCTCTCCTCGTGTTGGTCTATCTACATACTGTGTCAGGAATCCTTCCTGAACGCAGTGGACAAAATCTGCTCTATCTAAACTATTACAACTAAAATGTTTCCGATCAATATTTGGAAAGTTGAAGTCACCCATGACTACAACCCTGTGACTTCCGCACCTTTCCAGTATCTGCCTCCCAATCCGCTCCTCTACTTCTCTGCCACTATTAGGGGGTCTGTAAAAAACCCCCAACAAAGTGACTGCTCCTTTCTTGTTCCTGACCTCAACCCAAACTGACTCTGTAGACATATCATTCTTGAACTGCCTTTCAGTAGCTGCTATACTCGCCCTGACTAGCAATGCCACTCCCCTGCCTCTTTTTCCACCCTCCCTATTTCTTTTAAAGCATCTAAATCCTGGAACTTCCAACAGCCATTCCTCTCCCTGAGTTACCCAAGTTTCTGTCATGGCCACAACATCGTAATTCCAAATACCCATCCATGCTCTAAGTTCATCCGCTTTATTTCTGATACTTCTAGCATTGAAATATACACACCTCAAACCATCTCGGTATCCGCAATTACGCTCCATCGACCGCATTTCTTTATTAACAACCTCACTCCCTGTTGTGTCTGTTGGAAGGCTGAATACCTCATCCTCTGAATTATAAATCCGGTTCCCCACCCCCTGCCAAACTAGTTTAAACCGTCCTGTATAGCTCGAGCAAACCTCCCTCCCAGGATATTTGTGCCCTTCCGGTTCAGGTGCATCCTGTCCTTCCTGTACAGGTCCCACCTTCCCCAGAATGTGCTCCAATTATCCACATAATGGAAGCCCTCCCTCCTACACTAGCCCTGTAGCCACGTGTTTAGCTGCACTCTCTCCCTATTTCTTACCTCGTTATCACGTGGCACTGGTAGTAATCCAGAGATAACTACCCTGTTTGTCCTGGACTTCAGCGTCCAACCTAACTCCCTGTACTCGTTTTTCACATTCTCAGTCCTTTTTCTACCTATGTCATTGGTACCGATGTGTACCATGACTGCTGGCTGCTCACCCTCCCCCTTAAGGATCTTGAAGACACGATCCGAGACATCACGGACCCTGACACCCGGGAGGCAACATACCATCCTTTCATCTTGTCCGTGTCCACAGAACCGCCTGTCTGTGCCTCTTACTATCGAATCCCCCACTACAGTTGCTCTCCTATTCTCCCCCCTTCCCTTCTGTGCCACAGGGTCAGGCTCAGTGCCAGCGACCTGTCCGCTATGGCCTTCCCCTGGTAGGTCATCCTCCTCAACAGTATCCAAAACGGTATACTTATTATTGAGGGGAACGGCCACAGGGGATCCCTGTACTGTCTGCCTTTTCCCTCAGGTTGGGTCCTGAGAACCAGGTTATACCAGGTTGGCTCCTGAGAACCATCCCTTGCTGCCTCCTGCCCCAGTCCTACAGGCCCAACCTTATGGAAACCCTCCCGTCATTCGCTACCCCTGGCTGGGGCCTTGGGTAGCTGCCTTTTTGACATTGGCAGCACACCTCCGGCCCTGGGGTCCTGATCCCAGAGGAAGGCCTGAAACTGTGCCAACATAACATCAAAAGGTCGATCTCGGAATCAGTGCCAAAAACTAATTAAAGTTTTAATCTCTTGGCTTAAGTTGACCAAATATCAGCGTGTTGCATGCACCAATGGAAATGTATATCAAACATACAGAAACAGAATGGATACAAAAGAAGACAACTTGCATCTGTACAGCACCTTTTAATCTAGGTGGAGGCAAATCATAGGGGAGCCAATGGCCTGGTGGTATTATCGCTAGACTGTTTATCCAGAGACCCAGGTGATGTTCTGGGAACCTGGGTTCAAATCCTGCCACGGCAGATGGTGAAACTTGAATTCAATAAAAAATATCTGGAATTAAGAATCTAACGATGACTGTGAATCTGATTGTCAGGAAAAACCCATCTGGTTCATTAATGTTCTTTAGGGAAGGAAACTGCCATCCTTACCTGGTCTGGCCTACATGTGACTCCAGACCCACAGCAATGTGGTTGACTCATAACTGCCCTCTGGGCAATAATCCCAATCAGTGATGCCCTCATCCCATGAATGAATAAAGGAAGAAAAAAATCATTCATGGGATATGAATATCACTGGCGAGGCAAACATGTATAGCCAATCCCTAATTGCCCAGAGGGCAGTTAAGTGTCAACCACATTGCTGTGTGTTGAGTCACATCAGTAAGGACGGCAGATTCCTTCCCTAAAAGGTATTAACGAACCAGATGGGTTTTTTCCAACAATGTTTTCATAGTCACCACTAGACTCCTAATTCCAGATATTTATTGAATCCAAATTCCAGTATGTGCTATAGTGGGATTTGAACCCAGGTCCCCAGAACATTATCTGGGTCAATAGTCTAGTAATAATACCAGTAGGACATCATCTCCCCCAGCTGTGGTAATATCAGTGGCTGAAAAGTCAGAGGACCAAGTTAGTGCCCTGTGTTCAAATCCCACAATGGCAGCTGATAGAATTTAAATTCAACGAACATATCTGTAGCTGAAGGCTAGTAATGGTGGCCATGTGATTATCAGTGATTGACACTGAGCTACAAAGGGAGATATCAGGTCAGGTGACTAAAGGTCTGGTCAAAGAGGTTTTCAGGAAGTTCTTAAGAGTGAAGCAGGCAGGTAATCCAAGGCTTAAGACCCAAGAACTTGATGGCACTGGATGGAATGGATGCACGGAGGATGTTTTCTCTTGTGGGGGAGACTAAAATCAGGGGACACTTAAGAATAAGAGGTCTCCATTCTATAACAGAGAGGAGGAGAGATTTCCCTCTCTGAGGGTGGTAGAGTGAAGAATTCTCTTCCCAAGAAGGTAGTCATTGAGTCAGACAGATTTTTATTAGACAAGGGAGTCAAGGGTTATCAGGGCAGACAGAAAAGTGGAGCTGAGATCATAGCCGGATCATCCATTGAATGGTGGAGCAGGTTCAAGAGGCCGATGGCCTACTCGTACTGCTATTTTCCTATGTTCTGAGTTGCAAACACACTTGCTAAGGGTGGGTTTAAATTGGGGATGCTTGAAAGGCCATTCTATAGCCCATGGTTCTGAGGGTGGGAGAGTCTGATGATATTATCTGTTCCCTGGTTATGGCATCACCACTGGAAGATGGTCCACCCCCACCACTTCTTCCACTCTGGTCCCAGGATGCTGTGGCTTGGCCCCAGCAGGCTAAATAGAAAAATGTACCTTGCCCTAGAGGCTGTGTCTGCATGGAGGCTACCTCTCTTTCTCCCAGCAGCCTCTGCAGTGGCCAGCTCTAAAGACTAAGGCTGCCAGTCACCAGGTGAGGCCTACAGCTCCAGGAATCAGATTCCTGTCACCCACACATTCAGAATCGGGTGCAGCTTTCAGTTTGAATGTCAGGACTAACCTTTGGATAGAATTTTGCCAACATGTCAGGACAAGAAATTGAGAAGTAGGAGCAGTAAAAGACCATTCAGCCCATCAAGCTTGCTCTACCATTCAATCCAATCATTGCTGACATTGGGTTTCAGCTCCCCTTTTAGAGTCATAGTCATAGAGTCATACAGCACAGAAACAGACCTTATGGTCCAACCAATCCATCCTGACCATAATCCTAAACTAAACTAGTCCTACCTGCCTGCACTTGACCCATTTCCCTCCAAATATTTCTTATTCATGTCTAAATATTTTTTTAAACATTGTAACTGTACCGATCACTTCTTCAGGAAGTCCACTCCACACACGAACCACCCACTGTGTAAAAAAAAAAGTCCCCATGTCTTTTTCAAATCGTTCTCCTCTCAACCAAAAAATATGCCCCCTTGTCTTGAAATCCCCCACCCTAAGGAGAAGACACTTGCTGTTCACCTTAACTATACCCTTCATATTTTATAAACCTCAATAAATTCACCCCTCAACCTCCTACGCTCCAGTGAAAAAGTCCCAGCTTATCGAGCCTCTCCCTATAATTCAAACCGTCCATTCCTGGCAACATCCTGGTAAATCTCTTCTGAGCCCTCACCAGCTTAATAATATCCTTCCTATAACAGGGTGACCAGAACTGGACACAGTTCTCCAGCCTCACCAACATTCTGCCCACTCTTCGTTTCCTTAATTCCCTAAGAGACCAAAAATCCATCTCTTCCAGCCTTGTATGAATTCAACATAGGAACAACAAGACATCTGTCTGGGGTCAAGAATTCCAAGGATTCGTACTACCATTTTGAGTGAAGTGTTTTCTTCTCTCATGCATTTCCAGTACAGTGTCGAAGAAACAGTCAGGCATGTCACGCAAAGTGAACCGTGGACAGCAGGTACAAGAAGAGAGAATGATTTTTGTTTCCGTATCTTGCTTGAATGACCCCCTCTTTTGTTTCCCAGTCTCAGTGGAGTTATGAAAGTACTTACACTCTCAATAGCATGACTTATAAAACAGCCCAACATTCAGCCATTTACCAGAACATCTATCTTTGCTTTTGTCCTTCTATGTTTTGTTTTACCTATTTATATTTTTCTCGCTTTTGGGCCTTTTCCCAGTGGGTACTGACAATATCAGCTCTGAATTTAGAGGTCTATTTTTAGACAAAGTCCACACTGAAGAAAGAGATTAAGAGCTTCTGCAACCCCAGTGCATTTGAATGAGTGAATAACTCACCACTAAAAGGATTGAGAATGACTCTGTGCCCAGGCAGAGACTCCCATTTCAATATTTGTATTCTACGAGGGCTCAGTCAGAGGTGTGGAGGCTCTCAGATATGACTCACCAGTGAAAGTAATTACAAAGAACAGGTTTGCAGACAAAAACATTATTAGCATGCACTGCACTTGCTTCAACTCAAACACAAAGTAGTACCAACCATTTGCTGATTAATTTCTCAGGGAAGCAGATTAATGGGACTGAATGCTCTTGTGTGTACTAGCTTGGGTTTGAGCATAGGATGCTGTGATGGTCATAGTCAAAGAACTACTCTCTAGTTACCCCTGTGCTGTAGCTAAATGCACTCTCTAACTCCGAGTGCCTTAGGACAACAAAGGACTCTCTCTCATCCTGAATTCTGGAATTCAATTGCAGCTGAAAAACATGCGAGTTACAGAAACTCAATCAATCAGCAAAACTAACAATTGGTTCATCCACCAATGTGAATGCTACTAGTAACCTCCAATGCAACGGCCCCAACATTCAGAATTTAGAACGTAGAATGAGTCTTATTGCCACATGGACTGTGAAAAGTTGACAAGTTGCCACTTACAGCACCATCTCAGGTACAAAGTTACCTAGGTACAGATTCTTACGTACAAAACCTTGGGGGGAAAAGTTAGCAAAATAAAGAAATGAAAAGTCCAGTATTACAGATCATAGGAATAAATTAGAAAAATAAAGAAATAAAAAGTTCAGAAAGACAGTCCTTCTAACCCAGTTCATGCCAGAACTAGCCTTTAGTCCATGCCAAACCTTGACTCTGGACTGTGCCAGCTCAAGGCTGTGAATATCAGGTGCTGTGCTGGTAAAGTGTAAGTTTGTGGTAATCAGCAAATAGTGGGATCATGGCTGATCATCCAACTCAATAGCCTAATCCTGCTTTCTCCCCATAACCTTTGATCCCATTCATGCTATATCTAGTCACCTCTTGAATACAATCAATGTTTTGGCATCAACTACTTCCTGTGGTAATGAATTTCACAGGCTCACCACTCTTTGGGCGAAGAAATGTCTCCTCACCTCCGTCTTAAATTGTCTACCCTGATTCCTCATACTGTGACCCCTGGTTCTGGAAACACCCACCATCGGGAACATCCTCCCTGCATCTACCCTGTCCAGTCCTGTTAGAATTTTATAAGTCTCTATGAGACCCCCCACCGCCCTCATTTGTTTGAACTCCAGCGAAAACAATCCCAACCTTATCAATCTCTCCTCATACATCAGATCTGTCATCCCTGGATTCAGCCTGGTAAACCTTCGCTGCACTCCCTCGAAAGCAACAGCATCCTTCCTCAGAAAAGGAGACCAAAACTGCACACAATATTCCAGGTGTGGTCTCACCAAGGCCCTGTATAATGCAACAACACATCCCAGCTCCTGTACTCGATACCTCTCGCAATGAAGGCCAACATACTATTTGCCCTCTTTACCGCCTGCAGCACCTGCATGCTTACCTTCATTTTGTTGATAGTAAACACTGCTGCTACTGAGTGTCAGTGGTGGAGGGAATTCATGGATGCAGTGCCAGTCAAGTAGGCTGCTTTGTCCTGGATGCTGTCAAGCTTCTTGAGTGTTGTTGGAGCTGTCGTCATCCAGGAAAGTGGGGAGTATTCCATCGCACTCCTGGTTTGTGCCTTGTAGATGGTCCACAGGATTTGAGGATTCATGAAGTGAGTTACACACCACAGTATTCCTAGTCTCTGACTTGCTCTTGTAACTACAGTATTTGTGTGGTGGGTCCAGTTGAGTTGCTGGTCAATGATAAACCCTAGGGTGTTGATAATGGGAGAATTCAGTGATAGTAACACCATTGAATGTAAAGGGGCGGTGGTTAGATTGTCTCTTACTGGTAATGGTCATGGCCTGGCATTTGTGTGGCTTGAATGTTACTTGCCATTTGTCAGCCCAAGCCTGGATATTGTCCTGATCTTGTTCCATTTGAACATGGACTGATTTAGTATCTGAGGAGTGCAAAATGGTGCTGAACATTGTGCAATCACCAGCGATCATCTCTACTTTTGATCTAATGATGGAAGGAAGGTCATTGATGAAAGAGAAGATGGTTGGGCCTAAGACACTACCCTGAGGAACTCCTGCAGAGATGTCCTGGAGCTGGGATGACTGACCTCCAACAACCATGACCATCTTCCTATGTGTCAGGTAGGACTGCAACCGCCAAAGAGTTTACCTTCGATACCCATTGGTTTCAGTTTTGCTAGGACTCCTTGATGCCACACTCAGTCGAAAGCAGCCTTGATGTCAAGGGCTATCACTCTCACCTCACATTTGGAATTTGGCTCTTGTGTCCATCTTTTAGCCAAAGTGATAATGAGGTCAGGAGCTGAGTTGTCCTGGTAGAACTCACACTGAGCATCACTGAGCAGGTTATTGCTGAACAGGTGTTGCTTGATATCACTGTTGATAGCATATTCCATCACTTTACTGTTGGTCGAATGTAGACTGATGGGGAGTTAATTGGCCAGGTTGGATTTGTCCTGCTTTTTATGTACAGGACATAACTGGGCAATTTTCCACATTGCCGGTAGATACCAGTGTTGAACAGCTTGGCTAGGGGAGCAGCAAGTTCTGAAGCACAAGTCTTCAGTACTATTGCCGGAATGTTGTCAGGACTCAGCCTTTGCAGTACCCGGTGTATCTTCAACTGTTTCTTGATATCACGTGGAGTAAATGAAATTGGCTGAAGACTGGTATCTGTGATGCTGGGGACCACTGGAGGAGGCCGAGATGGATCATCCACTTGGCACTTCTGGTTGAAGATTGCTGCGAATGCTTCAGCCTTGTCTTTTGCGCTGGTGTGTTGGGGTCTTTCATCATTGAGGACGGGGATATTTGTGAAGCCTCCACCTCCAGTGAGCTGTTTAATTGTCCACCACCATTCATGACTGGATGTGGCAGGACTGCAGAGCTTAGATCTTATCCATTGGTGTGGGATCACTGGGCTCTGTCTATCACTTGCTGCTTTCGCTGTTTGGTGTGCAAGTACCTCGGAGTTGTAGCTTCACTAGGTTGACACCTCATCTTCACGTATGCCTGGTGCTGCTCCTGGCATGCCCTCCTGCACCATCTATTGAACCAGAGTTGATCCCCTGGCCTGATGATATTGGTTGAGTGGGGGATATGCCGGGCCATGATGTTACAGATTGTGCAGGAGCACAATTCTGCTACTGTTGATGGCCCGCAGTGCCTCATTGGTACCAAGTCTTGAGTTGCTAAATCTGTTCGAAGTCTGTCCTATTTAGCACGGTGATAGTTCCACACAACACGATCGAGGTTATTCTCAATGTGAAGGTGGGACATCGTCTCCACAAGGACTGTATGGTGGTCACCCTTACCAATACTGTCATGAACAGACGCATCTGTAACCAGCAGATTGGTGAGGATAAAATCAAGTAAGGTTTTCCCTCCCTACCTGCTGTAGACCCAGTCTAGCAGTCTAGCAGCTATATCCTTCAGGACCCAACCAACGCAATCAATAGTGCTGCTGCTGAGCCACTCTTGGTGGTGGACATTGAAATCCCCCAACCAGAGTACACTTTGTGCCTTTGCCATTCTCAGTGCTTCGTCTAACTGATGTACTGTATATAATCTTGTTCTCCTTAAAGGATACAGATGCATTGAAGCAGTGGAGAGAAGGTTCACTGGTCTGACTTTTGGGATAAGGCACTGTCTTACAAGTCAAGTTGGACAAGTTGGACCTGTAACCATTAGAAATTAGAAAAATGAGAATTGATTTCTTTAGAAATGAATAATATTCTGAGGGGACTTGACAGAGTGGATGCTGAAAGGATGTTTCCCTTCTGGGAGCGACCAGAACTAAGAGTAACAATTTAAAAATAAGTGCAGTCCCATTTAAGCTGGAGATGAGGAACATTGGTCTGTGGATTCCCACCATCAGGATAACCAGGAAGAAGGCAGGACCACGCAAGGATAAAGGAGGGAACTTGTGTTTGGAGGCAAAGGATGTGGGTCCGCTTTGTGTCAGAATTCACCCAGTAGAAGGATACAGAAAATAGTGAGATTTGTGTGGAGCATGCTAATATGCTATGTCATTTTGAAATCAAGAAAGAAGTGGTATTGGGTTGGTTGAAGAGCATTAAGGTAGATAAGTCTCTTGTCCGATGGTATCTACCCCAGGTTATTGAGAGAGGCAAGAAGAGAGATTGCTGGGACCTTGACCAAGATCTTTGTATCCTCATTAGCCACTGGAGAGGTCGACTGGCACGTAGCTAATGTTGTTCCTCTGTTTAAGAAGGGAAATAAGGATAATCCAGGAAACTATAGACCAGTGAGTTTCACATCCATGGTTGGGAAGCTATTGGAGAGTATTCTTAGGAGTAGGATTTACGTGCATTTGGAAAAGCATGGTTTAATTAGGGACAGTCAGCATGACTTTATGAAGGGCAGGCCATGTCTTACTAACTTGAATCAATTTTTCGAGGAGGTGACAAAGGTGGTTGATGAGGGTACAGCAGGATTTTAGTAAGGCTTTCGAAAAGGCCCCTCATGGTAAGTTCATCTAGAAGATTAAGATGCATGGGATCCATGGTGACTTGGCCACGACTTGTGGATTCGGAATTGGCTTGCCCATAGAAGGCAGGGGGTATTGGCGGAAGGGTGTTTTTCAGGCTGGAGGTCCATGACTAGTGGTGTTCCGCAGGGATCTGTACTTGGATCTCTGCTGTTTGTGATATATATAAATGACTTGGATGAAAATGTAGATTGTGGGTTAATAAGTTTGCAGATGATACAAAGATCGGTGGAGTTGTGGATAGTGTGGATTGTAGTGGATAGTCAAAGGATACAGTGGGATATAAATCAGTTACAGATATGGGCAGAGAAATGGCAGATGGAGTTTAATCCAGGTAAGTGTGAGGTGCTGCACTTTGGGAGATCAAATGTTAAGGAAAAGTATACAGTTGATGGCATAACTCTGAACAGGATTGATGGGGTTCAAGTCCATAGCCCCCTGAAAGTGGCCATGCAAGTAGATAGTGTGGTAAAGAAGGCATAAGGCATGCTTGCCTAATTGGTCGGGGAATAGAGTATAAGAGTCAGGATGCCATGTTGCAGCTGTATAAGACTTTGGTGAGGTTACACTTAGAATATTGCATTTAGTTCTGGTCATCACATCACTGGAAGAATGTGGAGGCTTTGGAGAGGGTGCAGAAGAGGTTTACCAGGATGTTGCCTGGATTAGAGTTTATGAGCTATAAGAAGAAGCTAGAAAAACTCGGGTTGTTTCTCTGGAGCAGCGGAGGCTGAGGGGAGACTTGATAGAAGTTATAAAGTTATGAGATGCATAGATAGGGTTGATGGTCAGAATCTTTTTTCCAGAGTTTAAATGTCTAATACTGGGGGGTATCCATTTAAGGTGACAGAGGGAAAATTCAAAGGGGATGTAAGGGGACACATTTTTTACACAGAGAGTGGTAGGAATCTGAAGTGTGCTGCCAGAGGTGAAAGTGGAGGCAGATATGAAAAGGGACTTTCAGAAAAAATATGCAAGGAATGGATGGATTTGGACCAAGGGTAGGCAGAAGGGATTAGTTTAATTTAGCATCATGTTTGGCACAATATTGTGGGCTGAAGGGTTCATTCCTGTGCTGTACAGTTTTATGTGCTATGTTCAGGGAGCAATGAAGGTTGGGTCATTGATATTTTGAAGGCTTAATTTGATGGGGTCTTGACTGAGAAGGGAGTCAAGTATGTAGGAGGTAGATAGGAAAGTAGAGGCTACGATCAGATTAGTCATGGTCTTTTCAAATGGTGCAGCAGGTTCAATGGGCTAAATGACCGACTCCTGATCCTAGTTTGTGCTTTCATAGGTTTGTATGTATGTATCCTAACTTGCACCGGTGTATGCTTACCCCATATATGCAGTCATTGACTGGCATTGCCTCCTGGTTAACTTCTCAAGTGCTTTCCAGTTTAAACACCTCATTATTGCTTTCAAAGCTATCTTTCACCTTACCCTCCCTAACTCTGTAATCATCTCCAACCCAAAGTCCCTCCGCAACATCTAGAATCATAAAATCCCTGCAGTTCGGAAGCAGGCTATTCAACCCATCAAGTCACACTGACCCTCCAAACAGTATCCCAACCAGACTCACTTGCAACCCTATCCTGTAACCTTGCGTTTCCCATGGCTAATCCACCTAGCTTTCACATCCCTGGGCACTATGGGCAATTTAGCACGGCTAATCCACCTAACCTTTGCAGTGTGGAAAGGAAACCGCAGCATCCAGAGGAAACCCACACAGACACGGGGAGAATGTGTGAAATCCGCACAGATAGTCACCCGAGGAGGGAAACTGAACCTGGATCCCTGGTGCTGTGAGACAGCTGTGCTAACCACTGGGCTACCATGCCACCTGATCTATGCTCATCTAGTTCAGGCCTATTGAGTGTACCTGATGTTAATCATTGTACTATTGACCATCAAATACTGGGCCCTAAGGTCTAGGATTCCCTCCCTAAACCTCTCCACCTCTCTCTTTAAGATGCTCCTTAAAACCTTTTTGACCAAGCTTTCAGCCATTTGCTCCAATATCCCCTGATGTGTCTCAGTGTCATACTTTGTTTTGTAACATTCCTGTGAAACTGCCTTGGGATATTTTACTATGTTAGAGGTGTATACAGATATAAACTGTATTTTTTGAGATAGGAACTTGCAGAATAAGGCAGGAGACATGCAGAATGCTTTACTCTTCATCCAAATCTCGAACCATTCTGTCTGGATTTTTATACCTCGGCCAAAATGTCTACCTCCATCGCCAAATTGTTCATTAATGTCACAATATCTTTCTGGGATAGGATATCAGTGAAGATCTCTTGCTTGCTTCATATCTGTTATCTTTTTAATAAATCGGTGAGTAGTTCATGCACCTTTTAAATTTGCAAACTGGAAAACAAGCCTGGTGCACAGAGACCTCTATAAATGTAATTTAATATTGGGGTCTATAAAAAATGCAAAATATTTAATAATGTATTTCTCAGAATTGTCCCGTTCTGCATACATTAGCATTACAATTTAAGGAAATTTCTGAATTCCAAACTGAGACATATATATCATTGTGTATTACATTACAATGTGACAAGATTAAGTATGGCAGCAAATGAAGTGCAATGCAAAAACAGATCATGAAGTTATAAACTCCATAATAATCTGTCCTCTCAGTGCTCGCCTGTGATTTGATTATCCCGACAATGATAGATGAACTCATTTACAATTCTGAAAATGTATAATTTAGTAAAAGTCAATAAAGATGCTTGTCAAAAGATTGCAGCTGTTGTATGAGCACTGATATGATGAGCTGTAGATCAAATGTAGAAAGAACTCTTTCTGTCTGCGAACTCTTTCAGTCAGTGTCAACAAATCCAGAACTTGTAAGAATGAGGACTGAGCAAAATCCAAACAAGTCCTAACTCAGGTTAATCATGAAAGCTTACCACCTAGCAAGAGGCTATTCAGCCCATTGTGTGCTCGCTGAATGAGCTATTCATTTATACATACTAAGCTGGTGAAATTAGTCTGTACCGGCAGTTCAGAATTGGCTCCTAGCCAATAAACAGCCAATTGGAAGCTTTGGAAAACCTCAGCAGGTCTGACAGCATCAGTGCCCAGAGAAACAAAGTTAACATTTC